>NC_091821.1:277624918-277951703 GCF_038994185.2 Dermacentor albipictus | reverse complement strand
CTGTTTAGCGTCGGTTCGTATGTTGACCAGCCGTGAAAACTTATAATCACTTCCAAATCACAACTGGTAGATTGAACTACCCTCGAGTGTGAAGAGGGAACGCCCGGTATTCTTGCTTGTAAGGTGCCTGAATGGTGCGGAGGAGCTGCGGCTGCTTGGTCGCTCCCTTTTTCAGTGAATTGACTAGCTGCTGCGTGCCCATGTGCACAAATGGTTGAAGCTTGGTCGTTTTCCGATAGAGCTAGCCTAGCAGGACTCTTTGAGGAACTATCAGGCGTTGTTTGAGATATCTTTGGCCTTAGTGAGGTCAGAGGAACTGGTGAGGCTTATGCGGTGCTGACTAACGGCCACGTCCTCTACTATGGGGACAGTCATAGAGTTTCTCACTACATTACCTAGAGGGAAATCTGGCGCTGCGGCGCTGTCGTATGCATGGGAATGCCCATAGAGTTTCTCACTATAACACCTAGAGGGTAATCTGGCGCCACCATCTAAGGGAGTTTCTTACGGAGGCACCGTGCCGTCATGGGAATGACGGTATATGTGTCTGCGAGGCTCGTGTTGGCTGGTGTTGTAAGAGGCTTCGTCTAAAACGTGGAGATGGCTACGCAAATAACGCGTTCTCCAAGTAAAATCTTCATAAAATGTTTCCATTCACGCATATTACATCTTTACTCACCCACGATGCATGACCAAGCGAAGAAAAGCAAGAACAGACGACCAACTGTTCCAAAGCGAGCGCGAACCTTGTCGTCTGTCCTCCAACTTTAGCGGCCCGCTGATATTTTTTACGTAACATGTAGTCGTACACACACGGAGGAAAGAAACTAAGGAGAGGCCCTACCCCCATAGAGTTTCTCACTACATTACCTAGAGGGAAATCTGGCGCTGCTGCGCTGTGGTATGCATGGGAATGCCGGTATATTGTGGATTCGGATTGGCATCGTTCTCGTAGAGACAGGACACCTTGAAGGGCCGGCGTTGGGCGTACCCGGTGAACGCAACGGGTACGTTGCGTTCACCCAAATAGCCAACTTATTACTGATTTGGCTTGGCTCCCGTTGGATTTTTAAAAGGCGGCGGTAGTGCGCTTTGGACATTTCTTGAATTTCTTGTGAGCGTCTGTGCAACAAGGTGTAACCTTTCTCTATGGTGAAACCTTTACGAGGTGTTTCTGCGTTGTATGTTCGATTTAAGTGGTCTTCGCTGCCGTGGTTAGTTTGTTTGGCTGGTTAGTACATGTGCAAACGGTCTTTTGTGATGTTCTGGAGTTATGGAAGGTCGTCGCCCCTATTGCAAGTACTTGCGTTGTCGCGACATCATTCGAACACTATACGATCAGAGCAGAAACAAGTGCTGTAACCTACCCCGGTTATTGTGTAGGCGTCAGCTCTCGAAGTATTGGTCAATGCACGGTGGGAGCCCGTTTTATCTGCGGATGCGTGCTTGCACCAACTCTGACGAAACTCTGATCATTCGGGACCTATGAAAGCAGTGCTGTGTTGTTTTTGTTCCCTGCTTAGTTCGCCTGTTTACATACTCGCCTGAATCTGTGCTATTGTGGTTTTTAAGTTTTCCCCCGTGGGTCTGTACCAGATACCTCGCATTCAGCTGCTTGTCACCTGTGGTCGTTTATAACTTTGCTGCAGAATTTTGTCCTTAAGTCGAATAAACTTTGGAAGGAAATCGTGAAGCTTTACTCCCGGAAAGCGCTTGTACGTCCATAGAATTTACAGTTCAAATGCAACACATATCCTCATTTAAATTTTAGAAGAATTTATAGTTTCCGTAAATTGAAATTGCAGATAAACAGAATTCAATAAATTGAAGATTTCTATATGCACACCAAATAAGTTCTCCAAAGTAAAACGGTTTGTTACATTAAAGTTCAATATATGGAGGTCTAATTGTACAAAATTGATTGATATAGGGGTTGATTGGATACAGGGTGTGCATATTCACACGCCTGGTTCCGTAGTCAGTCGTTACGTGCCGCTCTACTTGGGCAATAAACCAAGCAACAATGTTAATGTTTTCGAACTGTTCATATATTGGGAGCACACCAAGAAGGTGATCTAAAACCTCCAGGCATATGGTGACTTTCTGTTCCAAAAGAAAAAAAAGTAATAGTAATAATGTGTACAGTGGCATAGCAGAGTAAACAAACAAAAAAGCTGTCTTTTTAAGACAATGCTACATTTTTTTTTTTTCCTAATTACAGCAGCTGTGCAAGGTGTTCTAGACCAGTTAGGATATTTGAAAATTCAGTGTGATGGGCCAGTCTGTTTCCCTTAGTGTTATAATGGCCTCATATTCTTGCGAAGTTAATCATATGACTCCTGTATCCTTACTACATTGAACTCCTGAAATGTTTTATTCCGGCCACTGCTCCTCATCCACCATGCTGCTTCTGCTTAATAGTTCTCAAGGCAATTATATTGCCCTCCTCTCCCTATTATTCAGGCAGAGAAACAGATCCACATGGCCATCACAAACTAATATTCACTTGCACATGCCCTGATGTTCAAAACATTGCAGTTGAGCTGGAAGCTAGAATCAAGCTAGAAGCTAAAGGGAAGCTAGAATTAGCACTAGTGAAATGTGAAGGTTGTTAGCAAAAGTGCCCACAGTGTGTGATGCCACAGTTTATGCGAAGATAAAAGTTTTGAGAAAAATTGTATAAATTTTGCAGTTGATATTGTTTTATTAATGCTGCTCTTGCTTTAGTTATCCTTTTTTTTTAGTCACCATATGTGTTAAATGTCACAGCATTTGATATTATAGCATTGACATATATCAGTGGGGTGGGGGGTCCTCATCTGGATAGTTCATTTCTAATGCATACACTTTGCATGGCTTGTTCGCGTTGCCAACACCTACTGTATTACTTTGCTATTAAAACCTTCACAATTGTTTTTCACACATAAATAAAACAAGCAGTCTAAAATGCTCCCTTGTCTCATGCAATATAGCGCTCCTCTCAACTAAAGCTGTATGTTCTTGAGACACAAGTTGACAGATACATGTTAGCTGCAAAACCTCTTAAATTTGCAACAATATTGAATATATTGAGACAAAAAAGCTATCTTGGTGAACATAATGCTGCAGATGCTGACCAGCACATGAGTAGTGCGTCTTTTATTACAAACTAATCACATTGCAGAGAGTGTGTACCACTTAAATCACAATCATTTTATTGAGATATTTTTGTGTCATTTGCATGTGGCAGAAGCAGGAAATAGTAAGCTGACTCTGCCTTAAAGCAAACATATGCATGAGAGAGCGCTTAAAGCACTACTTGTTCAAACCGAGGCTTTGGTGTCTAGATTTCACAACGAAGAGAGTAAAATGTGAGGTCACTTACCCTGTATTCTGAAACCATCTATGACTGGAAGCTTCATTCCACTGAGATGAGCGCAGTGCCACCCCTTGACTGAAGACGACGCTGTGTTTCACAGTAATTGACATGAAGTTTAATTAAAGCTAAGCAACCGCCTGTGTCAAGGAGTGGGGCTGCTGTGCATTTGAATCTAGGTGGAGGGTTGAGTGGAGAATACAGAAGTTAGTCATCTTTACCGATCCTTGAGCCTCTTAAGAGATTTCCTACAACATCTAAGCTCAGCCTTTCTGTTTTCTTACAGCATGATTATTACAGGTGGTACAAAACATTCCATTGTACAGTTTCTATAATTCTTTGGGAAAACATACATCACCTCACTAAACAGGAATAGGCTCAATAGGTTCACTGGTATCATCTATAGTGTTTCCATCCAAGACCTATTGCTATTACAAGGCATTGCAGACATTCAGTGACGTAGCCAGAAATTCATTTCAGGGAAGGATTCTCCACTGGCCACTACCACTCCCCCATCACCTCTCTCTCTAGCACTATATAAATGTGTGGAGGGTTTTACATCACACCAAGACAAACTCCTAGCATTCCCCGGACAGGAATGCTTTAGCAATGAGGATGCACATTTTTACGTTGCCAAAACTTTGCTTAACTTCTGACAAAAGTTTTTCATTGCTAAGACTACACCTAAAATTATGCTATCATCCTTGTGCTGTTTTTAAAAATGACTATATTAAAAATAACATTTTGTTTACAAATTGATGTATTTATATAATGTATATTATGACCTTGTTGGTACATTACTTAGGAAAGTGAACTGTGCTAAAAACATGACAGCGCTCTGTCTTGTGTCTTCTTGTTTGCAGCCCAGACTTGTTGCAGCCCAAGTAACAGTGAAGGTCAGCGTTATTTTCTTACCAGATTTGCTAGTGAGTGGTTCAGCCATGGCTGTGTATGGAAGAGAGCGGGCACTATTTTGCAAGTCGCCTATTACTTAATTGCAGGCATTATGGGCATGCTTCCCTGACACCTGCCTATTCTAAAGACTGCAAAGCAGCAAGCACAGCACATGCTATGACAGGGTAGGTGAATCTCAGCTAAGGCAACTGGCCACAGCTATCTGGTGTTGAGCGATCGAGCAGTGATGAGACAATCCCCCTGTGTTCCATAATTTTTCACTTCATTCTTGATGCCCTTAATGCGTGTCACCACCCTAGCCCCCTTACTGTATCATCCTCCCCACTCCCTGGAGCTCTCTGAAACTCTTTGCAGCTGATCACTGTCCCACTTTTCAACATTCACGGGGTTGTTGAATGACACAGAATTCTATAACATTCCTATATTTATGTTTCTGTGTGGACATCGAAGCCATTCACCTAGCTCCCATAGTTTGTTGTGGCGGCTTCTTAGCTTCCCTGGTCCAGCACCCCGTCCTTGATATAGATTGCCGCGCGCAAATCAGCATTCTGTAGGCCTTTCTTTCTTGTCCCGTTTTCTCTCCATTTTTTCATTCTTAGCAGTGTGTACAAACTAGCCTGAGAGCAAGCTCTTCTGAAGTTTATTAGCATAATGAAAGTCAGAGTCAATGGAAAGTAAAAGAAGAAAGAAGAAGGTGGGGGGAGTGTTTTTTATGAGTTTTCTAAACAAGCAAGTTGATATAAGTAAGTTGTATAATAGCAAGCACCAAGTATGAAAGAATAAAAAACACATTTGCACTTCTCGTCTGACGAAATTTACTGTACTTTTACAGAAATGAAAATCATTGAAAAGGAAGTAAGTGTTTACGTTGAGATACGAGCACGTAATCTGTAAGCCTCGTAAGCTTATGTCAAGTAAAACAACATGAAATCCTGAGAGATTGAGCTTCTTAAGTACACGTGTTATAATAGGAACACCAACCTTCTTCAGTATGATAAAAGCACTGTAGATCAAGGTTCTCCACGTAGTGGAAACATTGTTAAATCTGTTAAGATGTGAATGTGGGCAAGTTGGTAACAAAGTTCTAACTTGCTAAAGCACATTACTGTCCTCATCGAACTAATGACTATAGTTTCTTGTACATGTGTCTTGATCACATTCAGCACAACATTATGCATTTTTAGCTTTCTTTAATACATTCTGTAGCCCCTCAATGGATTCAAGATGCTAGAAACCTATGTTGAACTACAAAGTGCTTGCCATTAAAAAAGACAAGAAGTCAGTTCCTGTGTTAGAAATATTTATTAGTTAGAGAAAGGCTAAAATTTAGTATGAACATTAGCCATGTCTTGAAGTTTTCATCCTACTCATTTTACAGTTGAAGCTAGCTTGCTTCTCAGGTTACTTGTGCTTAGAATTAAAGCACAACAAACAGATGAACGGCTTGCCGGGGCGTTATTCACAGAAAGTGGTCACTTTTCTCACTCTCTCCATAGTGTTTGGGCTACTGCTGGTACTGTTGGCCGCATAGCAGCCAGTGCAGAGCCACTGAGTGTCGTGTGCCGATGTGCCAGTTTTTCTTAGCATGTGGACACTTCTCCCACGAGTTTCTTCGATGTTGTCTTGACGAGGGCCGAACAGTGAATGAGCCAGTTCATCTTGAAATTTTATAATTGGCGTAGAGTTTCCTTCAAGCATGCCACGAATGTTCTACGCATTTATGATGACACATCCAACAAGCAACTCAACAGCTACCTTTCTGTACCACTTGAGTCCTTTTCTAAGGCAGTTGTGGTATAACGTCATTTGGTCACTATAGTCGACGCCCTTTTTTGCTGCATTGTAATCGAGACCGGCCTGATGTTTCATGATTGGTGCACCGTCCCTTGTTTTCTTCCCACTGTCCACCAAAGTTGCTTCATATTTGGCGACAGATGTGAGTATCAGAACAGGCCTCTTGTCCATCCACTTCAGTGCCTTCACTCCATTTTTGGACTGAAGTTCGGTAACACTGCCATTTG
This sequence comes from Dermacentor albipictus, assembly GCF_038994185.2. NCBI lineage: Eukaryota > Metazoa > Arthropoda > Arachnida > Ixodida > Ixodidae > Dermacentor > Dermacentor albipictus. The sequence continues at coordinate 277,945,412 of NC_091821.1, read as the reverse complement.
CAACCTTTACTTCAGTGAGATCTTTTGGCAGCCCTTTCCTCACTGAGCGAACTGTGCCACGAATGAAAGTGTCTTCCTTTAGAAGGCGAAAAGTGAGCGGCAAGCTCATGTAGAAGTTGTCTACGGACAGCGGGCACACAACTTCCTTGTAATTTTGCAGGAGTTTCAAGCATACATCTTCGGCATGTCCGATGCCAATTGTTCAGTCTCACTTTCCGGCATATACATCAACCTTTAGCCTGTAACCGTCTTTGGTACATGCCTTGAACAGCCTGACTCTGTAAGAACGAAAGTCTGCCACACCATGGCACTATTGTTTCATCTATCACAACCTCCTTTCCTGGCTCAAGCACAGTGGCAAAAATTTTGGTTCAATTTCTCTACCAGAGGATGGATCTTAAAGACATGATCCTGCAACTCTGCAACCAGTTAATTGTCCGCAAAATGCCGGAACCTCAAAAGTAGGGAGAAGGCGGTCACGGCTCATATTTTGATGAATGAGTTCAACACCATACAGGTTACTTTTTGCCCAGTAGTGACTCGGATAGGAAGATGGACGAGATTAATACAAATTGGTATTCCAACAAATGCTTCCGTTTGTTGGAGATTGGTTTCCATCCAATTTTTCAACTTTGATTTAGATTTGGGAGTAGGAAGACGGAGGAGACCAATACAAATCAGTATTCGAATAAATGCTTTAATTTCTTTGGCATTGGTTTCCGTCCAATTTTTCAAGCGTGATTTAGATTTAGGAGTAGTTGACTTCAACACTTGTGTGAACCTGTTTGTTTCATTGACCATCATTTGCCAAATGTCATCCGTAATAAACAGTGAACATAAAGATGGGGCATAACGGCTAGATGGCAACTGAATGATAGTGGGCGGCCTAGAGTACGTGTGGTGTCACACTAGGCGAAGTGGTTGTTGCCGGTGTCCATTTCTCTAGAGATGGGCTGAGAGAAATGAGAGCATTGTATCCTGAATCATTCACCTCAGAATCATCAGTCAGGTCTGACTCTCCATTTGACATGCTGGCTGAGGTCTGTGATGGTTCGTAAACACTATCTTTGTCACTGATTTCACTGTCCACTGCTGAACATCTGACACTGAAGCACTTGACTCATCCGCTGGTGATCGCGAAGTTGCTGGTGCATTCTTCTGGCCCAAAACTAAGTTTATTTGTTTCCTCTGCATTGTGCTTTTTTTTTTCATCCGTAAGGGGCATGAGGATCTATCTATTAGACACGCTGAAAAGTTTGGGAGTAGCAAGAAAAATGCAGGTACTTATTCCAATGGCATGTATTTCAAAGACTGCTGCAAACGTTTGCAAGAAACCCAACTGAGAAATGCGCCGCCACTCCACTCTCCGAAACAAACATGCCACCCCATGTCCAATGCAATAAAAATATATATTAGTTGCAATTTCAAACCTCAGATGGCAACACAAGAGCAAGAATTCTTGCGTGTGGGTCACTGGTGAGTCACGCCACACACAGCATAAAAACGTTTTCGTTGAGTGCATCGTGGATTGCCAGTGGGTCATAGCATTTAACATCAGACAAGTAGTCTACTGGCTATCTATAATCTCACACAACAAAAATCGTACCTCTGAGTTAAAGTGTCATAATGTTATCGCAGCAGCAAGCAGATGAATGCCCGTAACTTTGCTGCTGCATAGGAGCACAGGCTGTGCTGTGTGGCACTCAGAGTGACACGTGACTTAGATTCAAGGCAGCATCAGTTATTTGTTGAATCTGTTGCTGCAGTGAACTAATTAAAGTTTAGAGAAATAATGAAAAATACAACCCGAATGTCTGGGTGCTTTTGTTTTACTTCGCACTGTAGCAAGAGAGATGAATTTCCGTTTCGTCTCCTTTTCCCGACGTTTGCACACGCGCAGAGAACGAAACTATACGTCATTGTCTACATGTGTTCCAGCATTGCGATCATGAATGCTCTTTTATCCTCTCGCGTTTGCCTCAGTGCTGGGGCACTGACTTATACCGCTAATCACGTGTTCTCGTGTAGAGCGCGCACTATCGTCCGCTACAGGAAACGAGACAAGCGCAACAGCTCGCGCGACACCGTCACCGGAAGTGTGCCAGTGACGGTGAAAAAAAGAAGACGGCAGGGTATACCCGCCGCGACCCCTCGGCTCCGGTATGGGAGAACGCAGTGAAGGAAATTTGCTTACACAGGCGAAACGGGGAATGTCGAGAGAGTATTTATATAGGCGGCGACGCTCGCCTCCTGAAATCATGCGTTCGCGGCACTTCAATCATTCTCTATATGCTGTTAATGAACCAATTTGAAAAATGCTTGCGGTAGAACACTTCTTAGAGGGCACGTAACAACTTTCAGTGTATAACCAAAATTTGTTATGTAGCCTGTGAGGGGCCCTTTAAAACAAACTCGGTAAAAATCGGGTGTACTGTGGGATGTTGTTACAGCTGCGTCGAGCTTCACAGCCCTCTACACAAGCATTGCTGTGAAGCCTGTGGCAGAAATAGAGTTTTATTCAATCAAAGGACTGCATAGAGCGCGCTCTCGTGTTGTGCTACGTGGATTAAATCATTCGTTTCCTGCCTGCACAAACGTTTGCATCTCGAGTGGATTTCAAGCACACCGTATAATAACGTGCAGTTCCGGCGTGCTTCGCAGCACTATACACAAGCACTGCCGTAAAGCTAGTGGCAAAAGTACGATGTCATGAAACCAGATCAATGCATACACCTCGCTATTTTGGTGCGCTGCGTGAATGGAAACATTGCTTGCCTGCCTGCACAAACGTTTGCATCTCGAGTTAATATCAAACAAATCATATAATATGTGCAGTTTCGTCGAGCGCTTCACCGCACTGCATGCAAGCATTGCCGTAAAGCCTGTAGTATAAATAGGGTTTCATGAAGTCAAGTTAATGCGCAAACCTCGCACTTGTGGTGTACAAGGTAAACAAAGAATTCGTTGCCATGTCTCCGCAGTAGTTGGTCACGTTGATTTGTGTGAGCATATTGGTTCATGTGCCCCATCTACCTCTGTGATGAGAAAATAAGCAAGAATATCAGCTGCTATGTGTCGATGCATATGCTTTTTATTACAAGGTGTATAGGAGCAGTACATCTTACTGCATGAGTAAACCACTCATGGAAACAGTACGTTCCTTGAACATTGTAGCTATTTAATAGCCTAGGAAGCGCGCTATATTGGAAGTTGCAATTTTTTTTCTGTTCGCAAAATTCAATAACTCGATGCTTTTTCTAAAAGCAAAAAATTATAAATTTCGCAATGATACGTATGCTGCGTCAGTAAGTTAAGTAGGCAGCACATAATTAGGCTAAACCAGAGGAATATCCGCAGGTATTTATACAAATGTACAAAGTATTTTAAAAAAATGTTTTCTCAAATGTTTTCAGTGTGGAGTAAGGAGTTGCATGTGCGTCCAGCGCTGATTTCCAGCGCTTAATTTTTGTTGAACCTTGATGTAACAAAGACGTAACACTCGCAGCACTCTATTTTGTTACATCAATTTTTTTTTTTTTACAATGGAACATTGCATTCTACTATACGTGCCGCTCATGCGCCCCAAAATTTTGGCCCCTCTAAGGAAGTCACTGTTCTCTAAGTTTCGCCCGAAACTTAGATATCGCTACTTCCAATTGACACTCGTGAAACCAGCTGCAGCCACGTCGGCTTGCCGCCTTTACACCGGCCGCAAATTACTTTTAAAAAATGTGGCACGCGCGGGCCGTGTATATGCACTCTGCTGCGCGCGGACAGCCACATGCACGGGCACGGCCGGGCAAGAGACGTCGCGCGCTCTCTGACCCTAGCGCGCACTTGATCACGGGACGTGGACAGCGCGCATAAAGCTGCCATCCTTCTCGGCTCACAATCGCACCCTTTCATTCGCAATTAACCCCAGCATAAGGGATGCAACGGAGCACTATAATTTTTGTCACATTTGGACTTTAAACCAAACATCAGGGCGATGGCGAAAATTCGCTTAGGGTGTCCAAAAATTGCTATCGCAATAATACACTATGGAGAAAGGTATTATGTAAATTATCTGTGGATGGGTCGAAACCCCCTAATTTCCCAAACACGCACCCATCCACTGGCACGCTGCACACATGGATCCCGCGCGGCACGCTGCATCATTAAGGCGTATCGTTCTTCGCTAGCTCTATGATCATTTATGCAGTAGTCACTTGGCGAGAAGCTTAATTTCCAACCTATGCGCAAGTGTCGTACCTGAATTTCGAAAGTACACGGACCATATATATGTTGGCAAAATAATCGGAACTCACTATTTAGACTCGCCAAAATTATAATTAGCTGCTCACTTGAACTCATAAGAATATACTACTCAGCCGAGCTCACTCGGGCTCAAACTCGCCAAAATACTGCTCAGCTGGGCTCACTCAGACTCATGGGATGATCTCAGGGAGTTGACTCATCAGTGAGTTTGCCAGCGTATGATGTGTGCTGAACCACAAACCTGGCTTTCTTGAATAAAAACAGTTGGTCGCTGCAGCATATGGATGCACATAAGTGTAATTCAGAGTGCACGGCATTGTAAAGGCTGCCACAGTTACCATGCCATGCTGCAGCTCATTTCAATCATGTCAAATGCAATACCCCTGCCAGCTTTTAGTCAGTCGATCAAATGTGATTGCTATTTATCTCATCACAACACCTCATTTTCCTGCCTAAGGCTTTGGGTGAATTTTCCTTGGCATCCATTTTGTTACTCTAACAGGTTACCAGTTATCTGTTGCCTATACGAAATTTGAAGTTGTGCACATGTCATGTGGACTCCATGCCAAACTCGTAGTACTGCATGCGTTTTTGCAGTTAGGTCTAGAGTTACAGAATCGCATGTGGGAGTTACTTTAGTTAGCAGCTGTAGCTTTGGAACAAACACGTGCATGAGAGTGTGCTTAAGTGTTACCTGTCAAGACTGGGAGCACCAAGGCAACTTGTGCAGTAAAGGCATGGGCATTACGAGCCCACAGATTTTACTAAGTGTGGCTGAGGTGATGCGTCTAGATTTCACTATGAAGAGAGCCAAATAAAAGGTTGCCTATCCATCATACCTATTCTGGAGCCTTTTCTTGAGCTTTTCTAAAACATTAAGCTCAGCGTGTACACTTTATCACACCATAATTATTACATGTGATATAAAACATTGTATTGTGCAGTTTCTCCAACTCTTCGTGAAGGCATCTATCCATACATTAAACAGGAATAGGCTCAATGTTGACATATCTCCACAGTACGATCTCCAGGACCTCGTACTGTCACAATGCATCACAGACATTATTTAAGTGAACTCCAGAAGTGAAGCTCTTTGTTAACATTGGCTAAAATTGTATTTTTATATAGCCAAGTGATCATGCATAAATCTGTATGTCATGACAGAACACTTTGTTTCTCACGGACTTTAGTTTACAATTGTTTTCAAGATCAGGAAAATTGTGCAGTGTGCTAGTTGGTTCAACATACTTAACACTGTTGTGCGGAGTGACGAAGGGACAGGACTTGAGCGAGAAAACAATAGACACCTGAGCACAAACTATCAACTGGTGATTATCACAAGGCAATGATTCTGCTGAAAAGTAGGAACCAAAGGAAAAGACAAGTCGTGGAAGCATACAACCTCAAGGTGGACCCACAGGGCTCATGTGTCAGCCCGCCGTCTATTTCACTCAGCAATAAAGAGATTAGCATAATCACTGACAATAGAGGGTGTAGGTAGACCGGGAAGAGGACTCCTGTGCATGCGTGTAGGCTTTATGTACGCTTCACTTGCAGAAAAATAAACCAGTTCATAGTTTGCGCTCAGGTGTCATGTGTTGTTTTCTCGCTCAAATCCTGACCCTTCATCGCTCTGCGCAACAGTGTTAAGTTTTCAGGTTGTTCACTATGTGATGTAGGAAGGGTTATATTGATGGGAAATCCCAATATTCTCGGGCATATCGCGAAAAATATGGCCCAAGTCAAGTGTCATTTTAGGCTTCACTGTCCCCTTATATAGGGCAAATAGTAATAGTTTGAATTCTATGGACGCTGGTTGCTTTTTCTGACTTAACCTAGGCAGTGCTCAGCTCTCAGTTGAAAGGAACAGGTAAACAGGAGGACTTGCCACATAAGCAGAAGGTAGCACTCCAGACTTAAGCTTAATATACTGCGTGCTTCCACAGCCCTAGGGGGCTAGTCTGTAAGTGTTGACTAAGTGGACTGTCCATTCCAGTACACGCTGAATGAATAGAGCACGAGAGCCCATGGTGATGATTGCCACTTGCTCTACCAGCTTATAGCTCTACCTAATCAGTGTGTGCTGAAACAGTCCACTTAGTGGATCCTTACAGAATCCTTCCCTAGACTGATGTTCATGTTGGTAGGTTGCAAGTATTGCACTTTCTTTCCTTTGATGTGGGCAGTTCCCACATATGGATGCAATTTAACATATTGTATTCATATTGCCTTTGGTCTATACATATCTAATTCATGCTTATAACCAGGCCTACAAGCTCTTGTCCTGCATATTTATATAGCCTTCTCATTGGAGAATGGAGTCATTTTCCATTATACCCTCAAGCACTTGAAGTAGACACTGCAATAACCCCAAGGGAGGGGGGACAGTAACGCAAAAACCTTACTGGGCTTGTGGTGCTGCTGAAGGATGCACACATACCATTTATGCTAAAATTCCCAGCAGACATTCCAAAGTTTGTACGAGTTCGACTTTAGCTGGCTAAACTGAATGATTCATATTGAAGGCAAATCTTGCAACATTTGGTCAAACTGAATGAAACTGGACAGCACAATTAGCTGTGTTCATCTACCATTTATACGACTGCTGCCCCGAGCATTTTGCCTATTACTTTGCTTTTCGTTTCTGTACTATTAAGTTCAAGTACACATGTACTTTATCACTGTACAAGTATAATGGCTTCAAGGCTTTTCCTGGGCATTCAACAGTCACTATTTATTCCTATAAACCTTCCTGCATGTGAAGGCAAAAGAAACTTATTAATTCATGCTGGAAGTATAAAAAGACAGGTATTTGCACAGAAAATGTTTATTTTGAGCACCGAGGTTCTTGCTGATGTAGATATGGTGCTGGCTCCCTCCTTGCCCGAAGCATGTGCTTGCTGTACACAGCACCAGATGATGGCTTCCTAGGTCAAAAGATCAAAGTGAAATAGGAGGCATTTTGTTTTAGCCCCGGAAATAAAAAGCAGGATTGAGACATTAACATGTATAAAAAATACTTGCCTAAAGAAAAATTAATACACAAGCAAATTCACTAAAGAGGTTCACTTTCAAGAGCGAAAGTATGGTTACGATGAAAATTACAAGGAAGCTTCACTGCTCATTCAGGTTTCGGTTCAGTAGTTGTTGAGCCACGAGGGTTAGCATGCTACATCTTGCATATTATGTTTTGTAGAACAATATTGCACTTTGAACAATGTAGTGCCTATTTAAATGAACTGACAAGGAACGCTGAAACTCCAGGCTAGTTTGGTCTGCACAAGATATGATACAGACACTGTACTGCATTCATTTAGTGTTTTTGTCACTGATCTCGTGCACAAAGGTCATTCACACCTATCCTACATGAAATGCAGTTACTTCTTTGAAGCTTCATCTAGTCCTTCAATTTGCTGCATGCTTATGTCTAAGGGAGTTCGTTTGGTTCCTGTTAATGTAGTACATCTAAGCAACTGTTATAAAATGCCCATAGTGTTCCCTTGCATGTACAAAACATTTTTGGCCCTTTCAATGCACAATACTCATTACATTTGACACTTGGGACTCGTGCAAGGCACCATTTAGTATTATATGCTTGTCCACATCTGATAATACTTTCATAGCTGGGTCATTCCCATGCCAAATGCCTTGGTTATTACTGTGACCATCTCACACTTTTCCTTTAGGATCTTCTTGTCCACTTTTAAGGAAGCACCCCACGACACAATGTCTCCATCCTAGTGGTGCTATGGAGTTAACTTATGTGCTAGTTGTAGCAGATGACGTCAACTGAAGGCCACTGAAGATAAAACTCTCTGCGACAATTCCTTTTACACAAAAAATGCAAACAATACAGAATAGTCAAAATGTAGTTATCTGGCAAGACTGGCTGCATCCATCATCTTTGTTTGGCGCAATTCTGAGGTGGCTCCATGTTACAAGACGCTTGGCAATTATTGCCATGTGACTGTTTGGGACTCTATAAAACACAAGAATTGCCTTACTCCGGCCTTTCTCTTTGTGCAGCGGCCAAGGTTATTATTCGTCCAATTGCACCGTGTCCTGTTCGTGTGTCCATAGACTAAATTCTTCACCACATTGTTTTTGCGGTATTTCGTGAGTGACCCATGAACTCATCTTGGGGTGGGACTTCTTATCTTTGGCGTTTGCTTCTATCTCTTGTCGTCAGCGCCTCACACAACTGGATGATGCCACTGGCAATTCTCTTCCTAACCACAAAGAATGCATTCGTCTTGTCACCTCTTCCGATTACGTTCTTTGGCCAACTAGAGAAAAGATTATAGGTGTCAACTCCTGTAACATTGTGGATGGCGGCGTATTCATTCTACCCTATGACCATACCCTATCTCGAGCAATTCTGATTACCCCTGGCCTTATTCGCTTCTCTGAGGGGTCTGCATTGCTTACTGCAATAAACCAAATCGAACCCCAACTGTTGCCTCGTGGATCAACTGTCACTTGAGCTGTTGACACTCATGTCGTTGCAATTGTCACGAAGACAGCTCAGTGTGTTCTTGCGTCTGTTACCGTGCGCTGAACAAAATCGTGCGCAAAGATGTTCACCCCGTGTCACGGATGGATGATGCACTAGATTCACTCCACGGTGCTGAGTATTTTTCTAGCCTTGACTTTAGACCAGGCTACTGGCAAATACCGATGTCCAAATCCGACAAAGCAAAAACAACATTTGCTACCCCTGATGGGCTCTACGAGTTCAGTGCGATGCCTTTTGGACTCTGCAATGTGCCTGCCACATTCGAACGCATGATCGATAAGTCTTGTGTGGCTTGAAATGGAAAACCTGTCTGTGCTATCTCGACGACATTGTGTTTTCAACCATGTTCTCACAACATTTGCAACATCTTGATGAAGTCCTTGCCTGTCTTGCAAATGCTGGTTTGCAGCTCAACACACGCACACACGCACGCGCACGCGCGCGCGCACACACACACACACACACACACACACACACACACACACACACACACAAATGCAGTTTGGCCAGCAAGGCCATCAAAGTTCTGGGGCACATAGTCTGCAAAGAAGGTATTCGTCCGGACCCCGAGAAGCTTACTGCCATCCTCGAATTTTGTGTCCACTGCGTCAAAAAGACATGCACAGTTTTCTTGGACTTGCTTCTTCCGGCACTTCATATGCAACTTCGCTACACTTACGTCCCCGCTCCATCAACTCCTCCCCAGTAATGCACCCTTTGTTTCGTCCGACGAATGTGAACATGCTTTCCTGCTTTTGCAACATGCCCTGACGTCAGACCCAGTACTGCGCCACTTTGATCCAACCGCGCCCACCATCTTTCACACCGACGCTAGCAGTCAGTCTCGGTGCCATTCTACTACAATGCGACAACACATTCCGCGAACGAGTAATTGCTTAGGCTAGTCGTGCACTAACCAGTGCAGAAAATTACTACACCATAACCAAGCAGGAGTGCTTTGCTGTTGGGCTGTGCAAAAATTTCACCCATGTCTTCATGGCCGCCATTTCACAGTCGTTACCGACCATAACACACTGTGCTGGCTTTCATCGCTAAATAATTTATCAGGTCACCTGGGTTGCTGTGTGCTTCACCTACAGGAGTACGATTTCAATGTCACCTACAGGGCTGCAAAGAAGCATCAAGACACCAATGCTCTCTCTTGCTACCCTCTGCCGAATCATGACGATTCACCATAACCTCTCCGTGATTGTGTACGTCCTGAGTCCTCTTCATCGGCTTTACCCATTGTAGCCCTCGAATGGCTAAGACACAACAGCCCATCTGTCCTTGTGTCCCACTAACGCATCGACCCACACTGCTGAACTATTCTCCAACGCATGGAAGATTCTTCGTCACCTCCAAACGCCTGACTTCGTCGACAACTTAATCAATTCAAGCTGCACAATGGGGTTTTACATCGCAACATTTATCACATCGATGGCAACAAATGGGTCCCGGTCATACCATGTTCTCTGCAATGTGAGGTGCTTGAAGCCTTTCACGATCATGCGACGACTGGTCCTCTAGGCTACCACAAGACTTGCAACAGAATATGAAGTTGCTGCTCCTGGCCTGGCCCATCTTCAGCCGTTGCAAAGTATGTTGCACCCTGCGTTCATTGTCAAAGCAAACCCAACAGCTCCTTCTGGCTCTTTACAACCTCTGCCTTGTCCCGCTTCGCCTTTTGAAGTAGTTGGAATAGACTTGTACGGTCCTCTTCCCATGACCTCACATGGAAATCGTTGGATTGCAACGGCCATAGACCATCCAACACGCTATGCGGAGACAGCATCTCTACCATCCTGGACTGCTGCTGAAGTCGCCGATTTCTTTCTACACAACATTATCTTACACCGCAGCGCTCTGCGCGTTCTCCTCAGTGACTGCAGCAGTCTTCCTCTCTTCTATCCTTACCGAAGTTCTGTGCACCTCTAACACAATTCGCAAGACGACTTCCAGTTACCATCCGCAGACCAACAGCTTGATGATTGCGATGTACAGTCACGTGCAATATGAATTGCAACACCGGTACCTGTGGTCGAAGGGGTTCCAAGGCTGTGCGGCTGTGCAGACACATGGTAAGTTCCAGACCGAAACACAGCTTCAATTAGTGGTGTCTATTAAACTGCTATTTCGAATGTCAGAGCTGCTGCGCAGCCGTGGAGCCCCTTCAACAACGAACAAGAGTGTTGCAAGTCATATTGCATGCGAGTGTACATCTACCCTGGCCACACGAACGGGGATGCAATCCTGTCGTTCATGACATTCGCCTATAACATGGCTACGCAACGTACCACTGGATTTAACGTTTTTTCTTCATCTATGGCTGTTCACCAAGTTTCATTCTTGATGTATCATTCCTTTCGACTCCTGTACCCCCATCAGTTCCTTTCTTGGAACAGTTTGTGTCTTGCCTCGCAGAGTGCAGACGCCTCGCCCCGCTTAACACAGACGTCTCCCAGGACGCTCGCAAGTTTCGTTACGACTCGACCCACTGTGCTGTAACTTTTTCTCCTGGTGACAAAGTTCTTTGGACTCCTGTGTGCGTTCCTGGCTTATGCAAAAAATTTTGCAACACTTCTTGCTTATGCAACACTTCTTGAATGCCCACACCACCATATCGTCGGGCAGCGAGCACAACCTGCGACACCCATGTGGCCACAGTGACGAGAGGCGGCCTGCGCAGCTGGCCGGTTGGGGTCATCAGGTTGTCGCCGGCCATCCACTGATTATATTGTTCACGGACACGGTCTTTAACAGGCTTGTTGAGCACGACGTCCAGTGGCTGAAGTGTTGACGTCATGCCTCCCGGAATGACGGCGAGTTCCGTCCTCCCGTCGCGGAGTGCCAGCTTCAATCCTGCGGTCAAGTGCCCGCGAAAGGCATCCAAGACGAGCATGCTCGGAAACCGCAAGAGTGCCCCTGGTTGCCGATTCCAGACGGTCTTAATCCAATTGAGCATGAGGGCCTCGTCCATATAGCCCTTTTCATTCACGCGAACGACATCCCGTGGGAAAGCCTCTTTCGGCAGCGTCTTCCTCTTGAATATTATGTATGGGGGCAGCTTTCTGCCATCTGCAGTACACGCGAGCATCACCGTGAATGCTCGTTCCCCGTAGAAAGAAGCTCGACTTCTTTTGTGCCGCGTTCGCACACTGTGGTGAGCGACGGCATGTCGAACCACACCGGCATTTCATCAGCGTTGCCGATCTGTACCAACATGTAGCCATGCTGCTGCCGGAGACAGATAACATAGCGCTGGAATTCGACCAACTTGTCCTCGTATGCCTCTGGCTGCTTCTGCCAGATTGATTTGCGCTGTCGAAGTGCGAATCCCTTGCGTTGCATGAAGCGACGAACCCAATAAATGGAGCCCTTGAATTGTTCCTTGGGCAGTCCGGATTCTCGGGCGATCTCAATAGCTTTGATGCAGATGAGTTCTGCTGTGACTGGCAAAGATCTGGCACGATGCTCGCGGACAAAATCCGCCACCCTGTCTTTGAGCTCCGGGTGCACTGCGCCATAGAATAAAGAACTTCGTCAGAATAAAGAACCGCGCAGCGCCTGCGAGTTGGGCCGCGTCGGTCACCAAGGGGGCGATAATGTGGATGCCGAAAGGTCTGCGCTCCTACATGCTGCCAGACTATTCATGCTGTGCCAAGGGCCGGTATGTAAGTCAAGGGGTGAACTTTTAGTAATATTTTTGGGAAAAAACCTCAACCTATATTCCGCACTATACGGTACTCGCACTGCTGGAGACATATGCCGTGGCCGAGAACCTACGGCTTCCCGACTACACGGGTGCCACCACCTGTGCCACATGCAGTTGCACTGCGGCACCCTGCCTAGATGGAGTCCATAAGCCAGGAAAGCCACGCACGGCAATCTATGTCCGCAGCACCCTGGCGCGTGCTGTTCTACCTGTTGCTGACATCGCCGGTGGCCCCTTGGAGTCATGCGCCGTTGTGGTACGCCTTGGCAGCCAGGACACGGCTGTGGCGAGCATCTGCATCCGTCCAGGAAAGCCGTGGGATCCCTCCAGCCTCATCCAGCTGGCTGTTCGCCTTGGTGGGCATGCAGTCCTGTGCAGTGACTTCAACGCACACCACACGGATTGGGGAAGCCGCAGCTGCACCCGCTGAGGCAAAGGCCTCACAGATGCCATCAGCTGAGCTGGCCTGCTGACCTTGGAACACCAGGGAGCCCACCTACGTCTACCGCAGAGCTCGCACAGCCATTGACCTCTCCCTCAACACTGAGCAGTGCTCCTACTCCTGGGCCACAAGTTCGGACAAATGGGGGTCTGACCACTTCCCTATTGTGATCAGCCCCAGGTCTGGGAGAAGGCCTAGGTCAAGAACTTACGTCACAGACTGGTCCCTGTTCCGGAAGCACTGCAGCAAGTTGGAAGATGGCCGTGACTTCCTGAGCTCCATCGTGGATTGTGCTCAGGCTGCCACCGTTCAGTGCTCTACCCAACCAGATACCCCCGCTCCGGACCTCCACCTGCTCAACATTCGTGCCTCCAGGCGCCGTATGGAGCGTGGAGCAATCCGGACGGGCAAGGCAGAGCATTGGACCGAGTACAGACGTGCAGATGCCCGCTGCAGACGCCAAGCCCGGCGCAGGAGGAGCCTCTGCCATCGAGGGCAGGTCCAGGGGACCCCTGGCTTGGAGACTGCTCAAATCCCTCACCAGCAGGAGAGGAAGCCTACAACCTGTCCTCGCCGTGGCCATCACGCTGAGCATCAGCGAAGAGGCCCTTGCGGAGCTCCTCGCCAACCAGTTTGCGCTGGCTGAACCACGCACTGCAGCCATCCTGAAGGTAGGGCAGCCTTCCGTCAGCCTGCCTAGCTGCCTGCACAACCACCACACAGGGTCTTCGCTTCTGTAAATGGCCTGTCATCCAGTCTTGGGAGCCTGGCCTCACAGTTCACTGGCCCAGAAAGCAGTCCGAGCGCTTTTTCACTACCTGAGGGCAACAGACTTGAGTGCCCGACTATAGACATCCTACACTTAAGTTCTCTCTCTTCCTCTTTCACTCCCCATTCCCCTCCCCACGTGTAGGGTAGCAAACTAGACTCAGCCTGGTTAACCTCCCTGCCTTTCCGTCTTCCCTTCTCTCTCACCACCCAGGGTGGCCATCGAGCCAGGTTATGGCTATCTACCAGGACCCGCTGACGCTGCACGAGCTCCAAGCATCGCAGTGCACCAGGAGCCCAGTGCACCAGGGACCCAAATGCTTCGCAACCTGGCCGCCAGCGAGCAGCTGCACCTGCTTGACTGCTTAAACATCTGGCAGTCAGGGCAGGTGCCGGAGTCATGGCGCACAGCCTACGTGGCCCCCATCCTGAAGGCCGGCTGAAAAACGTGAGCTCCTATCGGCCAGTCTCACTCACCTCTGCTGCTTGCAAGCTGATGGAGGCCATTGCTTTCTGGCCGATGAGCAGATAGGCTTCCGGCGGAGCTGATGCAGTGCGGACTCCATCGTGGACGTGGTCTCCACGCTGGAAGAGGCCAAGGCCTGCGGTGAGGCCGTGCTCCTGGTGCTTATCGGCATGAAGGGGGCCTTTGACGGCCTGCCCTATCCAGTCGTTCAGCAGGCCCTGGACCTATTTGGTAGAGGGCGTCCCGCAAGGATCAGTGGTGAGCCCTTTCCTGTTCAACCTGGCCCGACTGCCTGCTGTCCTGCAGACTGACCCCCACAACCACGTGAATACCTCCATCAACGCGGACCACATCGCCCTATGTGTGCGAAATCCACCACACAGCCACAGCAGTGCGCGCTCGGCTCTGCAAAGAGCCCTCGACACCGCCGCTGCTTACCTGAGCTGCATTGGCCTTGCCATCTCGGCAAGGAAGACGGAGGCCATGCTGCTCCACCCAAGAGCAACCGCCCGCTGCACAGCTGCAACTGGAAGGCGACCTTGAAGCCCGGCAGTGACGTACCCGGGACTACACGTTCATCACCGGCTGACCTGGCTGCCTGCTGTCAAGACCCTGCATGTCCAGGTCCTCCGGGTCCACAAGGCAGTCTCCCAGCTTGTTGCCCGAGGACAGAGCTGCACCACTAGGTGGGCTCTGCGGCTGTACCATGTAGTAGCCACCTCACGCCTGCGGTACGTCCTCCCACTCGTGGCACTACCACGTGCCCGTCTCAAGAAGCTGGAGCTGCAGCATAGGGCCGAGATTAGGTTCTGCCTGGGCGCTCCCTGCAGCTCTGAAATCGCTGCAACCTTGGCCGAGGCAGGAGCATGGTCCCCATCACTCCTGTCACAGCCCACATTCGACAATCAGCCACAGCTGTGCACATCGCTGAATGACACTGCGTTCAGGAATATCGGTCACATACCGACCGCACACATAACCCCCATCACACCTGCACTGAGCATTACGCTGCGGAGAAAGCTTATCAGTGAATGGCTACTGACAGCGCAGCGAAATTTTGGTTCTAAAGCAATTTTTCCCGACCGTGCAATGAGGCCGCAATGCGAGACCGCAACGAGGCCGCAATTTGGTGACTTTATTCACTACCGCCCTTAGCCGGCAGATCTGAACCGTGCATCAGGAATGTGCATTTCCATTGGGGAACAATAGAAACTCTTATTTAGGCTAAACAAGCGCGCGTACGTACGTACGTACTTACATGCCGCACTCGGGACATCTGCCATTCAAATATTCTGCCATGTAGCAGCACCGTAACCAAGTAATGTTACTGTTACGTGCTTCTGACAAAGACTCTAAATAACTCTGAAGGAGCGCAGTTCCGTGTAATATACGTTCTCTGCATTAGGACACTGTAGCACTGGCTGGCCGGTGTGGCGGTCCCTGCAATGCATCACAAAAGCTCGTGAGGAACCTGGCTATAAAGTATCATCACAGAACACCTATATATGGCATCATGCAGTCGAAAGATTAGCTACGCGTAGTAGATGCACATCAAACGCAAAGACGAAGTATACTTACGAGAAGCAAAAGCCCGAAAAATAAGCGATCCACCGCTTCGTGCACTCCGAACCTGCCATATGCCATATTATGCCGCCAAAAAGGCCGGATGTGACATCACGGACGTGAAAAAAACAAAGACCTAATGTGACGTCCCGGACGTGACGTTTGGGTGAACCTAACGCTTGCGCTGCGTTCACCGGGTGAACGCAGACACTTTCCACCTTGAAGACGCGCTTGGCAAGTACCGTTCCGTCTGTCACAATGATTCATTTTCTACTAGAACAGCACGTGAAGAGTTGTTTTAGCTTCATTATTACGCGAAAACATGTTTTGTTTAACTATGAGAACTTGTTATTGTGTGTACGCACGGAGGAAGGAAACTAAGGAGAGGCCCTGACGTCATTCTTTGTGAAGCAAAAGTGAAGCCGGAAGTTGGCGTTGCTCATCGCGATGTTCCGCCTTTTGTGCCACCCTCCTCTCTTGTTTACATCTTTCGCGAAACCACACCGCGCTGCGCGTGGTTTCGCGCACGCTCGCGCAACATCCGGCAGAGCACGGTGCAGGTAACACAGCGCAACAAGACACGGTGACTAACGCAAACCCGCCCACACAGCGCCTTTGCCACGGCACGAAACCTACCAGAGCAATATGTGTGAGCGCTCGAAATCATAACAACGCCGCCATTGTGGCCCAAAAGGCGTGGCCATACAACAAAAAAAATAAAAAAGCAACAAAAAATGACAACCTACTACGTCATTTCCGCCATACTTTTCTCCTAGCGCGCGGAGGGGGTAGGCATAGAGTTTCTCACTGTAACACCTAGAGGCAACGTTTATAGATACTTTTTTAGTTCCGTATCTCTCCGCCTCGCCCATAGAGAAAAGGCGTAAACTGCTGACACGCACGTGGTAGGAGCGAAATGCCATACTAAAACGCTGCTGCCACGCACGGAAGTGACGTCACAGTTATGATGACGTTGTTTAAACAAGTATGGCGTGTTCCGGTTTATAGTTTTGCGCGCGCTGCTGGAGCTGCTTCAGCTTTTCAGCTTAGCTAAAACAGAATTTTACGGTTTCTTACTGTGTTGTGTGATAGAATGTTGTTCTAGTTAGTTGCGCTGGAAGAACCGGATGGTGTTCGAGCTTGCGATCTCGAGCCACACTTGGGCGCAACGCTGGAGCAGCTCGTTTCTTTATGCCTTGGAGCGCGTTTATGGTTGGTAGTGTGGTCTTGTGCAGCTCCTGTTACGTTTTTCAGTGCTGTTGCTCTTGTTTGTTGAATTTACTGATGTGAATGGAGCATATGTGGGCTCTCAGTTTGGCAGAACTTTTTGCTCTTATGGTAAAAAACGTTTAAACTCGTTCCAAATGCTTGTTGCTGCAGTTGCCGCTTAGTGTTGTGCATCGATCGCGAAAAAAAAAAAAAGTTTCATCCTTCGTAGGATTGCTGTTGCAGATATTGCCTAAGTAAGTGAGCTGTTGCAATTTTTATATGGCACTCGATGTCGCATTTACCTGTACTGTTTCTTGTCTTGCATGTTCATACTGTTCCCTTGTTTATCGGATTTGGCGGCTAGCGAATCGCGACTTGCTTGAGCACCTGCTCGCCACAGTTCTAAAGGAACATGTTGAGCAACCCCAATGTAAACTATGAAGACAAATATTGCAGAACGTGGCCCAGCCGCTCATAGTTCTACTTTGGCTCAATTTTGTTCTAAAGCTTGGCTGTCTTGAAGACCAAGAAATTTTCTTAAATTTCTTCCAGCTAGTTTGCTAAGCTGCTATTTAGTATTGCTTCTTGTGATGGCGCTATGCGAGGTACCAGGTTTGCGCAAATGTTCCTCGCAACTTGTTTACAAACATGATGTAGGTTCATTGCAGGAACCTGCATTAGGTTATAGATGTGAGATGCACGCTAATATGACTGGTGTGGGTTTGCGGGTCCCTGCTTGCCACTCTCAAGCAAATGCCAAGTTTCCATTGTATGAATCTTCCTTGACTTCGCAGGGCTTGTTTGGTTAATCCCTTCATCTGTGCACTAGAATGCTCATTAGTCATGAGCCTTACCCTGATCCTCTTGTCCAACAAAAAAGAAATCTTTTAGGCATTGCATTAGGGAATATATCTGAGTGCCAATGTGACAATTTTTGCCTCTGTAACCTTTTTTTTCTCCCATCTTATCAGTGAAGGCCTTGTTCGAACAGAGTTCCATGCAGTGACAGAAATTCTCATCACAGTAAGAAAATCTCTGAAGGAGATTTTTGAGTCTGACTAGGACTTCATCTTGGGCAAATTGGTGAAGTCTGCTGCACATTGTTTTTGTGTGCGAAAATCTATTTACAGAGGAAGGACACATGAAAGTGCGAACTACTAACTGATTTAATGATTCAAAGGATGAAACATAGTGTACAAATTTTGTGCACAGGCAAGAGGTGAATGTTGTGACAGTGCTAGTTTGTCTTTTAATGCTACAAATAGCCATTAAATAAGTGCACCTCTGGGGAATTAAGGCAATTGAAGTGCTACTAACATGTGCACTCTCTGATAAAATATACCTTCGTGAGCTCATGCGATGTTTTGTTGCTACTCCTGCACAGGATCATAATGTGCGAAAGCACGGCTCATATGAGCAGGCCTTACAATGTGTGCTGCACCATCCGGTTTATTTAAATTGTTTGAATGCTCCCTCAAATAGTCATTCAGGCATTGGGCCGTTTGGTCCACGTAGAACTTGCCACAGCTGAGAGATATCTTATGACCAACCCACAGCACAATGCTCAATATGGTTGGCGTGATTTTTCATGCACCCTTGTCTTTAGGTACGAGAACACAATTGGGCTAATTTGACAGGTGTATAAAGGAACAAATGGGACATTGTATCTAGCAGGCATGTTCTTGAAGCTGTGGGTAAATTTGTGCGCATATTTGTACATGAGGTGTACAATTTGTACACCTCAGGCCTAGTGGCGTCTGTTCCGCTTACATTTGATTAGCAAGTCCTTGTCGAGCTGCTCTTCAGCTTTCGGGAAATGGATTCGGCCATGGCACGCATGACCTAATTCCCCCACCTGTTCGCTAGTTGCGCTTCTGCTGTGACGGGTGTTGCGACGCTCGCCACCAAGGTGCTCTGTCAGGAGCATATACTAGATTGACAAGTAACCTTATTTCCGCATTTCTTGTCAGCAATTTGGGCACACTTAGCTAAAACTTTCATGTTTAGTGCACTAGTGAGTAGTTACTCTAAGCACCTTTATGACAAGTTGACTGTCTTTGCTATGCGCTTAGCTGAAAACCTTCTATGTTTTTAAAGCTGATTCTGAACAGTATCCACAATTGCCGACCAAGTCACTTCCTTTGGCCTCCTCGGATGTTCTTATCTTCCAAGCTGAATTAGCCTTTATCGAGCTGAGCCATAATTGTTTGACCAGATGATGAAAATAGGTAATGAACTCGGAGAAAGCATAGGGTAAATTAAATATGCATTTTTGGAATTTATAAATAGTATGGATAAGGGAAATAAAAGTGGACGAAAAGATAGTTTGCTGTAGGTAGGAGCTGAATCCACACCACCTTCATTAGGCATGTAGTGCCTTACCAATTCAGCTACTGTGGCACTCACCCTCCCATCCCCTTGGCATAAGCCACTGCCACTCACAGCCACAGCAGCAGACGTCTTAACTGCAGGCATCATAAAATACATCAGCAGGCAACTGTTCAAGGGCTCTGACTTCGGCTGCCCCTTGATGCCCTAAGACAGGGTATGATGGTTTATTGGCCATTTGCCCAATTGGGGCAAGTGGCCTGTTGATGTGATTTGATCAAATGAACAGGCATTTGAAATCCCACTTACTCAATTGGTTGTACATGCCGTTACCAAATCTGTTCTTTGAAAGGTGAAGCGTTCCTCACTAGGACACACCATCGGACATAAGAAGAACAGATATCACTAGATATGACTTCGTGCCATATGTGCTCAGAATTAGCCACAAATTGAAAAACTTGACTAGTAGATATGGTGCCCCAATGGTTTCTCCCGCACCGAAGTGATTAGCCCAATTGTGTCTTTGTAACACGAGTACTGAGAGACAAGGATGTACAAAGAACCATGCCAAGCACTTTGTGTGTTGTGCTGTGGGGGTTATCAGCGCAATACCTCTCTGCTGTGGCAAGTCCTATGCAGGTCAGAGGGACTAGTGTCTAAAGGGACACTAAAGGCAATTATTAAGTCAAGCTAAAGTAATAGATTAGTGCTTGAAAACGTCGAAGGTATCACTGTTATTGCGAACAGAGCTTCAGTAATTGATGAACGGAAGTAACTGCAATACACAATTAGAGGCTGCCCCAGCACATTAAAGTACCAGCCCGATGATGAAGGCACTCCTCATTAAAGTTCTGTCACTAGGACTTATCTACTAGTAATAAAAAGATTGCTGCATTGCATTATAAGATGAAAGAAAATGCTATTCATCTAGTTCTATTTGATATTTAGAAAAAAGAACCCATTGAGGTTACCCTTGAAAGCATCGCCCACGCTTACATGTTTTAGTAGTTTCGTTATCACATGCTGAGCTGGATTTTCTGGCTCGCGAAACTCGCACAAACTGCAAGTTACAGAGAATTCGATGTTTATGTGATGCGGGATTCCCGAACAGTCCGTGCTACTTGATCAAGAGCAGTTGCAGCGGCGAGTCCAACGTTCTGTCTTGGCTCGGTTGCTACATGGCCGGGCTTACGCATTTTGCACAGGAAACTGTAGCACCGTCTGTAGGGTGCTGTTTTACTCACCAATGGAAGTGAAGGGCAGTGATGGCACAACGTCGCCACTCTGTCCTCAGGAGCAGGCGAATTGAATTGCTCTCTAGGTATGCGAACCCTTCAGATGCAATTTTCTCGTAAACTATCTCTTCTTGGCATGGAAGAAGCACTGTGAGGTTTATGGAATGCTACTTTAATAGGCAACATCTACTTAGTATTTGCCTTTAGTGTCCCATTAAATGGCCATAATAGGAAGCACTCAAACAATTCAAATAAATTTCATGGTGTGCATCTTGGCACGCTTTGCAAGGCCTACTAATGTGAACTGTGCTTTTTGCGTGTTATGATCTTGGGCAGTGCATGAGTTCATGGAGGCATATGTTATTAAAACAATCCTGCATGTGTTAGTTAATATAATTCATTTTAATTGCATGCGACCTTAGAAGCAGGCTAGTAGCCAATAAACTGTTGTATGCTACCCCAAGGCATTTAGGTGGTCAAAGTTAGGGCCGTCGACCATTTGCCTGCTCCTAAGACCGATTAATGGCAAATCAGTTCTGTGGAAGCCCGCAAAATCAAGGAGGGTTCACGAAAAGAAAAATTCTCATCAACCTGACTTTAGCACAATGTCCTGGGTTCCATCCCAGGACCTGGAGAAAATTTTTTTTCAGCTATGAAGCTTTTTTTTTTTTCGAAGAAATCCCTTATGGGTTTTTAAAGAACTGCTTTGGGCTGAGAAACCTATGAAGCCATCATTGTTTTAACATACATCACATGACATAGCCATAGGTACGTACGATTGTATAACACATAATCACTGATAACTTGACAATCCATGCTTCTCTTTCATATGCTCGTCCAGTACCCATGTAGAACGCAACAGTCTGCATGTTGTAAGCTGACTTCAAATGGCCGGAGTAGAAATCATGCTGTCAGTGTCACACAATCATAGTCACTGACGTCTTTTTGCTTTTGCTACACACATAGTTCATTTTACACAAACATGTTGGTCCGCCTAGCAACACTTCACGTTAATCATAACAATGTTGGGTTACCAGCAAAATGTTACCATAACATTGGTTCCCATAATGCATGGGAGTCGCTCCATTTTGATTTCCGACTTGTGTAGTTGTTTAACCCTTTTGCTGGAATTCAAATTAACAAGTCCTCATTGTTAATTACATGAATGCAATAATGACTTGCAGGCTAAGGCAATGTTTTCAGACTTGCGACGGAAGCACTGTGAGCAGAGGTGTATGTACAAAGAAGTTGTGCGAAGGCTAGGTTTGGTCGTCCTGGTCACCAATTTATGGGAGGCAGCATGAAGAGGTAACTAGGCTTATTCAAGCCAGCCAGCCATGGTGTCAAGGGATCTTGGGAGCAGCCGTTCAGGTCGCGTGCACTAGCATGATTTATTCTTGCTCTGCCTGTGTGTGAGCCCATCTTCTTTGCCTATGTTGGAAGTGATGCCGCGCGGCTACAGAGCCCATCTCCTAGTGCGAAGTGCAATTGAAATAAAGTCCAATGGTAAAGCCCCCAGGTAAAGTGTGCAGACGGTGTCGTCATTGGTAGTGTCGGGTTCTTGCAATCTGAGAGATATACACCAGGCAGCACCGGCAGCATAGGTTGTGAGTGAAGCGCAGCCACATATGATACCAAAGTGAGAAATCGCAACCTGCCACAGGCACTCGTAGATGCACGGGCCTGTAGAAGTCGGAGCTCCAAAAGTAGACCATCTGGCAGCTTGGGACTTGCGTGGAGATAGCGCAAGTGTTGGTCACTCATATTGTTGACTTAGAAGTGATTCTCGAGCTGAAGAAACCAGATGGCAAAGTTGCTCCTGCAAAATTTCGGTAGGCCATGCATCTGTGGAAGATGTGAGCACAACATCGGAAAGCTTGCCTGCTGCTGCTTTCAGTGGAATCTCGAATGCCGATAGCATCAGGGTTGCAGTGGTCACTCAATGCATCACGAAGGTTGTGCTTGTGGCAACGCCGCGCCAGCGAGAGTGAAATTTGCGCCTTGTTGAGTCGGTGGCTGAGCCTCTGAATTGGCGATGAGTGAGTTGCCCCGAGTGGAAAGCGGGCAGCTTGTGGGGACGTCTAAGGAAGAACAGCGACGAGCTGTAAAGTAGCCGAAGGCGCTTGCGTTTAGCCCAGTGAGCAGTGAGAGCCCAGTGAGATTCTTGGAAAGAATCGTCGAGCAGCTGCCTTTGAGCTGGTGGAGGAAGCTCATGGACCACGT
Source organism: Dermacentor albipictus (assembly GCF_038994185.2). Classification (NCBI taxonomy): domain Eukaryota; kingdom Metazoa; phylum Arthropoda; class Arachnida; order Ixodida; family Ixodidae; genus Dermacentor; species Dermacentor albipictus. The sequence continues at coordinate 277,922,690 of NC_091821.1, read as the reverse complement.
AGAGGTTTGATGCTGGGGTCGGCGCATGCCGACGACCGGCACGGGTGGAAGCAGGTGATGTGGGACGACCATATTCAGAATGACACGATAGATGGCGAGAGCTGTTGTGATGGAGCACCAGCTGGAGGAGAGTGAGTGCTCGAGGTGACATAGTGAGCAAGGACGGCTGCCCACGAGTCCTTGTACAAGTCAGAGCAGGGGCTGAGAGCCGGAGCCTGGAACCTTGGAAATGGTTGTTTAGCGGGATGAACCAGATGTCCAGCATGTCAATGTAGAATTCCCGTGCCCCCTACAATCGCAAGACTTCTGCCAAACCGTGCGAGGCCACGTCACTACTCGCCTTGGTAAAGTCGGTGCGCTGATGCTGGCATGGCAGGGCTCAGTCGTCCTGGTCACCAAGTTGTGGGAAGGCTGGGCTCGGTCAGCTGTGTCATCACTTTGAGGGAGGCAGAGCGAAGAAGTAGCTGCCGTAGCCACTGTTTGTTTAAGCCAGCCATGGTGCCACGGGATCTCGGGGCAGGCTGACACCGCGGCCACTTTGGTCAAGTGCGCTAGCGTGATCTATTCTCGCACTACCTGCATGTGAGCTCATCTTTTTCGCCTGCGTTAGAGGTGACAGTCATGCCGCTACGAGGTACTAAACATGTTTACTGTTTGAGCATCTCTGAATTGCATGAGCTATTAAATACACCTATCACACAAGTGCAGAGCCCTTCCGCTTAGTCTATCTGGCAGGAGTCTTTTGTCCTGTAAATATTCATGTTTTCCCTGTCCATTGTACAGCTGTATCCTGCTACGTCTACTTGGTTAGATGCCGACGCCAAACTTGGAGGAAAAAGCGAAGCTAGATCCTTATTAAACGACTTCAATGTGATAGAATTTTTACAATTATCAGCATTCAAAATTAGCTCTCATTACAAACCACATTTAAATTTGCAAGAAACTCTCACTAAAAGGCAAAGCTTATACTTTCTGATGGGCCTACCTTGTGCATTTTCATTCCTTAAGAATTTGTGTACTTTTCCTTATAGCTTTTATCTTCAACATTAAGTGAACAGGGTTTTTCAACTTATGGTCAAAAGACATTTACACAAGAACTAAAATTCGTGCTATCTTGTGCTGTCAGGCCAAATTTAAGCTTTTCTGTGTTGTATGTCATCTTGCTTTTGTGTTCTACTTGGCGCTTAATAGACAATTTATGCACAAACAAACCATTTGTATTACAGACTCTTCAACTTTATATGCAAAAAGTATTGCCATTGCAGACAGAAAACACTGAAATATAGTAATTCTGAGAATTGTTTTCCGCGCAAGAAATTTGGTTGGCTTTGGGCAAGGGTCTAAAAATGTTGCATAATTTGGTTTCCTAAAGTCAGTTTTTCCGTAATACAGCTGTAGTCACAGGACATGTGTGTTCCTTAATTACAGACGTGCGCACCACATGTGCTTACACATGTGCTTAAGATACCCCGATAGACATTTTACACACAAACAAACCATTTGTATTACAGACTCTTCAACTTTAAATCCAAAAAGTACTACCATTGCAGACATAAAGTACTAAAATATGGTAAAAAATTCTGGGAATTGTTTTCTGCACAAGAAATTCGGTTGACTTTGGGCAAGGGTCCAAAAATGTTGTGTAAGTCGGTTTCCTAAAGTCAGATTTTCCGTAATACAGCTGTGTCACGCGGTGAAGCATGTCAAAAATGAAAAGAGGCTGTTGTCACAGGACATGCCTGTTCCTTAATTACACATGCACGCACCTGCTGTCTCCTGTCATACTACAAATACCGACACATGTAATAACTACTGGCAGCCATTCAAAGCTGTTTGTGTGGAGATTTAAGGCCCATGTTCTGGGGTGAAAAGTGCGGCCCTAGCTGTAAGAAAGTAACGTTTTGTTTATCAAGCCAAAGTTTATAGTGTTCATGTTTTTTAAGTGTTTAATATTTCTAGAATAATAGCTACATCCTTGCAAGGTAGTTGAAATAACAGCTCACATTGCCCCAGCCATGTCCAAAGTAGCTCTGATGGCCTGCTAGTACAATAAATAGGTGTATTGGTGCTTTTACTGACAGGAGACGGAGGGTGCACAGACGTATCATTAAGGGGACACTAAAGCAAAACAATAAATCAGTTTAGACTAATAAAGCATTGTTTTAGAACCCTGCAGGCAGTTATTTTAAAACAATAGTTTGGTTATTAGATGTGAAAATGAAGTTCGAAGTATCAGTATTTGAAATTCACGCCAAAACCTCGACACAGCTGCGTCAGTGTGACGTCAGGGATTTCAAAGTATATTTTTGCATTTGGGCAGCGTTGGCTGAGTAAAAATTCCAGAAACTTCATATTTGGTTCCTTTAGAACACAATGTAGACAGTCTGTACCGCTATGTACTTAAGTAGGCCCTAGAAGATACCATCCAAATCCATGACGTCACAGCGACCAGGTCTGGGAACTTCAAGGAGGCGTCGCCACCTGTCTTTTGTTTTTGCACTTTTTCTGGTCTACCAAGCATCTTATACTGGTAAGAGTGGTGTTTTTGGTGTTGTAGAAAGGTAATTTACTAATGCAGAAGAAATAATCTTTCTCTTTATTGTCACTTTAAGGAACACATTATATGTCCCGGACAGTGGCCCCTTTCCACTTTTATAATATGCTTCGCCGTCGTACATTGCATATGCTTCACTGCATAACAAGACCGTATTGTGGCGAAGCTGATTTTAGGAAACTGAATTATGCAACATTTCTGGGAACCTTACATGGCTTCATTCTGTAGAGGCTCTAGGAAAAGGCACGCTGCTCTATATTCGCAGCAAACATAATCTGCGTCATAGAAAAAGAAATGTTTGTGATGTTTATTCGCAAAATATTCATGTAACGTCAGCCAAAATATTACCTGCCGTTTTATTGTGGCACTGCTGCCAGTAAGCCTGAATACCTGAGTGGGTCTGAGTAGTCTGGCTCTGAAAATTGCCCATTGATAATACAGTAAAAGCTCGTTAATTCGAACCGCCAGGGGAAGCCGCTTCAGTTCGAATTAACGAAAGTTCGAACTAACGAAAGTGAAGGAGAGCAACAGTACACTGCGATTTGGAAGCAGTAGGGCATGTCAGAAATTTGGCGTGTCAGAAAGTGATGGCGTGTGCCGCGGGCACAGGCCATCTTCAAGTCGAAGCTCTGGGTCCGACTGTGCCACACCACCGATGTCCACCGAAACCAACGTTAGCCGAGGCTTAACACTATCACAGTGATTCGCAACGGCCGACACCTCCTAAGCTGAAAACAGAGGTGCACAACCGATGAAGACTGCCGAGACAAAGACGCTGAACGTGTGAAGGTGGCGAAGGCGCTGATTCGTTGGTTCTTGATTGCAAGCGCAGCTGCGACGTACTTGATTCGCTGTGTTTTGGCGCTTGCCGTGCCATCTCCGCACAACATTAGCAGCTGTACAAGATTTGCAAAGCCTCCGAGATTCGCAACGGGCAAGAAGTCTTGGAGATTACATAGAACGGAGAGGCGGCAGCCGCCACTGCCTTCTGGCTGACCCCGCGTCGGTTAGGTTTTTTTCCGATTGTGCCCTGTCTCGCCGTTCTCCCCGTTTCGGAGGCAATACAGCCTTGTGTGTAGGCAGTAGGTGCTTTTCTCTGGCAGTGTGCCAGGTGAGCGTAGTTCGAATTATCCGTGAGGGAACCTTCTCGCGTTCGAATTAACGGACTTTTTTATACATAGACTTCTGTGGAGCTTGGCCGGACCAAATCGTACAGTTCGAATTATCCGTAAATTCGAATTATTGAAGTTCGAATTAACGAGCTTTCACTGTATTTGCATTCCGTTAAGATCAGTTTTTGCCTTTACTAAGATGCAAATGAAAAAATGTTACTGTGATGTAGCATTTAGCATGACCTTTAATACGTCCCGAAGACATGGTGGACCGATCACACTGAAGGCGCAGTTCAATCTTAAGCTGGGTCCCCACAAGAGATGAAGAACACGATGTGATGATGGTCATGTGCAGATGATGAAGTGCCTAAGAAATGCCCACATTATAATTATTTGTGTCAATAGAAGAATTATAAGCAACCTCTAAAAATCTGACTTGTGATGAAATTGAAAAAGTTGGCAGGTATGTATTATGACATTGATGCAGAAAACATTCATTTTGTCATTAAAGAAAGTCATGTATGCATTCACTTTTTCATCTTCCCTCTTGTGCTTGGGCCTTCATTGGTCTGCATTGTGCAACAGGTAAAATGATGAGAAATATAACTAAAGACAAATAAAATCCTAGCCTGCTAACATACGCCTGCTCAGTACACTATTGACACGCTCTGATTTATTAAGCGTGCTCACCTGTCAATTCAGGCACAGAAGCAGGTCCTGTTCTTGAGCTGAAACATACACAGCCATGCTTACATAGGAAACAACTTTCAGGAGGCCAATTATTGACACGCATTGCAGATAGTACTATGGATCAAGCATGAAGCTGACCACAATGCCCTCGAACTCTTGCCAACATACATATATTTTCTAGCATCCTGGGCCAACCTTCTGGCCATGCTTTGAAGCTGCTGTCAGGTTTCGAACCAAGCCCCATCTTTCTGGCTTTGTTGTCCTCCTCGTCGTACCATTTCCCCCCTCATTTATGTTTGTCTTATTGAGATAGATATTATGTGATGATTTTTCATTTGTGTGTAGTTTGGGCAAAATCAATTTCGAATAAAACAAGCCACCCAGCTATTTTTATGGCCTAATTGTTTTTGCGCTCATTGATCATGGAGACCTACCTGCACGGCTGCATGTATATGGCAACTAAGTTCTCGTCAGATGTTATGTGAATATTTAATTAATAAACTTCATTTACATTTCTGCGCAGCACAGACCCATTGCGGCTGCAACTATACTGAGCTGCATGGCTGTTCGCAGCATCATTACGGAATAAAATCTGCCAGTCTTTATTTAATAAACAGTCAACATAGTGAATAACCGAATACTATTTTGTATATTCTAAATTTAAGTACTTTATGGCTTGCACTGTCGTGTTCTTATAACTTTGGCAGGCCTAAAAATCTCAACAGACCATCTAACTATGTGGAGTGATTTTGTAGCCATTACATATTCATTGCGTTTGCCTGTTTTCCATATGGCTACCAATAATCAGTAGATATCATGTCGGTTATTTATATTTGGAATTGGTGACTTTCCAAAAACCTCATAGTACCGCCCCCCCCCTCCCCCCCCAAAAAAATCCATCGCATACATGCAATAAAAGTTTAATGCACCCATGGAAGGGGAAGTAAATCATAAAGATTTAAGTTAGAAGCTGAGAGTAAGATGGTATTTCGACGTGAACAGCAGACTACAACAAATAAAGCAGTGGCACAAAACAAAGCGAATGAAAAAAGTATTGTTCAGCCAATAAAAACATTTCACTGTTGCTGCAAGGTGAGAAGAGGGAAGCAGCCCTGCACTCACCCCAGCAACTACAGGCTTGACCGAAGGGTCCAAGACATCTCGAACATAATGTCCACACTTGGCCAAAGAAGCGGGAACCAAATCGAGAAGCTTGTGTTCTGGCCACAGAAGCGGGAGCTCACAGGCCTTGTGTTAGAATTCTGTAGCCTGGTGAAGTTACAAACCGTACTCTTGTAGCGATGTGTTGGCCAGGTTTTGACTGGTTGCCCTGGTCCAGTGAAGTCTTGACTACATGTCTTCAGCACAATCCATGGGGCAACCTTCCTATGTGGCTTTCATCCATGTTCCAGCTATTCCCTTCATTTTTGTCACCCAGGGCTTCGTGGTCCGCAGTGATTAGTCCCTTACTTAATATGTACAAATAGGTCCTTTAATTTTCCTGTTTTCTTGCCTTGAATGCCCTCATACCTATTGCAAACAGAAAAGGAAGATAGCACCACTCTTCTATCATGATCGTTCACATTAGAGTTCCATTAAAGGAGCAAGATCAGGGTATCCATGGCATCTGTCTCGATTCTTTACATTTTGTGCCATAATACCCAGGACTCGTACTGTGGCTGCAGGCGTCATCTGTAAGTTTGGGAGGTGGGAGCACCTTCTGCTTGCTTCAGCTCCTGTCTGACCTTGCCCTTCAGCACAAGTCTAAAGTTCACAAAGCCAGGATGCCCCCGGAGGTGAATGACACAACCTGTCAGCCCAGCCCTTGGAGCAGCCAATGACCTGCCTATCGATGCGAAGGACAACTGCAATGACAACTGCAAAGCTTGCAAGGCTGGGACGATAAATTTCTTCAGTGACATCCATCTTGAAGGCCTAGTCCTTGAAGTGAATGGCGCATAGAGTGCAGACTTATCTTGCCACCACAACGATGACTGCTCCATAGCTCACAAGGCTGGGATAGCAGGTCTCATCGGAAGGCTGATCGTGCAGGCCTAGCCCTTGAAACCACCAGCTGTGTGTCTGCCAGTAATCTGTGCCTTCATCGTGATGGGCTCTCCAAGGTCTGCAAGGCTGGAACGCTGAGGTCATCCCATCTGAAATTTGGAAGCTTTGCCCTTCAAGCATCCAGTACCACCATGGCAGTATTAAAGATGGGAAGAACTGCAAGGATCACTAGTGTTTACTAACAATTATGTAGAATCCTTGTCTGTGCACTCACAAGTGCCCTAGGGACCTAAAAGACTGAAATATGGGACATTGAGTGGCTGAGAATTATGGGAATATTCTTGCACACTGACATCAAAGAAAAGTAATAGAATACTTACATCTATGTCACAAATAGTTGTTAAGTTCAACTTAGTTTGCTTTCAACGAGAGTTACGTAGAGGCTTGTGAATACTTTGAATTGGACATCTGCTGCAGTAAAGTGAAGCTCGAGGTCCGATTGACCAAATTAGACAAAAAAGCGTGTTACACATCCGCCAAGCCAACAGGGATTTTAATAAGCAGGCCATAGAGCTGGGTTTGTTCACATGACTAGAGGATGCCCATTGATAAAGCTAAGTAACTCGGTCTAAAGAATGCTGCAAGAATTTAACACTACTTTAGTAGCGATATTCTCACAGCAAACAGATGCGTTGCAGAAGCAACAGTCATAGCTCCAGAAGCACAGAAACTCTGAGGCGAATCTGAATTTGTGCCACAAAAGCCATTCTGTTCTCTGTCAGCAGGTCTGCTATGCTGTGTCGGTCAATGGGTGCCGTGTCTGCCCTGAAGACGGCGACAGCTTACCTTTATCTGGGACTGATAGCCCATCTAGCACCACTGCTAAAGTAATGTTAAACATTTATCCTAAAGACAAAAACGCAAAACAAAGCAAGAGGGAGGGGGGGATGAAGCTTGCAGAAAAACAAGACAAGGATTCTTGTCTTGTTTCTGGCGAATTGACGGAAAGCTAAGTCTACCAATCTTGCTAGAAAGCACGCCTGAAATGATGCACGTCAGCAATTCCAAAACTAGACAGCAAGGACAAAAGTCTAAGAATGCAAGGCATGCGGTGAAAGATGTTGGGTAGCTTTTGCAAAGAAACTGCGGGTAAATTATTAGGCTACTATGAAAATGCCTTTGGCAGACCAGTTCTTTTTAATAAGCTTGATGACACAAATTTGCATTGCTTAGACAAAGGAATACTGTTAAGAGCTTGGGGTCATATGGCTTTCAGTGAAAGGCAATAATGAAGAACAAGTCTTAGCACAGCCACCTACATGCTCCTTTTGTTTGGACAATGATTTAAAGCAAGGGGCCCGGCCCGGGTGGGGGGCTCAGAAGCAGATTAAGAATGATGTATGTAGGACATGCCCACACATCATTAACAATGGCAGATGAGATAGGTGATATTTCTGGCTCCTGTTCCAGACATTAAAATATGAACCAGATTCTCTCTACAATGACTGCTTTATCATCAGGTTTATAATATTACCCTTTTCTATACACCTAAACTTATAAAAAGGAGCTGCAGACAGGCTTCACACAAATCAGGTAGCAATGTCTTTTGACAAATTGGCTTAATAGCATCAGCATCAGGCATATACTTCCACAATCCTGTTCGTTAAGTACTACTTGGAACATATGCAGAGGAAAGGTCACTTATATTGATATTAATTAGAGCTGCATGAATCTCGGAACTTTCAAGCAACCAGAGGGGCTCCATGCTGTAACGTCTTCCTAGTTGTATTAGTATGTATGGAATACAGGTTTAGTCAGATAAGTACACTAAAGGCAAAACATTTTTCTTAGTGACCATGGTTCTTTCTTTTGTGTTTCTTTTTCAACTTGGAAGGAGAGAAATGAGTGCAAGATGATGGTTGTCAGTACATTTAGATTGCCACAACAGAGTGATTAATAAAAATGGAGTTGCCGTGAACCTGTTAAACGCATATCCAATATATAAAGAAGGGAACCTTAGCAAAGCTGCACAACCATTAGTCAAATCAGTTCAAGTGCATATACTAGTTAAAAAAACAAGCTTAGAATATAATGTACCAAATATTAATTTAGCCGTCATGTATACCACTCATAGGTGCTAGCGTGGCTGAGTTAGTGATCAGAAATGATCCTACAAAACCATTGTTGTAGAAAAAACAAAATCCGTGTTCCTGCTAGGGTTTGAGTTCATGACTTAATTTATAAGCCAGGTGTTCCATACATGACATGGCAGCAGTTTCATTCTTTTCTTTCTAATGTAGACACAATCCAATAATTGTAACCCAGTGTACTTGACCACATTTGAATGTTTCAACAATTCAAATGCTGAACTCTTAAGAGTACTAAAAGTGAAATATTTTTATGTGGGTAGTTCCATCAGTCAATACAGTCATCCTTAGTCCACTATAACTGCTGTTGTCTTAAATATTAAATGGTGGGCAATATTGGGAGATGTTGAACAAGTAAGCACCATCGGAAGATAAATAATTTTTGTACACCACAGGTCTTAGAACAGTTACCGATTGACAAAAAGCTAATAAAATTGACATTGTGCTTAAGAAGCCCGAGTATGTGAAAGTGAGCAAAGGCTTAGCAAGTTTAAGAGCTGTCCATCAAGAAAGATGTGATTTCAGGTAACACTATATCATAGTAAATACAAAGGGCAAGTGGAACAGTAGGAGCTCCAGATTATATTTGGTCATGGCCAGGACATAACGTGAAATGATTATGAGACTTTCAGCTGTCCACAGAGTTGACAGTGCAAGCCTTACCTTAATTAGGTTTCCCTAAAAGGCTGCCACAGTAGGTTGACGCCTACTTGTATGTAATGGTTCATTTGAAGTTTTGTGGGTTGTTTTCGTCACTCCACTTGGAAGAACCCTTAGCACACCCCTTTTACTATTGCAAACTAATCCTTGCCTTCAAAGCCTTCCACTTCCCCTTTCCACAGCCTTCATTTTACTCTTACGCACCTGATATCCTCCTCGACCCTTGCGAGCGATGAGCTATGTGGAAATCAGTTTTTAATAAGGCAAGTCCCTTTGTCCAAACATTGACTCCAGGCAGAAGATTCTTTTGTTCAGTGACTGTCAGTCATTTAACTTATTGTGTGGTGATCTACTTTCTCTACACAAAACCTTGCACAATAAGGTGTAATTTAAAACCACCATTAATTTCTGGCAAAGTGGTACCTTAGTTGGCCAGGCCATTGCCTGACCAAGTGTGCTGACCAACTAGCTATCCCTAGTTAAGTACAAGGGCATCTCAGTCATTCAAGTGAGTATGGGAAAGAACATTTCAACAATAACTTTGGTTTATTCTCACATAAGAATAAGTTATGCTGACAGGGCTGCCTTTGTGGAATCGCTGGATCAAAAAAGCACACATGCATGAATCACGTGCATGCATACTTTCATATGAAAAGCTGACATTTCTATTGCGTCATTCTTTCACGCTACAAGTAAATGATATATTTCATTAATGTGGAAAGCTGGGCTAGTTGCTGATTAATCATCATACCTTGCAGCTAGTGTCATAAATTCTTAGGTGTCTTCGCCTTGTCCTTGTCAGTGCACTGCTTCACCTCCAAGATATGATAATCTATTTCATGTTTTGCAAAGGCTAACTATGAAGCTTTCGATGACAGTAGATACAGAACTATCAACTGACAACTCTGACTACCTAAAAGATAGACCATCAGAACACCAACATGATTGGGTAAAAAGGAAGCAGAGCAGTTCCTGACTGCCACCTTTGTTTCCTATACTAGCGAACGTGCCACAAATGTCGGACACGTAAATTGGGCAGCCACAACACGACGGCTCCTGAATTTCACAGGTGCAAACACCTCGCCAAAAATTCTAATGTGTAGTGCGGAAAGACATTTTTATAGTGTATTCTGTATGTATTGGTAGTGCGCTATCAAAGAACTGCGGCGCAAAAAAATCGTGAAGCTATTACGAAATCAGCTATATTTATACATCCTTCACTGCAACCAAGAACGTTATACCAGTAAGGAGTTCCTGCCGTTTACACATATAACCGAAGACAAATTCAAAACCATGCATGTTTAGAGTGTTCAAAAAACAGAGCTATCTTAATAAATTTACAAGTACCGCATCGTTAGCCTGCACAACGCCTTGTATTGCATTGGAAATAAGAAAGGAAAAAATTTAAAAATGTAAATACAACACATAAAAATGAGTAAATCATTGCATATTGTCCCAGTTTCTAAGTACTAACACATACAGCTTTAATGGACGACTGCAAACAGCAGACAGAATGAATCACTGATTGGTAGCGCACACCAAAAGACACGTAGTATGAGCTGAATGAGTACTGATTTGCAGGAACTGTGAGATCACTGTGACCATTGTGAATATGGACAGCAGTTCATGGCGAGAACCACTAATTTGTTAGTCACTGTGCAACGAGTAAAGAATATGTACTTCTGACATGCAGCTTCTTTGCAGTACAACGTAATAATGAACCTCACTGACAAAAAACTAGAAAGTTGGAAACATCTCACTCGCACGAAGACATTAAAACTACGAAACTCAAGCTAAACAGCTATTGGCTTAATTTTGTGGATGGTTTATTATACCAGTGCAGTCGGATATGTATGGTACACGTCGAATACATTTTCACTGGAGCAAAAATTTTATGCGATGAAGCCGATAGATTTTGGTGTAAAAGCTAGTTCGTCGCAGCCACTGCAACTGCTGAGAACATATCGTAAAAACTTGATTTGCACACACACACACACACACACACACACACACGTGTGTGTGTGTGTGCAAATCAAGTTTTTACGATATGTTCTCAGCAGTTGCAGTGGCTGCGATGAACTATATAAATATATATATATATATATAGTTGCAGTGGCTGCGATGAACTATATAAATATATATATATATATATATATATATATATATATATATATATATATATATATATATATATATATATATATATATATATATATATATATATATATATATACTGGCTACCTGCGAGACACTGAACATTGCGAAAACATGATGAAGCGCAATGTGTTTACCGGAGTTTAAAATTTTTACGATAGCGCTTCACTGCATAATACTTAATGCTGCTGCAAAGCCCATTTGCAGACAACAATTATGCATTGCAGCGAATAGCTGGGTTTATTAGTTGGCTTTATTGTTGTTCGCGAGCGGTTGTGTAAAGAGGGCGCAAACAGAGAGGAATCCTGAGGGCAAGAAAACGGTTTAAAACACCACACCAGAAACACCTCTGAATGCATGTCGGTACACATATAAGATGGTTCTGTGCTCATACTGTGACCGGAGACGACGTGTACGCACGTGTGTAATTAGGGACTCTTATTATAGTCCCCGTGAGAGTTGAACTGAGCCCCCTTTCAATCTCAGTATGCTTCACAGCAATTCAGTTTGTTTGTATAACTCACCACATAACTTGTCTGTATTGTGGTGAAGATAAAGCAAAAAAACAACCATTAAGAAACACATACAAGACCTTTGCCCACGTGTAGGTGTGTGTGTGTGTGTATATATATATATATATATATATTAGCACATATGCTCCTCTGCACTGCATTTTGTACAATTTAGCCCACAAGATGTCTATGTTGCGGTCAAGTTTGCCCCCTGTGGGTTGTATTTTGTCCCCAAACAATAATCGTCATTTATCTTGCCCACATTTCCTTTCTTTAATGCTGCGAGGCCGGTACTTCCTAGTCACGAACGGCTTGTGCGTAATCAGCTTGACACAGCAGTCTCAACAGTAAAGTATCGAGCACCGAGTTTTCAAGAAAGGAAATATGCAAGTAAGGCAGATATGACGATTATCGCTGTAGGACAAGACAAGCCCTAAAGGATGTAAACTTTTTTTAGAGTGTACTGTGGACTGTCAGTGGCTGTGAAATCTTCAACGTCTAGCTCTTCTCTCTCTTTCGAGATAAAATTTAATTGCATCTAGAGAAGCCCCAGCCCCATGCAGGCTTGGAAAACTATTCTCCATGTTAGACGGCAAGGGACTAAAGAAAGGAAGTGAGCAAAAAAAGAAAAAAAAACACACTGACTTACACTTACATCCGTGCAAAATGCATTATCGCAAAAGTGATTTTCTCATTGCCTTTGTGGAGCACAGCTCACATATATTTTTGGTTGCACCACAAATCATGTATTGTGTGGCTACTGAATTCCCAAAGACAGCCCTCACTGTTACAAAGCCTCTGCAAATATAAATCAATGGTCCCTGTCCTAGTTAACACAACAGGCGGGTACATGTATGGCATACGCTAGACAAATAATTCTAAATAAATCCCTCTTGAGCACATGGCCGTTAACGAGACCTTTAGCATTTTGAAATGCAAGTTTAGCTCTGAAGTGGTTAAATTGGTGATACAGCCATGGTACGTCTCGAGGTAGCATTTTCTTGAATCTACTGTGTGTAAAACACACTCACGATTGTTGACAGTTGAATTGTTACAATTGCAATCAGCAGAGAGACCTAATCTCGGCCTACATAGCTATACATACTAAAGGGCTCAGAGCACATATTCAACATTCCACCATCTTGCTTGAGTACCATCTCGTTTGCTTGAAAGTGGTGAGCTCTCAGGCTACATTTTCAAGAGCCATTGTTACTCACTAGCCTCCACTTTCAAAGATGTTTGCACGTGCTGCAACATCACCATTTCCCCTTCGAGGTGAGAGAAAGCTCTATTAGAACTGTTTATGACATCTGGGCCTTCTTTGTAACCCCTGGTAATTAGAGGCATACTTGATCAAGTGCCTTTACAAATTCACTGTCCTTCGTTATTAAATGTGACCACTGTAACTGCAAAAAGACCATTGAACACCTCCCCTGTCAGTCTTTGATATCCAATGTCAGCCCTTTTAGAGTTTACCCACGCAACTGGATAGTCGACCTTTCACAGAAGCTAGGATCCTGGGTGCTTGGCCATATTAATGAAGAAAGCTATGCATACATGCTCTTATGACTTTCTAAAATAAACGAATCTGAAAAGATACTCATAGACACCATCTGTCTTTTGTGCGAGTGAACTGTCTCGACTTGCCTCCTTTTTTTCTTTTAAACCCTCATACCCTCACCCCCATGCAGGGATAGCCAACTGGATGTATGTCTGGTTAACTTACCCGGCCTTCCTTGTTCCTTTCTTTCTCTCTCAAATGTAAACCCCATGCAGAAAAACCAAAAACCACACAATATCTAGTCAGCCATACCTGTTGAAACTAAGATGCGACATGCTTAAACAATTTCAGACATGTAAATGCACCTAAAATACAAGTACAAAAGAAAGGACAACACACATGTAGCACATGCACTACTGATTCTTGTGCTTTCTTTTAACTGTCTTTGTATCTTATATACATTTACAAGCCTACAATGCTGAACCAACTTGCCCAACTACCTACATTGCTTAAACCAATTCAATTAATATTTTGGTTAATGTATACCCAAGAATTCGTGCGATGACTGGCAGATTCTTCTCTTGCAGAACTTCATCCGACCAAACACCAGAGAAAAGAGTGATGCTGATACAGACACACAAGTTTTTTTGGCAGTGGAATATGTTAACTGGACAAACTGCTGCAAGCGTTGCATAGCAACATGCATTGAAGCTGGTGAGCAAGTTGAAGTGCATGATCTGCAAATTTTCTGCCAATAATTTGCATTGTCAGACATCTGTGACGAAGGTGCAGAAAGGATTGCTGGCATCTGGACCAGGTTCTTGCTAAGTTCGTAGCAACTGCTATTACACTGGAGGACAAAATAAAGCAACCACTGGGCCACATGAAGCAGTATTCTCGCTTGTTGCTTAATCCAGCAAGGACAGAAAAAGAGTGGAGAATGCTGCCTTCCAAGCTTAATTACAAGCAATGCAAAAGCAACCTTGGAAATCGAATCAACTGCATCATTCTGGGCAGAAATGGGAGAAGTAAAAAGATAGGATGACATGCAAGAGTACAGAAATATCTGTACATTGGCCCAGCACATATTAATTTTATATTATTGCTGCAGCTGAAGGAAGCTATGCTTAAAAAAAAGAGCAGCAGCTGGGCTTGGAGTTTAAAAACTGCATGCCATAATCACAATAATATCAGCTTTTGCCATGACTGGCAGGAGCTATGTCAACGTGTACAAGCATCAATGACCAGCAAATTAAAGTCCACCAAACAGGAAGTGGACTAAACGAGACATTTGCTTGAGCTTTGGCAAGTGTTATCACCTGGCATTTCTACTTTCATGGCCTCATCAATAAAGTAATACGCATAAGTAATACAATATTGCTTTTGCTGTAATGGACTTTTTATTGTGTATTTGCTTATGTTAGTATACGTTTTTTTGATGTAGTTTTATAGGTGCAACAAAGCACAAAATTTTTTGTTATAGTTTGTATTGAAAGATTTCAATAATGGGGTTGTTACTCTTACATGTTTTTATGCCAACCCAGTAGCCCAAGTTGTATATTAGCTTGTGCCACTAGATGTGTGGATGTGTTATGTTTGTGATGCCATCGTGTTCGCTGCGTTGTCGTCATTCCAGCTTTGTCATGCGACTCTCACGCTACCTGCGTTGGAACCAGATGGCTCACATGAAAAGATTCAGGTGTCTCAGCAGCAGCACACCCACCCGTTGTTGGTCACCTCCATTTGAAATTCAAAAGGAAGTTTCACACGAGTGTTCATTTCGAATCACCGATAGCAATACCTCACCTTGGCATAGCCAACTACCTGTAAAATACTTCACATAACATCAATTTTCACATTGCGTGGGATTTACGCAAGTTTATCTCATAGTTTTCATGTAGAGCCTTTTGGACCTTTATGTGGGGGATAATAAAATGGCTTTTCAAGTCTAGCTCCTCTGAAATATATATAATTCGACACCTTGCATGCTAAGCTGCAGCTTCTTAAGTTCCAAACTGGCATCAAGAAAGCCAGGACTGTAAAATGATACTGGGCTGGACAAATCAGTTTCCAAAGATTTATGTTACGTTCTTGACCTCCTTTCCAGAGTTCCTGTGATAAGTTTGTGTGAAAAGACATTCTCAAAGCTAACATATGTAGAGACCAGGCTGAGAAGCTTTATGTCAAGAATGGCTTAGCTGGCTGATGGTGCCTTTGGTGGAGCAATGAATTGCAATTTTTTTTATGATGTTATGAAGATAAATAACACCATAGCATGCAGACTTATGCTGCAGAAAGAAAGCAAGAAGCGAATGAGTAATTGCAAAGTGATCTGCATATTGTATCCCAGCTGTATTGTGCATGCCACATTACCAGAGAATCCTGCTGACCTTTAATTAACCTTTCCAGCACAACATGTCTTTATCAAGCCATACCTTTACATTGGGTTGATATATGCAGGGATGCCCTTTCACCTTCATGTAAGCTTAGCTCTGTCAACAGCAGATGCACTAAAGCTGAACACTCTTGCTACCTACTTCACATACTGCAACTGAAATGAATGAAACACGTCTTAACAGTAAACTTTTAAACAGTGCATTTAAATACTTGTGCAACCTTCTTTTTGGAAAGACCATGTGGTGCCTAGAGATGTAGCTTTACAAGTAAGAAACTGATGTGCTTTTATCTAAAAATAGAATTGATTGATGTTTTGTGGGACAGGGTGCCTGGTGTCTCAATGAGCACACTTTATGGCTGAGAATATTTTTGCCATTGTGTCAGCTTTGAAAACTTGTCAGAATCTTTAATCTTGGTGCATTAGAAAACACCTTGACACAAAATGAATGTAACCCTTGATGTCATTGAAAGAACAGTGCTGAAAACAATTCGATAAATACAGCAGAATGAAATGCAGAGAACTTAGGTGGGAAATAGGTAAGCAATTTACCAACCACATTATCAATGCAAGCAGCTGACACTTAATAAAATAAGAAAGCCCTGGAGCAAGTCTCTGGCTTGCAGTGCAAGACCTGTGCACACTTATGATGATACTGCAGTATTCATGGCAGGGACGGGACCATTCAACCTTACACACTGTAACACTCTGTATATCTCTCTGAAATCTTCTTGTACCAACATGTACAAACTGCATGTTGCAAACAGCAAAATCATTGCTATTGTCCTACAGACAGTTTCCATGTTTATTGGATTCTCATTTTAACAGCTGACTTTAAGCTTCCATACTGAGAGCTGGACGAGTTAGTGCGTTTTTGAAAGAGTAGAAACAGCGCACAAAGTATGAAGGACAGTGAAAACGCAACAGGAGCACTGACTTGCAACTGAATTTTTTATTCAGGTATACATACAAGAATAATATGCACACACCATGCAATGTGAAAAAAAGCAAGAAAATGAAGTGCAAACTATTAATCATGATTGACATTGCTAGAAAACACAAGCATGAGTGACGTCGTGAGTTAACTGCGACATCATACTAAATCCATGCAAAAAACCATGTTAGAACTTACATGGGCATTATGCGATTCAATGAATTCAACAGTATGCTTATTCTAACATTTCTAACATAACAACAGTATGTATTCTAACATTTTACTTGAATAAGGTGCTAAGAAGATCAATCTATATATAGCTACAAATGCCTTAGTCACCAGATTTGAAAAGCGGGAGGACTTTCGTTTGTTTCAGAGATGAAAGAATACCTGTTGTGGGAGAATGCTGAGAAATAACAGCGATACTGAGGAGTCCATTGGGAATAATATAATGTACCAACATGCATTAGGAATTACGTCAGGATCTCAAAATTTATTAAATTTGCAGACATACTTCTATATTTTAACAATATTATTAAGGCATACAAATTTTAAAAAGAAATGCCACTACGTTAGTATTTGCCATAGCAAATGATTTCCTAGGGGTGCATGTACAATGGCACCCAATTGAATATTGTACAACTAAAGCTATACCACATGTGTTTGACCCCTGTTGATTGCAAGTCGCACAAGCCTGTTCCCTTAGTGAGTGAAACTCAGTGAAAGAAACTTGGCCTTCTTTGTGGAGCAAAGACAGTTGGCAAAAATGAAGCACACAAAGGTAGAGAGGTTTTGGTATAGCCTGCACAGTGAAAGATCCACTCAAGATCCAGGTGCTGTACCGTATCTTCAGAAGATAAAGCATTCATCTAAACACAAGCACAGGGTGTAAATGATCGCACTCCGATGCATGTGATACATAATGACAATCACCACGAAAGCCTATCGCATTACTATTACTTCCACAGGTAATTTTCATGGCTGCTATGGAATGGCTGTCTCGCTGCACCACAATCTATAGCAACTAATACACTGGGATTTCAAATGGTTCATGAAAGCGGGTTGGGCCCTGGCCAGACTGAAGCAGCGGCACTCGAGAGACACTTTTCAACGCCCAGCCTCGTGTGAGTCACTTGACACTCGTCACGGACACTTGCCGACATTGCCTTCAGGCGGGGACAGGCCTTTCTGTTAGATTCACGTTTCACGTCCAGGCTTTCGTTACTAGGCTTCTGCGTGCGTAAGGCGACGCGAAATGTTTGAACGCACTTTGCTCATCGACAAAAGGCGCCCTTACTTTGCACAGCGATTTGGAAATGTGTATGCACCCTACATCGACGTCAATGCCGACGCGCACCACTTCTGCGTTTTCGAGCTCGAGAGCAGTGTGTCGACGTGGTGTCCAAGGCCAAATAGGCATCCGACTTTGCCAGAAGGCGTACACACAACTTAAAGAATCGCTACATATGACACACCCTGCAATATGCATGATCCGTGTCGGCACCATATGCAGTCGGCGCTGTGCTACCACGACTCTTCGAAACCGACAGTCCAAATGAGGCGACATGTCGTGCTGTTTCGTGGATGCAGCACAGTTCGTTCGAAGCTTCTGTAGCTTCGTAACGGCAGCGTTATTCGTACTCGCCGATATTACACAGTGACCAAATATGCAGTCGGCGCTGTGCTACCACGACTCTTCGAAACCGACAGTCCAAATGATGCGACATGTCGTGCTGTTTCGTGGATGCAGCACAGTTCGTTCGAAGCTTCTGTAGCTTCGTAACGGCAACGTTATTCGTACTCGCCGATATTACACAGTGATTTGTACACACCACACAGCCACAAGGAATCGCAACGGTCCTCCCACTGCGTGCACGCGTGTAGGCCATAGATGTGTAGGCGCCGACAGTCATTTTCGATTTTAAAACGCTACACAAAATAAATGCTTTATTTATTTAGGCGTAGTGTATTTAACAACAAAACGATAACGTTAGCATTTTATGTATTTTTTTTCTAAGTTTGCTTTTTGTGACGTCATCATGCGTGGCAGCAGCGAAATCCACTTGGGGTCGTCTGCTGCCACGTGCGTGCACCCAGCGCCGGCCTAGAGAAAAAGCGGCCTGTCGCGATTCTCGCCACCGTGGCGCTGCGGTTACGGGTTGCGCTAGGAGAGTGAGCGTCGTCTGCTAGCAGGCAGCGTTCCGCTGCGGCATCTCAGGTTCTCACCAATTCTGGCCGTCTACTGCAGAAGAAATAACTGTTCTCGGGAAGTTGCTCGGCATTTTTTTGCGGCTATTCCAGTTCGCGATTTATTTGAAACGGGCCGTATTGTGCAAGGAGTAATGTGTACGCCCAGGTATTTTGAGCGGTGGCGGAAATATCAAGAATAACAGCGTTTTAAATGAACGTTCGCGCATCAGTGGCTGTCAAGCATGCACACGAATTTGCTACCCAAGCCAATCGCGCGAATCTATTGCAGCACGTATGATATTTCCTCACAGCCGTGCGGAACAACTCTTTTCTTTATGACACGCGCAGAGATCCACGTAGCTGAATTTATGCGCCTCAAGAGCTGGCTGCCCGTTTCAGCGACTGCGCAACTCGCGGCCATCGAGTGCTAACTTGTATTCTTCCATCCGAAATTCTCCACGCTCATTCTACTTTAAAGAAATATTCGACATTGGCTTGCTCAATACATGTGTATCGCGATGCACACGCAGTACACAGCGATTGTATGAGCATGATCCATGCAGTTACTGTTTTCAAAATGGGAAAAAGAGGAACTTTATTAACAATGGTTTTGCTGCCTGCTGCATGACTGCTGTGCGAATGGCGACCTTCTGTACTTCAGGTAGGTCTTGCACAAGCTCGTCAAGGGATGTTGTGAACGTGTCCTTCAGCTTCTCGCTGAGCCGCTTCACTTCCCGCTTTTTGCGCTCACGTGCTGCAGTGGCGCGAATCAATCGCTTCCTCAGCACACAAGCTGCAACAGGGACCTTCCTCCTTGCTGGCGTAGATATCTTCTTCTTCAGGCTCTTAATCAAAGTGACGCACATATTGCAGACACCTTTGTCTGCGTCCGTCAAAACTGAGCAGTCCTTGTGGAACAATGTGCTTCCAACTTTCACCCCTGCTCTGCTGGTGGCAACATCACTGCAAGAGCAGCCTAGGCAAAATTGTTTGTTGTGTACAATCTGCAGCAGGGCTTCTAGATCTTGCAGAGAACGAATCTCTACATCAAAAGACGACTGTCGGAGCAGCCTCCCGTTTGCGTGGACAACATAGGTGATATCGTCCCGTACAACGACGCTCTTCAGGATTGTGTACGCCCCCGCTTTCATTCCGGCCACGTAAAAAACAATCTGCCGACGCTGCCCTGGTTCTTCTTCGAGTTCTGCTGTTGTCCAGTTGGCTGGGAGCCGAACTGTCGCACTATTCTCGACAATCTGAGCAAAATCGGTGCACTACAGGGGAACAGGCGCCTCTTGGTTAGTCAGCTGCTCTCGTCGCTCCGTGGGCAAGTGTGCTTTGTTTGTGGTCACATCGTGCGTAGATGCTGCAGCTCTCTTTTTCGGAGACCGCCGCCGAGTCTGCTTTCTCGACAAGTAACTGGGAAGGTTGGGAAAGTTAACGGGGACTGCACCTTCCTTCAATGCCCAGTACGCCCGGTCGATCTCGACGACTTCACCGTTGATAATATGCTTAAACGTCTTCGAAATGTCCGCTTCGTCAAAATGAAGGTCACAAACCTTGCACGTTTTGCTCAGCTCTTTGTCCGCGCGGGGAATAGCTCTTTTCCATTTTCTGAGAAGTTCCGGATCCGATGGCGGTGCAAGAAAGTGACGCTTCTGAGTGTTGCTTTTGTACCCGCTCGTACAGCCAGGTGCGTAGCAGGTCGGCATTGCGCTGAGCCCAGCACATCAGAGAAAACACAGCGTATCGACAGAGTTACGAAGTGCTTCCGTTCGCGGCCGCACTGTTCGATAGCCCCACAAACCGAGCGTACTGCAAGGTCAAGGTTCTCGCACAGGGGTGAAGACAAACGCAGGCTAAAAGAATCGTGCACAGAAAACACGCAACTGTGCCACAACTTTTAGTTCAGCCGACCGGCACACGCCGTCAATGCTGCCGCCGGCACCGCGCAACCCGCGACCGCAGCGCCCTCTCAGCGCCTAGGAAGAAATCACGCCCGCCTGGGAAGGCGCAGTTCCGGAACTAAAAAAGTATCTATAAACGTTGCCTAGAGGGTAATCTGGCGCCACCGTCTATGCGAGTTTCTTAAGGGGGCACCGTGCCGTCATGGGAATGACGGTATATGTGTCTGCGAGGCTCGTGTTGGCTGGTGTTGTAAGAGGCTTCGTCTAAAACGTGGATATGGCTACGCAAATAACGCGTTCTCAAAGTAAATACTTCATAAAATGTTTCCATTCACGCATATTACTTCTTTACTCACCCACGATGCATGACCAAGGGAAGAAAAGCAAGAACAGACGACGAACTGTTGCAAAGCGAGCGCGAACCTTGTCGTCTGTCCTCCAACTTTAGCGGCCCGCTGATACTTTTTACGTAACATGTAGTCGTACACACAATAACAAGTTCTCACAGTTAAACAAAACATGTTTTCGCGTAATAATAAAGCTTAAACAGCTTTTCATGTGCTGCAGCGCGGACCTCCAGCGCGGACCTTCAAGGTGTCCTGTCTCTACGAGAACGATGCCAATCCGAATCCACAATATACCGGCATTCCCATAGAGTTTCTCACTACATTACCTAGAGGGAAATTGGCGCTGCTGCACTGTGGTATGCATGGGAATGCCGGTATATTGTGGGTTCGGATTCGCATCATTCTCGTAGAGACAGGGCGCCTTGAAGACGCGCTCGTCAAGTACCGTTCCATCTGTCACAATGATTCATTTTCTACTCGAACAGCACGTGAAGAGTTGTTTTAGCTTCATTATTACGCGAAAACGCGCGGTCCGCGCTGGAGAACTCCGGAACCATTGTTCGCACACCGAACTCGTTCCGTCACAATGTCGATGGGGCTGGTGGAAGGAGGCGGTTTTCAGCACAAAGGCCGCTTCTTCGAACGCCTCCTATCTGCAGCGACGGTGAGTGGGGGATGCGCGTCGTGTCCCCCAGTCGTAACTGGGTGGCAATCTTGCCTTGCAGCTCGCCATACTTAACAGTGGGGGATGCGCGTCGTGTCCCCCAGTCGTAACTGGGTGGCAGTCTTGCCTTGCAGCTCGCCATTCTTAACAGCGCCTCCATGGCCCGAAAAATCTCGACTGTCTAGCGCTGACAACCGCTAGGCAGGAAGAGAACGGCTGGTGGTCGGGGGGGGATTGATGTCTTGGCTCGCAGTGACCACTTGTGTATTGATGTCACCGCCCCAAAACATCCAACACGGACAGGCAACTGCAAAATGAACCCCACAACACGGCTCTGCGCCGAGATGACGCGCATTGGCTCTCACTTTAGACTCGCTAGGCTTCAAAAAAAAAGCAACAACATAAGTGCAGAAACAAAAAAATGCTGCATTTCGCTATGCCAATTTCTGAAGCAAATTCCTGCTGACAAATTCAGCAATCATGGAGGGAATTCTGCTAAATGAGAGGGGATCTTCTTCGCTTAAAAAAAAAGTTAACACTAGTAACCCTAAAATTTAGGCGGGACCCTCAAACGCAGAATTCAAATTAGCCTGCTCAAACCATCCGCATTGCTATGCAACTTTCCCTTCTTATATCTAACGGAGAAGTTGTACTCTTGGAGAGTGAGGCTCCATCGGAGCAAGCGGCCATTTTTGTGTGACATTTGATTGAGCCACGTCAGAGGACAGTGGTCGGTCTCGAAGATGAACTTCGCTCCGTACAAGTAACACGACAGCTTCTGGGCGGCCCAAACCAAACAAGCGCATTCCTTCTCTGAAGCGCTGTAAGCTTCCTCTCTTACATTTAGTTTACGGCTGGCATAGAGGATAGGATGCTCCTCGTTATCGTCGCCGACCTGACTAAGTACCACGCCCATACCTCTGTCGCTTGCGTCGCATTGAACTATGAATTCCTTTGTGTAGTCTGGCGCGCGAAGCACAGGGCGAGAAACCAATAGCGTTTTCAAACTTTGGAAAGCGTTCTCTTTGTCCTTATCCCAATGTACGTTACTCGGTGCTCCCTTTCGGAGGGCGTCTGTTAATGGACTTGCCAATTGCGAGTAATTCGGAATGTACCGTTGATAGTACCCCACAAGTCCCAAAAATGAACGAAGGTCCGTTTTCGGGCGCGGCTGAAAAAATTCTCCAGTCGTAGCTATTTTCAGCTCAGCCGGCCGTCTCATGTCCTGACCGACAACATGGCCCAGATAAGTAACCTGCAAACAACCAAACCTACACTTTTCCGCTTTCATCGTTAAGTCGACTTTAAACGTACGAAGCCTCGCATTCTTGTCGTAATAGACTTTGGCGTTCTTTTGAGCTATTGCCATGTTCTTTCCGACTGGTTCTTGGGTTGCGCTTAGCCGTTCCAGTAAATTTAGCACGTATTCAACCACTGCTGGACTCTCCCCTCTTTCCTCCCACATCTCTCTTAACATTCTCAGTGGAGAACGGAGTGTCCTCCCATACACTAGTTCTGCTGGTGAGAACCCTGTCGCTTCATGTGGAACCGTTCGCAAAGCAAACAAAGTTGCCGGCAGACAGTTCTCCCAGTCCTCCTTGTGCTCGTAACAGAGCGCACGCAAAACTCGCTTAAGCACCGAATGCCACCTCTCTACACTGTTTGACTGAGGGTGATAAACAGAACTGTGTATTAACTTTACCCCACACTTCTGCAAGAATGTGGAAGTCAGTGCGCTCGTGAATACTGACCCTTGATCTAACTGAATTTCGGCTGGAAACCCAACTCGTGCAAACACTGTCAAAAGCGCGTCTACTACTTCGGTGGAGCTGAGCTCTTTCAAAGGGATTGCTTCTGGAAACTTGGTAGCCGGACACAGCATGGTAAACAAGTACCTGTAGCCCGATTTTGTTTTTGGAAGAGGCCCTACCGTGTCTATTACAAGTCGTCTGAAAGGCTCTGTTATTAAGGGCACTACCTTCAGTGGAGCTTTCCATGTCTCTCCTGGTTTACCAGAACGCTGGCAGGCATCGCATGATCTTACAAAGTTTTCTACGTCTTTGAAACAGCCAGGCCAGTAGTATTCCATAAGCAATCTTTCCTTTGATTTGTTTATGCCTAGGTGGCCGGACCACCCATTCCCATGACAGAGACTCAAAAGGTCCTCCCTATACTTAGTAGGTACGACTAACTGATCTAAAATCCTACCCTTTCGATCTCTGTAGTGCCGATACAACAATCCTCCTCTCTCATGTATCGTCACGTTGCGCCTAGCAATGCCTTCTTTAGCTGTGTCATGTAATTTAGCTAAGCTCTCATCATTCTTTTGCTCAGCTGCCAGTGACTCTCTATCCACACGTAAGAGCTGATCAAAGTTCCTTGAGGCCGGTGATAATAACGACCCTGTCTCGCTTGTGAGGGCGTCAGCTTGCTCTTCCTGCAGGCTAGAACCCTGACACTCTAGTGCTACGCTCTCATTGAGCTGGTCAGCTGGCAGGCTCTCCTCAACTGTTCTTTTGTCCCTCGGGCCTAGCTCGGATTCGGGTATTGAAGTTATCCCCTTTTCTGCTTCCGCTGGAGGAGCTTGTGCATTTTCAGTCGAAAGCGCCGCGATCTTACGATCTTGGCCTCGGGTCAATGCCTGTACTATGCCCTCTCCCAGTTTGAGCCCTCTGTCACGCAGTAACTGATTCGAACGATTCGAAAAGATGTAAGGATACTGCAGGGACAAAAATTTGGAAACTGCAGCCTCAGTCACTAGCTCCCCGAATGGTCCACTGATTTTGATTTTGGCCATGGGCGGACACACGCTGTGTTCTTCTACAACCTGTTTTATCCATGCTACTTCTCCGGTGAAGTCATCTACCGTCACGTAAGACGGATGGACAATGTCCAGCGTGGCGGCACTGTCTCTTAGCACTCGGCATGGTTTTCCATTAACTTGCAGGTCGTGGAGATATGGACTTAAAAGTTCCATATTCTCATCTTTTTCCTCCACGTAGGAAAAAACTACGCTAGACTTCTCGCAGTTTACTGCTATATGTCCCAGTTTGTGGCATTTGTAACAGCGAATTGGTCTAAAAGATTCGAATTTTCTTTTCTGTTCTTTTTGTGCGGTTTCTCCGTTAAGTTTCTCCTCGCTCTTTTCTGCGGGCTTTTCCGCCATGTCTACAGGCTCCGATCGTCTAGTCTGCGCACCCTTTTTGAACGGAAATGGTTTCCGCGGTCCATTTCGACCGTCCCAGTTTCCCTCCTCGGCGTTCAACTTTCTACGGGTTGCGTACTCTTCGGCTAATTCAGCCACCCTTTCCACAGTGTTTACATTACCTCTGTCTTGCACCCACAGTTTCACAGCTTGGGGGATGGTTTTGTAAAACTGCTCTAGGCACATGCATTCTATGATCATGTCTCTGCTGTCGTACGCTTCCGCGCTTTTAAGCCACTCGACTAGGTTGGCCTTTAAGCTATATGCAAACTCCGGATAGCCCTCGCTATCTTTCTTGCCTGTGCTCTTAAACCTTTGCCGAAAAGCTTCGGCTGAAAGGCGGTATTTCTTTAGGAGACTAGCCTTAACTTTTGCATAATCATATGCATCCTGCACACTCAATCTGGCGATTACTTCCGCCGCCTCACACGGCAACATAGACAGCAACCGCTGTGGCCATGTACTCGGACCGAAGTTCATCTTCTCGCAAGTCCTTTCAAAATTGCTTAGGAACAAGCCTATGTCGGTCCCGACCTCAAATGGCTTTAATAGCCTGTCCATGCGGTACGATTCTGCCTCACTTGATCGTCCCAGAGCGCCTTCACTTCCTTGAGGCAACTCCAAACGTTTGCTTTCAAGTTCAAGTTGCATTTTTCTTAACTGAAACTCGCGATCTTTATCGCGTTCCTCTCTCTCTCGTTTTTCTCTGTCCTGTTCTTCTCTTTCTCTTTCCCGTCTCTCTCTCTTTTTGAGAAGTTCCAATTCCATTTCAATATCTTCCTCACTGGCCTGATTAGAAATTAGCTCCAATAATTCCGATTTGAGCATTTCCTTGCGTACATCTAGGCCCAGTTCCTCACCAACAATCAACAACTCGTCTCTCAGCAGTGTCCTTAACTCCATGACTGCTGCTTTACTGCCTTGATTCTGCTCTCTAAATCTAGCTAGGAAAACACAACCTAGCTAACACACAACAATTTAGCTTCCCTACTGTTCTAAACAGAACAACCACAAAATGAAGCCTAGAGAGTCAAAGCAAGAACCAAGCACTCACCGCAGATACAGCACCATGTCGCAAAGTCCATCTCACCGCTGTCAGCCAGTTGTCAGGATTGGGGGCTCAATCCCTATCGCCCGTGGTCCTTTGCCAAGATTGGAGTACGGCATTAATTCGAAGGTAGCTGGCCCATGCCGTCGTCCAACTTATTTATGCTGAGGACGTTGATGAAGTGAAGAACTGCTTCTCATCGAGAACGAGGAATATGGGTTTATTTACAGAAATTAAATCAGTCTAACATGACTGCTTGAGAAAAAGAGTGTCAGTCCAACATGACCGCACGAGAGAAGTGTATCAGTCTAACATGACTGCTAAAGAGAAGTGTGTCCAGCATTCGCACAACAGTTTTTATACACTCGGTCCGCCGGCCATACGAGGCGGCGACTGTTCGTTTACTCATCGCCAACCTGCCGCCCCTCCGCAGAACAGTTTACGTACACAAAGGCACACACATTCCGATGCCCAACGACGGCGTTGGAGGGGTGCCGTTCCGGGAAGTTTCGGTGCCAATCGTGGGTAGCTCGTTGTCCTGCGGCTGGCCGTGGTATGGGAAGCACCAAAATACGGCTTTCCCGCGGCAGCTTGTTCATGCGTATCATATCAGGTCCGCGCTGGAGAACTCCGGAACCATTGTTCGCACACCGAACTCGTTCCGTCACAATGTCGATGGGGCTGGTGGAAGGAGGCGGTTTTCAGCACAAAGGCCGCTTCTTCGAACGCCTCCTAGCTGCAGCGACGGTGAGTGGGGGATGCGCGTCGTGTCCCCCAGTCGTAACTGGGTGGCAATCTTGCCTTGCAGCTCGCCATTCTTAACAGTGGGGGATGCGCGTCGTGTCCCCCAGTCGTAACTGGGTGGCAATCTTGCCTTGCAGTTCGCCATTCTTAACAATCGTCAAAATGACGATTACGAAACAGCCCTTCCTGTGACGCTCCTCACGAGATATTCCTTCAGCCAATCAGCAAGCTGGCATGGCGCATATCTTGAATCGCCTCCACATATTCGCGCAATTGCAGATGCATTGCACTGGCTTCTGCACGCTACCGCTCACATTATTTTTGAAGCACTAACATCACAATATATCTGCCAAGGACCAAAAAAATGTATTAGTCCATAAAATTTGCCGCTCCACGTCACGTTTCGTCATCTTGATGAAAACGCAAAATGACATTTCGCAAAACTTCCGTTTCCCGGCAAAAATTTCAAGGCACGTGAGCTCGCCACAGCCAATAAGAGAGTAAACATGGCGGATAATGGCGGCTGTGCAGCCGCCATGCGTGTCCAGAATAGCGCCCCAGATGGCGCTAAGCCCCATGGACCGCCGATGGACCGCCATGTTTTGAACGTATGGGCTCCTATGGAAGCTTCGCTACCAGGTACATTTACCTTGGTATGGGCTCCTATGGAAGCTTCGCTACCAGGTACGTGCAGCCGCCATGCGTGTCCAGAATAGCGCCCCAGATGGCGCTAAGCCCCATGGACCGCCGATGGACCGCCATGTTTTGAACGTATGGGCTCCTATGGAAGCTTCGCTACCAGGTACATTTACCTTGGTATGGGCTCCTATGGAAGCTTCGCTACCAGGTACATTTACCTTGGTTGAAGTATAGAGGGGATGGCATCTCGGCTGGCGCAGCGCAACCGACGTAGCGTGACTGACCGCGAACGACGCTTGCCCGCGCGCCGATAACGTCGGACTATAAACGGGCCTTTAGGGCCGAGAACTTACTTGCGATGCCGCGTTGCTGCGCCTTCGGTTGCCGCAACAGACACAGCGAGGGCAAAAAGCTTTTTGCTTTGCCATCCGGCGGGTGCAACGCACAAAGTGTGGATTCACAGGATCGGGCGGGTTGACTTCGAGAAAGTGGCAAAGAACGCACGGCTTCGTGAAGTGCCACGGCTCCACACAACCTCTTCTTTTGAGCCTAGTTGGCACATTCCGCTTCGAAAAAGTGCGTGTTCATGCTCTGCGTGGTTTTTAGCGCGTTGAAGTTGACTTTTTTACGAATGTGCTCTCTTTGTTTCATGTGTTTCGTCTCGCGGTGAAAGTGCACGCATCTGCAGCTGGCCTGGGACATATAAGCGGCTTTATACTGGGTGTGTTTTGAGCTCCACCAGAAGTTAGCACATTCTCGATGCTTTTGCAAGGCTCACGATGACTTATGGATGCACTTTTTTTAGCTTCTAATGTACGCCCGCATGTATTGATTTGGTTTGTGGTGATTAACCTTTTTAACGTTGTAGGGGTTGAAGGACGGACTTCGGGATGAAAACAAAACTTGGGAGGGTTTATTTTACATTATATACAGAGAGGTGAGAGTCAAGTAACAGTCGTACAGTCATTACGGGCCAGCAGCAACTCGGACGCTGCGGCCCGCGGCAAGAAGTTCGAGAGAGATTAATCAGGGAATGCTCTGGTCTCTCTGGAATGCTTCTTTTAAACCCTTCGAGGACTGGAAGTCGCGTCATGTTCGGCCAATGGGAGAGTCCGCTCAGATGACGCCATTTTCGGCCAATGGTTGGCGCCCGTGTCGCGGTGTCACACCCGGCGGCTCTCTGCGGTCTTGCCTTGCTGACTTGCAATGCGCTTCTTCAAAGGCGGAGAAGGGGGACGATTGGGCTCCATTGTCCGAGGGCCCACCTGCTCCCGGTGGTACGGCCCCGCTGTGGTAGCAAATGCCTTCTTCAAAGGCAAAGAAGGGGGAGGCTTGGGCCTTCCCGGTACATCACAGCCGTCTTGCTTCGGGACCCACTTGCAACAGTGCCGGGCTATCCCTTCGCTTTCTGGAAAAGTCAAGCATTGAATAGCTCCGCCGGCGGCGTACGAACTTGTTTGCACGTGAACTTGTGGCCTTCAACTTGTTTGCTCGAGCGCTCCTCTGAAATGTGCTTTCCGCGTTTCTGCGCTTCTCAATTAGTCGTGCTGCGATTCGATGTGGTACGGGGGAACTCGAAGTAGGCGCAGGAAACAGCTCCATATCTAACAACGTCCCGAAGCGACTAAAGCTCTGATGGAGGTCGTAGTGCATGGCTCCGGATAACATTATCTAGGTCGCCAGGGGATGTTTAACGAGCGCTTTGATCGTATTCGTACGTGGGCCGGTAAATTCCTTGTTGGCGTTTCATAATTCTCGCGCGGGCGCGCTAGCACTGCTTTAGAAGTTGGCGCCTCAGCGCGATTGTATTTCTTCAATATATTTTATTTACTAGTTGTAACAACGTGTCATTATTTCGTACTATTGACGGCGCCTCCAGGGCACCAAAGCTGCATCGGTAGCACCAAAGCTAGAACCAGGGCTGGATGGGGCTCGCCGAAGCCTGTGCATGCCAAAGGAGTATAAGATAGGCTGTCCGCTATAGCGGACAGCCAATTTCGTATGCGAACACTCCCTGCGCCGCCTGCTTTTGTGTAATGTCACGTGCTCTTCAGAGGCATCCGTTAGCCGTTACATGTGCCCTCCTGGAGCAGTACTTGTAAAAAAAAAAACAATCTATCGTCACGATTGCCAAAGCACCCCGCAATGAAAAAAGCGGCCGTCTTGCCAGGCATCGCTGACTGCAGACAGTCGGAATCTCTCACGCGCCGGCCGAACAAAAGTATCCTGCAGGTACGTAAATGAACCTACGAAACCACGTACACATACTTTCACGCTGTCAACACCTGAAACTTTGGTAATTAAGCACGTGTTTGAGCACGCCGCGTGCTTGCGTCGTGTTTCAGCAACACGAACTCTCAACGTGTGCCCCCTTTACGCCTTAAATACGCCTTGAATAATAGTCCTTTTCTCTGTTTCTTCCACAATTCCAACACGACATTTTTAAGGCCAGTTACCGACTGACGAAGCAACATCTGTATTGAAAAAAACTGCTCCGCAGGGCTCGAACAAGCTTTTCCGCGGATTTCTTCCCGAAGCGTGTTAGCCGTCGTCTGCTACGGCAGGCCCACCACCGGCGGCGCCACCATCGAGGCCGCGCTAAAACCCCTCAATCTCCCAAAGTAGCGCCATTCACTTCCCTCCTCCTCCGCTCGGCGCGGCCTCGATGGTGGCGCCGCCGGTGGTGGGCCTGCCGTAGCAGACGACGGCTAACACGCTACGGGAGGAAATCCGCGGAAAAGTTCGTTCGAGTCCTGCGGAGCAGTTTTTTCAAACTAGACCTTGCTTTGCCAGTTGGTAACTGGCCTTAAGAATGTCGTGTCGGATTTGCGGTAGAAATAGAGAAAAGCACCATTATTCAAGGCGTATTTAAGGCGTAAAGCGCGCGCACGTTGAAAGTTCGTGTTGCTGAAACACGACACAAGCACGCGGTGTGCTCAGACACGCGTGTAATTACCAGAGTTTCAGGTTTTGATAGCGTGAAAGTATGTGCACGTGGTTTCGTAGGTTAATTTACGTACCTGCAGGATGCTTTTGTTCGGCCGGCGCGTGAGAGATTCCGACTGTCTGCGGTCAGCAATGCCTGGCAGCAGGGCCGTTTCTGTTCCGCGCCTTTT
Source organism: Dermacentor albipictus (assembly GCF_038994185.2). Lineage (NCBI taxonomy): Eukaryota > Metazoa > Arthropoda > Arachnida > Ixodida > Ixodidae > Dermacentor > Dermacentor albipictus. The sequence goes on along the minus strand of NC_091821.1, from coordinate 277,892,164 downwards.
ACAGATTTACGTAGCTCATGCACAGGTTGTGGTGGCCATGAGCAACGTTTTCACACATAGGCAGTATAGATAATTTGAACAACGTACCAGCATATGAAATCGTTATTTATATATTACAGTGCAAATGGTTAGAATTTGATAGAAAAAAAAGAAGCAACTTGATGGGACAACTGGAAAGAGGTTCAGAAAATAATTATCCCCCTCCCCTCATTGGCACCAGCAACACTTTTGTTGAAGTGTTAATTTTATCTCTGTATACTACGTATGTCTGTATTCTTTTGCGTTGTAAGTTTTCACAAGGAAGCAGTGTTGCGTTAACTGGAACAGTCAAGGCACACAAGACAGAAAAAAAGTTGATTCTTGGGTTTTACATCCCAACACCACGATCTCATAAGGCACGCCATAGTGGGGGCTCCGGATTAAATTTTTTCCAGCTGGGGTTCTTTAACGCGCCCCCAATGCACTGGACACGGGCCCGTTTTGACACGGGCGTCAAAAGAGGAGGTTGGAGGAGCCGTGGCCCTTACTTCACAAACCCGCGCGTTCTTTGCCACTTGCTCGAAGTCAGCTGCCCGATCTTGTGAATCCACACTTTTCTTCGTTTTGCGTTGCGCCCGGCGGATGGTAAAGCAAAAAGCTTTTTACCGTCACTGGGTCTGTTGTGGCAACCGTAGGCGCAGCAGCACGGCATCGCAATTAAGCAGTCGGCCCTAACACATTGTATAAAACTACCGCGCTCCTTCAAACCGCCTGCCGTATTTTCGTCGCGCAGGCCCAAAAATGGGGGTCGCAGCGCGCTGGAAAGAAAAGATATACAAAAGCGCGGCGCCTGCTCTGCGCCGGAAAAAAAAATATACAAAAGCGCGGGGCCTGCTTTCACGTGACACAGATTGGCCAATGCGGGAGCGGAGGAGGCCGCGGCGACAGGAGAAGTGGAGGAGGAAGCGCCTGGGTGAGCGGGGTGGCGGAAAGATCTAAGAATGGCGCTACTTTTAAGAAATTGAGGGGCTTTAGGCCGCGCCGAGCGGAGGAGGAGGGAAGTGAATGGCGCTACTTGGGGAGATTGAGGGGTTTTACCAATGATTAAGGTCTTTACCCATGATCGCGTCCGCCTTCATGGCGCGTCGGAGCCCGGCTATCTGTGCCGATCGCGACGTTTGGCTGGCGTAGCGAGTTTGAGTAGGCGGTGCGAACGGGGTGCGATAACGCTATCGCGTTCCACTCTTGAAGGCGAAGCTTAAGCGTCCTGCAATTTTTCCTTTTACTTCATTATTTTCTGGAGTGACGGCTCGCCGCGACGCTGGTAGATCCTCGGAAGCATATACCGTGCACGATAGGGGTTACATAAGATGGAAAATAAAATAATGCGAAACAGCGTCCGTGATCAAACCGTGCAATAACCCTTAAACCCATGACAATATGACTGTAATGCTATGTTCAGACTACGTTCGTAAGGCGCCGATTTTTCGTAACATACGTAAGCGGAAGCGCAACAAGCGTATGCGTCTAGTTCAGACTGCGAACGTAAAGGTACCAACGTGCGCAATTCTCGCAAAAATCGTGGGTGAGAGTGTTAAAGGGTCGGCAACACTTACGACTGTTATGTTACGACCGTTGCGACACAGCCAATGACCGATAAGCTTTCGGCTTTCAACAACCGGTGACGACACTTCCGTCCTCCCGTCTGCAGACAGCTCCGGGCGCGGGAGTGCCATTCCGCCATTCCGTGCGCACGATTGGCTGTGTTCGTGAAAATTTTTGCAGTGCGCCTTGCGAGACTGTTTTCAGTTCATCTGGTTTATCCGCCGAGGAAATCGATGGCCGCAGATGCGTGCTCCGAACTTCGATGAGTGGTCTCATTAGGTTTTTAAGGAAGCGGAACTGCTGAGGCGACATGCGCATGATGTTATGAAACATCGCAGCGTCACCAACTCGGAGCTTGGCGAAAAGGTTGTGAAAATCGCCGTCCACGGCCCTGTTGAGAAATAGTTGCCGCACCCAAACCCTTCTGCGTCGCCTTCATCGTCTTTGGGCTATTGAATACATGACTATAAGTTTGTTTTGAGCGTGAATTTCTTCGATCTCGGCCAGCGCTCGCATGTTGGCAGGAGCCATTTGGACCGCTGGTGACGTCGATTCTGTAGCTCCAAATTTGATTGGCCTGTTGTAAAAGCCGTAATTTAAGCAGCAGTAAATGTGAACAAAGGTGCCGCCTTAACTGCCGTAACGTTTTTTACAGCCGTTACGTTCGATACGCCAAAAGAGCTGTTACGCGTGTTACGACCGTAGTGTCGTACGACCGTTACGACCGACGAACATAGCATAACTCGTAACCTCATCTGGTTTTTCCCCAACTGTACAGCACTTTTCGCGCAAAATTGGTAACTGGAAACAAGAGTCGCAAGCACTTGATAAATTAGGTGATATACTAAGGGAGAGAGTCAACGCAACAGCCAACAGGAAGGAAAAGCGAAAATTAACAAAATGAACCATTGTTTATGAAAATATTTACGGATCAACATCTTTTTATTATTCACGGCGGCCGCATTTCGATATGGGCGAAATGCGAAAACACCCGTGTACTTAGATTTAGGTGCTTTAGGTATTTTAGGTGATTTAGGTATTTAGATTTAGATTCAGGTGATCGAAATTTCCGGAGTCCTCCACTACGGCGTGCCTCATAACCAGAAAGTGGTTTTGGCCCGCAAAAGCCCATAATTAAAAAAAAATCTTTTTATTTAAAACGGAAGTAGAGAAGACGCCACCGGAAGCGGAGAATGATTTTGTGTGTTTTGAATGACGCTTCTACATTTATCAGTCGAGCCGCCTGACGTAGCCACTTCTCTGCTGTGTGTGTTTTTCTAACCTTTCGCGGTGGGCGCAGTGCGTCTAGAACCGCAGCGTCCTGCGTTCTACGCGGCTGTACGGGACTGGCGGCCACGCATCGTTACGCAATTTCCCAAATAACAATACGAGTCGGTGTTGGTACTTGGTAGAGCAGTAAACGAGGGATCCAAAGGAACTGTGATTGTTCTGCAAGTATATAGATCTCTATATATAATTCTTCCAGAGCTAATTCAAAACACGCTACTATAGTCGGATTACAACAACCGCCAGCCACTGTTCCTCCGCGAGGCTGCAAATAATTCGCACTTCAAACTCTTTCCGTTACCGAAATAAGGGGGTAACCACAAAAATAAAATTATTAGCGCGTAATTTTATACATTTTTCCTCGCCTATTATAGTGGAATGGCGAAAGCCTAATTCTTTATTGAACTGAAATAAAATGCTTGCATCGCTGCAACTGCTTATTGTCAAGTTTCACTTGAGTTGGCAATGAAATTTATGAGTAAACGGGTTCAGCAGTGAAATGAACTGTACCGCAGACTTTTGAGGATTTAATTAATTAATTATGGAGTTTTACATGCCAAAACCACGATCAGATTATGAGGCAAGCCGTGGTCGGGGATCCCGGAAATTTGGACCGACTGGGGTTCTTTAATGTGCGTCTAAATCTAAGTACACGGGTGTTTTCGCATTTCACCCCCATCGAAACTGCGGCTGCCGTGGCCGGGATTTCATCCTGCTACCTCGAGCTTAGCAGCCCAGCACCATAAGCCACCAAGCAACCACGGCAAGTTGATTTTCTAAGAGTGAAATGCTCAGACTCCATACACTTTCTATAGACTCTGTTGCACACCCGATTGCTTCCGTCGATGAAAACATTCTTCAAGAACAGCAGACGCTCCGGAGGGATCAAATACGACGCAATTTTGAAAAGGCCACAAGACGGCGATTTTGTTTGCTTCTGTGATTGGCTGGAGGAGTAACACAGTCCCGCGCGGTCCGTACGTGTGCCTCGGTTGCGAACTGCTGTTTTTTTTTTAAGTTGTATGCTACTATAGAAATCTTAATTTTACACTTTCGCTTGTGTACTTGTTCTTGGCAGTGTTCTTCCGGCGCTCATTTCCCACGCGAGTCCATTTGATGTGGTTCCTTACTTGTCAAGTAAAGGAGAGGTGTATCTCAAAGGCGTACCTGTGAGATTCACCTTATTTCATTTCTTTTTTGCGGGTTTACGCGTCTTTATGACGAATGGCGGGCGTTATTCATATTTGTACTAGTAAAGGTACGCCCCCCCTCCTCATTTGCATTGAAAAGTTACCTTGGGTACTGCCTCACCGCGCGGGCAGCCAGCAGCTGAACGTAAACAAACTCGACTGCACTCCGCAATGCTGGCATGTCTGGGGACAAACGAATACAACGCGCGCTAAGAAACCTCCTCCGTAGTGCCTAAGCAGAGTCATATTGGGAGCGAGGACTTACGGAGTCGCCATCTGTCGGAAGCGCCTCCCTTGCGTATAGTATGAGGGATCACGCGGCGGGCTCCTCGCAGGTTTCGCTTACGGCGCTCAATAAAAACACCACGCGGCAGCCCTCCTGGACATTTCTGTAAGTACTCGCAAAACGAGGGAAGTTTTTTCTTGTCGACATAATGTTCTTGGGCAAACTGAAAGCGGAGAATCGTTCACAGACGCTATCTCTTCACCGAATACGTACAGTGAACGCCACTGCGCGCGGTGTTACGATCGGCCTGCAGGTGTACTGACCTGCAAACAATTTCCCAGCCCGCTGCAACGAGTCGTTTGGGAGAGCCAACAATGCGCCTCCTGCGGACAGCCAGCGGCGCCAGCGAGTCTAGCCACGTTCGGCGAACCGAGTATTGTTAGTTGATTCGCTGTCGCCTTCAGGGTCTACTTGGAGCAAGAGCACTCCTGGAAAAGGGTGTTTTGCGGTGCATTCTCACGGGCCTCAGAATTCGTCACAGTCTGCCGACAGTCGCGGCGGCTACCTGAGAAGTCAGCTCTGGAATCAAGAGGCGCCCGCTGGGGTCAAGCGTGGCAACCCATGTCTACGAGAACCCGCTCACCTCAGTGTGTTCAGTGAAACCAAAGTCCGGAAATGAGTGTGTGAACCCTCCCCCTCAAAGGCGGGTCAACTACGACTACGATGACTTTGGACGCTCCCATTGGACGAAGGTTGAACGGCAGTTTTCCCTCACCTAGGGATCTAGGGAGGACAGAGGGTTTTTTATGCAGTCGTTTACGGCTGCTGTGTGTGCTACACTTTTCAGTCTTGCTAGATTGATGAAATGTATCTCCTGTCTTCATGCAAATATTGTACATAAAACCCGTATTCCTCCTTCCCGATGAGAACAAGCCTCTTCCTTCAACAACGTCCTTAGCGTGGATGAGTCGGACGACGGCATGGGCCAGCTACCACTTATTTACTTACAGCGGTCTTAACTTACACTTACTTACTTAATTTACTTACAGCGGTCGCCGCGATGGAGTCTCCCGAACCGGTATATTGCGTGAAAGGTAGGCAAACGCTGTGAATAAGCCATGTGAAATATGTTCTTATAGTGGGCTGTCTGTATAACTAAATGTAGTATAACAGAATGAGGCCTCAATGCAGCGATCGCACGGGTTCGTGGTGACCGACTGCGCGCCTGCATCCATGTACGCGCACAATGTTTCTCTTTCGCCGCGAGCGCGTTTTCGCATCGCGCCGTGAGCTTTAGGCAGCAGCATATGAGCATTTGACAGCACACAAGCAACCATCGTTGCGTCGAAACTGTCACAGCTGTTCAAAAATGACTTCGTTATAACTACGGACTTCGACACCTACCAGCTGGTATGTCCCGTCGCGATGAATGAATTTTGTTTTCTAAGGTCTTGGACGTTTAAGTACCATTATTTCTTAAGTTGCCTCGCATTGTATGCTTATCGGTCTTCTCAGCGAGCAATTACCCGCTACTTCGTTTATTTAATCCAGTACATTCCATTGTTTGGTGCTACACAACCGTGAGCATATGTCATGCCTCTTTTTATATGCTTTTTATGGTTCCCTTTCCATTATTGTGAACTTGCCAGTATCTAGCATCAACAAGTCCATAGACCAAAACTTTATGACATTAGCCGGGCAGCGCGCGGGCGAGCGTCTCAGTGCGCATTTTATGCTACTCACTGAACATTGCACAGTCCCGGCGCTGTAGCAGAAATCTTCCTAGCGTTTGTGCTAGCTGCACACTCGAGTTGAAGCCGGCGGCTGTCTGCCGTTTCTAAGTTTCGCGAGCCAAGCTTCACGCAGCTTCTTGTCCTGCGGCTACGTGCGAATAAGGCTGACACCGGGCTCCGTTGCGTACGTCCGGCACTGTGGCACCGATCAGTAGCCTACCATGTTGCACGACTCCAAAGGCAGCCACTACCTATTATAGTGCTTTCAAAAGTCGTCAAGCAGACACCCAAGGTGGGAAAGCCTCACTCCTTAACCAGAACCGCGGCACAGGTGGGACTTTAAACTTTCGTTTTCAGCTCGCTTCGGCGCTTTCGAAGCAGCCGATGCGGCCGCTGTGTCCACGTGATCCCTCATGCCACGTCATGCGAACGGTGGCGCCAGCTTTTCCAGTGGTGGAGCTCGCACCCAATATTCAAGGAGCAAAAGCCCCCAGATTTTCTCCCTCGCGCCCGCTCTTACTAGCTGCTGCGCACAAACGGCTGGCGATCCGAACGTGTCGTGGCGGCGGCGTCATCGGCAGCGGCGCATGACCATTTTTCGTTGGCGGCGCCTGCGGCGCGGAAACCGAAACCACAAACTTAAAAGACTGCTTCCTACATTCTTCTTTGCTAAACTGGTTGAAATTCTGGCCTTTCTATACTAAGAGCTGAGAGGACCGAATACAGAGGCGTTGAAAGTGAGAGAAATACAAAACGTTTTGCAAGTCTTTTGCTTTTCAGCCAACATATTCGAAAAAGTTGGGCACATATCTTAAAGCGTCTATGTTGAGTGTGTTCGTGTATTCCTTTCTCCACAAATATGCAGTCTTGCTGATGCCTCGGTTTAAATGAGATATTTTCCATTGAGCAAAGAGTCAGTGAATTCATTTAGAATTGCTAAGCCAGTACCGACGCACGCTCTCTAGATATGTTAACGTTGCTTCCACTTCTTCTTAACGGGATTGTTCATACAATATGATTTACATAAAAATAAACGGACCTCTTCCGTGACCAACTTTTGCTGGGTTCAGCCCTTAAGCTGTAACCAATCAGTAGATGTTATAACGCACATTCCCGACTAAACAATAAGTGAAAGCAGTTGTTCTGAATATTAATCAGCCTTTGCTTATGTAACTTTTCTCATAACGGCCCTTTTCCCTGAAAATACTTTTTTTTTTTGCAGGTGAACTTTTTTCCAGCATATGATGCGGTAGACAACTCTGCAGAATTTGTTAAACCCTCATCACCAGGTTGAATGAATGAAGCGTGGATTAGTCGAAATGGGGGCATTGCTCGGATGCACAATTATTTCCGAAAAAGAAAATATATTTCTTAACCTTCACATCGAAACTGTTTTATAGTTCAGTGCAGCTATCGGTGTCAGTTGCATTCGATTTTTGTGCCGAGATGCATCGGTCAAATCCATTCTTGTTTGCTATCCAGGTTACGCTTGGTTTGCTGCTCACTGTAACCGGACCTTCACCAGGGAATTCGGCGACGCAACTGTTCCGTTTACCTGATATCCCGGGATGGGACTGGCCTTATCGTCGGACACCAGATGGTGCCAGAGGCTACTTGCCCCCGACCAGTTCAACTCTATCAGAGGACAGGACCATGACGTCAGGGGAATGCTATTTAAGGACCTGTTTCTGCGAGGGATCCTTCAGTGGGCGCGGCAGCAGCAGCAGCAGTGCCGAGATGCATCGGCCAAATCCATTCTTGTTTGCCATCCAGGTGAGGACGCGCGGTTCGGCAAATCCTTTCGTGGCAGTAATGTTTGTCTGGTTTTGCTGCCGTGCCCACACGCTTTGCTTGAGTGGTTCTGTGATCTGTCGGATTCCTTGCGATTTCTGTTGTTGCTGGCAGGGGACGTCGAGACTAATCCTGGGCCCGGTGACATTACGATTGAAGAGCAGCTCAAAATGATTGCAAAAGAAATCCAGGAGCTAAAGAATGAAAAACTGGTAACCAATAAAAAACTTGGAGCGATAGATAAAAAGCTGGAAAAAAATAGGCAAAATGGAAAAGCAGATCTTGGAATGCGTGGAAAGGGTTCACAAACTCGATCACCTGGTACTGTCCGTGACTGAGAAAGTCGACGAATTAGATAACAGAGGCTGCAGGTCTAATCTTGTCGTATACGGTGTTAAGGAACTCGAAAACGAGAGCCACCAAGATCTGCTCGATGCTGTTGAGAAAACAATCTTTGAAGATACGATAGGAATCGAAAGAATCCACCGTCTTGGGCGAAAACAAACGATTGATAATCCCAAGCACAGACCTGTCACTTTGAAGTCATTTGACCACCGGGATAAAGCTAACATACTTAACAATTGCAGAAAGCTGAAAGGAACCGAATATTCAATTAGTGAGGATTATTCGCCTGCAGTAAGACAAATTAGAAAACAGCTATGGCAAAGAACAAAAGTACATCGAGACCAGAGAGAGAAAGTTTTTTTGTCCTACGAAAAAGTAAAAATAAATAATCGCTTGTGCACCTGGGATGATTAAGCGAAGAAAGACATAGTGGAAGTTGCAAAAAACGAAAGCATGTACAACGGACCAGCCACGCGAACTCGAAACCGCCGTCGGCCCTAGTTGTTCTCAATGTTAATGCGCGCAGCATTTTGAACAAAATCGAACAGCTAGAGGCGATTCTGATCGCTCTTGAACCTGAAATTATCTGTCTGACTGGGACATGGCTGCAGGCTGACATCGCAAACCATGAAGTGGCCCCTCCGGGCTACTCCATTGTCCGAAAAGACAGAACAACTATAGGTGGTGGTGTTGCTTTGCTCATAGGCCAAGGCATAAATTACTCAGTGATGCCAGATGTCCTTGGTGTGGCGGCGGTCTGGTGTAGAATGCAACTGCGCCAGACCCACGTCTATGCTGGCGCCGTCTACAGACCGCCCCAAGCCGAAGTCTCGTATCTCGAGCAGCTTCTAGAGTACATGTATCAGCACATGCTGGGGTACGCCATAATAATGGGAGGAGACTGTAATCTTCCAGATATTAACTGGGACTCTCTGAGCCCATCAAATGTAACAAACAATACCTTGCTGAGTTTTCTGTTTACCTTCAACCTGACCCAAATAGTATCCAAGCCTACCCGTGTCCAGGGCACTTCAAGTTCCATTTTAGACCTTATTTTCATAAGTGATTTCTTTTCCAAAGAAGATAACAAAGTCGATATTCTTGAAGGACTATCGGATCATCACATGGTATTTTGCACGTTCACCATTCCAAACCGAATCCGCCAACGTAACACTAGAAAGCGCGTGTACGCATTTAACAAAGCAGACGATGACGCCATTAAGACATACCTTGCCCACGAGTACTACGACTTTAACGAGCTAATCTCAAAGGGCTCAGCCAACATCGACGAAATTTGGTTGCTGTTCAAAGCACATGTTATGCACTGCTTGAGGCAATTTGTACCGCAAATACAAAAGAACAACAATAAGCACAACCCATGGATTACACGCGACGTAATTCATTTAAAACGTAGAATGAAAAGGCTGCGGAAATCTAACAAATTATGCCCAGTTCCAGACTTCTGCCAAAGAATAAATTCGTTAAACAGACTACTAAAGGAAGCAACAAAGGTAGGAAAACAGCGCTTCTGCAGTGCAACGCTTAGCAATTTTATCAAAGACTCACCCCAGAAATTCTGCCGTTACGTCAGGCACAACGATAACCGTACAAAACCGTTATCGCCGACAGAAGAAAAGAAACAAGCGGAAGCGTTTAATACATTCTTCCATTCCGTATTCGCCTCCGACAATGGCATTATGCATGCTTACAGGCCAGAAAATATAAAACACAACGAGACACTGAGCGCTCCAGTCGTAACAGAAGCAGGCGTGTTCGCACTATTATTAAATTTAGACGATAAAAAGTGCAACGGTCGTGACGGAATTCCGAACTGTTTCCTGAAACGTTATGCCGAGCCTGTAAGCAAATACTTATGCCTTATTTACAATAAATCAATCTCCGAAGAATGTATGCCAGCAGAATAGAAAATTGCTAAAGTAGTGCCCGTCTACAAATCGGGCAATATTTCTTGTCAGTAAAATTATAGGCCTATTTCTCTCACGTGTACATGCTGTAAAATCTTGGAACATATTATCTTAAAATTCGTTACAGAGTTCTTTGAGGCAAACAATGTCCTCCATCCATGCCAACATGGCTTCAGGACTGGTCTGTCTACCGTTACCCAACTCGTTGAGATACTACACGATTTCGCCAAAGCAATTAACGACCAGAAACAAATAGATGTAATTTACCTAGACTTCTGAAAGGCCTTTGACCGTGTCTGCCATGCTAAACTACTTCTAAAGCTTAAACATATACTAGGAGATGGGCCAATTTTTCGTTGGATTAGCAATTACTTATCTGACCGCCGCCAGTTTGTTCAGTTAGGCTCCCACGCTTCTGAAACTGTGCCAGTACTTTCTGCTGTACCCCAGGGTTCCGTTTTGGCCCCTATCCTGTTTCTTTTGTTCATAAATGACATAACTAATCAGATCGAATCCAAGATTAGGTTATTTGCAGACGACTGCGTCCTGTATAGAGAAGTACTAAACCGGCAAGACCAAATTAGTCTCAACAAGGATTTTTCTTTGATAGTCCAATGGTGTGAAAACTGGCAAATGGCCATCAACTTCGATAAAACAGTTTCAATGAAAGTAACAAAAAAGAAATCCAAGCTTACTTTTTCATAGGGCCTTGATAATACTATACTTAACACCAGTGGCGTAGCTAGGTCGTCTGGCACCCGGAGCCAGTAGCTCTTCTGTCACCCCCCCCCTCCCCCCCCCCGGGTGTAGTGGAGGAAGGCGAGGATATCGACAATTTTCGGGTGTCTTCAGACGTATATGACCCCCCCCCCCCCCCTACTGGCCCCGTGCACCCGGGGCCCACGGCCCCCCGCCCCCCCCCCCCCCCCTGTTGCTACGCCACTGCTTAATTAACACTGTAACTCAGTACAAGTACTTGGGCGTTATCACATCATCAGACTTAGGATGGTCGGCTCATGTAGAGCACGTAGCAAGCAAAGCGATGCGAAAGCTTATGTTCTTAAAACGGGCCCTGCGATACTCTACGAAGGAAGCCAAGCTCTTGGCCTATGTTACAATCATACGTCCTGTCTTAGAATATGCGAACGTGGCGTGGTTTCCCTTGGCCCAAAATCAAATCGCTACTCTTGAGGCTGTCCAGCGAAAAGCCGCGCGCTTTGTCTGTAACTGATTTCGGTGCACCGACTCGCCTACTCAGATGCTATCCGAGATCGGTCTTCACACACTAAGCAGTCGTGCGATGTTGTACAGACTCACATTTTTGAATCTCACCCTGCATAATAAGGTTCATGTGGATTCCAACACCTATATTCCCTATAACACATCCAGAGAAACCCGTCACAAGCATCGCCTTACACTCCAAAATATTCTTGCACTAACAATACATTCAGCTTTTCGTTCTTCCCGCGAGCTGTTCGCGATTGGAATGCTTTAGCCCAGACGGTAGTCGCACAGCCCACTGTTGACAAATTTGCTGAATTTGTTGGCCCAACAGTACTGTCACCCACGGCTTAGTGATGTTATCAACATTGTCTTTATCATTGTAGTATATACCAAATGTTTTTTTGGAAATCTGTGATGTGAAATGATGGATGATGCTATCAATTGTGTATCCCATATGCTTATCCTTCTTTTCTTCCTTTTTCTCTCTTTGCAAAACATCATATGTAATTGAAATAAGCTCTTTGTGCGTTATGTTTTTGCCATACTTATTGCTGTTAACATAGGTCCATGAACCTCTACACTTACTAAGAACCCTTTTGTATTCTTTTGTAAATGCCTATACTACAATGTTTACAGACCCTTCTAACCCACTCCTGTAAAAATCCCTGATGGGATTGACAGTATCACAAAATAAAAATAAAAAAACAGCACCATGTAGTATACAAGTAGAAATATTTTTTTAGATGTAGAAATGTAGAAAAACACCTTCGAATGCAACGGAATAATGCCAAAACTTCCAAGCGGCATCTTAAACCCACCGGGGCCAGACATTTATATCTCGCTATAAGTTGCGCCTCTCGCGTTGATGCCGCTATCACACATATCGCCGATTCCACCCGCAACTACAGTGCCCACGACCCTCAAGCCGTGATTCCGACGCTCCGAGGCCGCTGTTTCTTCTCATATTGCGCTTTTGGAAGAGAGGTTTCGGAATCCCGCGCCGCGCTGGACGCGTGGAGAGTTACTTTTGTTTGTAGTGCGTTATTCATTGCTCCCTTGCTTGACATTATTCTATGCTTGGGACGGGCAAAAGAATTAAGGGAGAGACAACTTCATGTAGTCGCCTGCAGAACGACACCATGACTAAATGGCGCCGTGACGGGCGCCCTGACGTCTTCTCAGCGGGTGGTCTCTACTCAACTCCAGCGCGTGTTACTCCCGCGGTCGGTCGCCCTGAGGGGCAACGTTCCGTCGGTTTCGCTCGGCCTTTGTCTTTCAAGAGGCGCCGAGACCTGCTGGACGGCCCAGGTTTGGCTTTCGTGGTCGTAGCATTCCGCCGCAGCCGCGAGTCGCGGCGGAATCGTTGTACTTGTCGAAGCCTCATGGGGGAACTTGGTGCAATCCCATAGGATGTGCGTCAGGGTGTCCCTCTCCCGCTGGCACACGCGGCACACATCACTCACATTTAATTTAGGTTATAGATGAGTCATTAACACTGGAGTGGGTAAAGAACCAGTTTGCAATTGTCTGAACAGCACCGCCTCCGCTCGGCTCAGCCCCGGGTGCGGGGGTGGGAAAGTCCTCCGAGCCAAGCGGTGGAACTGTGCAAGTTCGTTGAACGTCGTCATGCGGTCCTTGGCACTACACCACGTTGGACGGTCGGTTGCAGCGGCGCGGTTGGTTAGCGCTCGCGCCACTGTGTGAGCCGTCTCATTGTGCTTATCGTGCTTCTCAGACGCATCGTTGCCCGCGTGCGCCGGGAACCACTTGATTCTAACATACCGATTCTGTCGTTGCAGGTCAGCCGAGCACAGAACGCGCACAGCCTCACGACACACTTTGCCCTTTGCACAATTCCGCACTGCACTTCGGGAATCGCACAACACCGTCTGGCACCCGGGGTCGGCAATGGCCAGGGCAATGGCCACCTCCTCCGCCTGACACGCCTCGCGGACCCGTAAGCTCGCCGCTGCCCTCATCGCGCCGGACGACGCCTCGATGACGGTAGCTACGAACGCCGCGCAGTATCCCTGGTATTCTGCCGCATCCAGGAACCTTGCGTGCTCGTCCTTGGCGTGAAAGTCGATGAGGGCCTTGGCCCTCGCCGCTCTTCTCTCCTTGTTATACTCCGGGTTCATGCTTCTCGGGATGAGGTCCACCCGAATCCGGCGCCGGGTTCCGTCCGGGACAGAAACGTCGCTACTCGCCGCTTTCGCTCCGGGCGTGAAGCCCAAGTATTGAAGTATGCACCTCCATCTCCGTTGGTAACAGGCTACGGAAGGCATCCCAATCCGTAAAATTATGTTTTCTGGTGTCCTCCGAGGCCTTGACCTCTTCCGGTATGATGACCTCTACGATGTAGTTGTCGCTGCCGAGCTCTGACCCCGTGTTGCGCCAGGAGATATTCCCCTTCTCGTCGTTCTTCACGAACGTGAGGTTCGGCGTCGTATCCCTGGACACAGAGTTCCCGATCCTTGTAGGATCAGTCGGGTCTGTGATGAGGGTGAAGCCCAGGCCTAATGTATCTTGGAACAGGTCTCGCCCCTTGACCAATTGCTTGTTATATCCCCATGCCGGGTGTGCCGCGTTGAAGTCCCCGCAGGCGACGAGCCTGTGAGTCCCCGCCACGGTGCTGGCTCTGTGAAGGAGCGTCTTGAATTTTTGCTTCCTGTGTGAAGGGCTACTGTAGACGTTAAGCAGAAAGGTGCTGTTCTTTTGTTTCTTGCCCGTAACGACCTCGATGAGAGTGTATTCAATTTTAGTATTGTGCAACTCGTGCTCAATGAAGGCGAGTCCCTTGCGAACCAATGTGCATATCCCTCTACCGCCGCTGGCCTTTGGAGACTTGGCGTATTAGCCCCGAGAACGAACACGAGCGGCGCTGCGAGCGCCGCTCGCGTGACGTCAGGGCACGGACTCGCGTCTGTCGTCTGCTACAGTTCGGGCGTTGTACGGGCGCTTTCTGCGGTGTTTTCGTTTGTTCGCCCTCGTTCTCTCTGCTTGTATACTTATGGTGGTCGTCTCAAATATATTTTTACGACGTCTTCCTTTGCTAACATTTATTCAAAGAGCTAATTTCTTAGACAACAATGCAGCTCTCGAAGGCAACGCTACAGTGCCAGCCGAAGCGAAGCAGACCAGCCCATTGCGGGTTTTTCATGCGCGGATAGACAATCGCAAAAGCATAGCCTATAGGAATCCAGTTATGATACCATACCTGCCGCGGTGCAACAAGTATGTCACAAAGCTGGCTATATATGACTTCTACAGCAGTTGCGTTGATTTTATTCCGCTAAAATAGGTTTGCTCACGACGAGTAGTTCATGGTATAATATAGAATTTTTGCATTTCCTCACAGAAACGCTCGGCAGTAGCACGGGGACTTAACTAATACTGGAGCTTAGATTCTACACGCCTCACTTGCTTCTTTAACTGCCTGTCAACATTAGGCGGTTCTTCACGTGTTTATTTTTTTTAAGAGGCGGAGATTTGAAGTAAAGTTAATGAAGGCTTACAGCTATTTACAGAGTACAAATAGGAATGTACCAATATATATTTCCTTTTCCGTGTTACGTGTTCAACTCACCTCTTTAGGGCGCGTTTGTTAATGATTAATAATGTAAGTTATGTTCCTCTTTTTTTGTCTATATTACCAAGTGTATATCATTTATTTATTTCAATGCCGCAGTGTGTTTTGCATTGTTATTGTGGAAATATTTCACTGTTCTTTCATATATTGTATAACTGCAATGTTTTATGGCCACTATATAAATGTAATTTATATGGCGCTTGATGTGTTACCCCATGCAGCCATATTGTACCTAAGGGGGTGAGGTTACCTCAAGCCGCGTCTGTGCGACTTTTTTCCCTCATCCACCTCCACTTACCACTCCTCTGTACATGTGTGTGTGTAAATGGAAATTAAGAAATCAAATCAAACTCACTTGAGAAATTTACTGGTGCTTGCTGCTTGAGGAATATACATGACGAATCTGTTTGGCGAACTGACACAGGCTGCTCGGCCCAATTCTTTAGTGAGGTATGCCTGCTGGACCGCATAGCTGCAGCCAGAAAGAAGTCGAAGCGTCAATGATTAGTAGTATGGGACATATTGAAGATATCGAAATTCCCCCGGTGGAGGGTCAGAAATCAAGTGAAAGTATATGCAAGGCTTGTGGTGCTTTCTTTATGAATGTTTGCGATTGGATTGGAGCAAACTTAATTTGCCTGCAAGGTTCTCTTTTATGTACCGACGAAGCGAATAGTTATCCGTTTGTATAATTGAATAACGCTGGATCGAGACATGGTGAGACAGAAGGTGCTTGTATTTTCATTTTGTATACAGGAAATCTAAGCTGCCGTGTAGTAGCTCGAGAATACTTTAGCCATTCCAGTTGGCGCTGTAAAAAACATGCTTTATGGTTTCAATTCGAAGTTGTAGTGAACTGATGGGTTTCGCGAACATAGCGTGCCTCGCCATACGGACAGTCGATTGCTACCGTTACGTGATCAGGGGTGTGCCATATTGTCGATAAAGGCTACTGAGGGCCACTATGAAACATTTCATCACTTTCAATTGAGTGGCTCTCGATCTTAACAACGAAACTTTTCTCTCAGGTGATTGCTACTATGGTGTTTGTGAATTAACTATGTAAATACTCTACATGACGCGCCGTCGTGTTAGCAGCCATGAGCAATTCGTTTTTTGGAGGCCTGTTTCAGAGGGGGATGAAAGTAGCAGCAAACTTTTTCATAAGAAATGCGCGCCTAACTATTTTTTTACGCATTAATGAATGGCCATTTATAATAGAACAACACACCAGAGTAATAGGAATCATCATGAGAGCTTCGCTAGGCAGTCTTTCTAAAATCAGATAACATGTTGACGCCGATTACCAAATTTTTCTTCCACGTAAAATGCAATGCCTCTCATAGCTAAATACTAAAGGAATGTTAAATGCTTAGCGAAGCATCATACACAACTTCGCGCGTTGAATTTGCAGATATTCTTTTTTTAGTCAAAATTTACCGATAGACACGGCGCATATATGCATTGCAAAACTATAGTAGACCCCTTTAACGCTACTTAGCTTGCGATATCCAAGCCGCAAAGTTTCTCGACTCACACGCTTTTGAAGAAGAAACTGTGGTTAAGGTATGGCAGCTGAAAGAAGCCGACGTATCCTTCAATACGTACGGCTCAAGCCACCCGTACCCCAAGCATACACGAAGTGAACGAGCGCGCGCGGCAGCCGAGCGAGCCGGAGCGAGCGGCGTCCTGGCCGTGACGTCACTCGCGAGAGGGCGCCACTCCTAATTCTCGGGGCTAATACCCGATAAACGGGTAGCGACACTGCATCAGTGCGAGTCTCTTGTACCATGATTATATCAGGCTTGCTTGCTACTTGTGTTATATGTTGCTGCAAGACTACCTTCGTGCTAGCGAAACCATTACAGTTCCAGTGCCAGGTCACGAGACCCTTCACTGCTGTAGTTGTTGCTGGAGCGGCCATGATTGTTGCTGATTGTACTGCCGCGTTATTTGCTGTATTGTATTCGTTAACTGCTGACACGTCCGCTCGATGGCGGCGAACCTGTCGTTAATCATCGTGGTGAACGTTGCCTTAATATAATCTTCGAGCCCGTCGAGGTGTTCCTCGATTTGGTCGACCTTGTCTTTCAGGTTGTCCACCCGGTCGTTGAGCTTTCGCTCCTTCAGGTTCTCGATCGCTCGTCTCTTAGGTGCCGATTCCTTCTCAGCGGATGTTGATGGTACAGCGCTGCTGATGCTGGGTGTTGGTTCACATGATACCGCTTGGGGCGTTTCGTTATTGGTGGAACGGGTCGTCAGAAGCTTCTTGATTTCCATGATCTCGTTTGCCATCTTGCTAATAGTGGCCTCTTGCCTACTGACTTTCGTCTCGAGCTCGTTGTTTTTGCGCCTGAGTGCCTCGTTGGCTTCCTTCAACATCCTCATCGCCTCGTCTTCCCTCGTCTTGCTGTTGTTGTTGCCATCGACGGTCTTGCTGGTGCTAATGGTCTTGGTCGTTGCGGTGGTCGTTGCGGTATTGGAGGTGGTGGTGGCACCCCCCTGTGCTTTCTTGGCACCGTGCCTTGCTGCATCGGCCCAGCTCACGCGGTCACGTGACTGCGATCGCTTACGGCTAAGGCTACGCTGTCTACTCTCGCTGGCCCTGCGCTTCGAGACGGAACGTGACGCTCGGCGACCAGCTGGGCCGGCAGGTGTTGCGGTTGCTGACATCAGCGATGGAAATTCCTCAGCTCTGAGAGATGCTCGTTGTTGCTGCTGCGCTTGTTGTTCTGCCATCTTGCGCTCCCATTGTCTCCTTGTAACTACGTATGGGACCTTGAACCTATTCTTGCAAACCTTGTCACCGGTCAAATGTGGCCCTCCGCACAATCTGCAAGTGGGGGTACAACTATGGTCTTCCTTGGGGTCAACGGCCCCGCAAGCAAAGCAAGCCCTCACGTGAGGGTTTGGACAAACGTCGCGGCGGTGGCCCACCTTTCCGCACTGCTTACATACATCAAATTGTTTTCGATATAGGCTGCACTTGGTGAGAACGGGACCATAGCACACGTAATTTGGGACCTTCAGGCCCTTGAAAGCCATGATGACTGCGGTCGAGCTACCAATCCTCTTCGCGCCAAGTGCCAAAGGATTTCTCGAGTTAACAATGTTCCGGTCGATTGCGGCCGTGGAGTCCTCTATTGGGATACCTCTAATAATGCCTTTAACGGTGCCATATGGCGCGGTTTGATATGCGCCAACCACGTGTTCCTTGCCACTTATGCAGATCGATTTTATCTCGGCGTAACGTGAAGCACGTATATCGTCGGGAGTACTCACCACCATGATGTTTTGTTGCAAGTTGGGGCAGAAGGTGTCCGCTGCTCCATCCTCCCTTGATACGTTCGCCGCCGTCATGATGGCTGATGCTACGGTGGCGGTCTGAGTCCTCGCGATGTTAAGGCCTCACCTTGGTCTCCTCCCTCGGTAGAGCGTCCGGCATCCTTGCTGCCCTCGTCACCGAAGCTTTCACGTTCCTGGCAAAGTTCTTCGTCGTAGGTCTTGACTGGCGAGCGGCAGTCCCCTGGCCGGCCAAGGTCTTTATACGCCGGCCTACATGCGACCAGTCAGCATCGTTGTTGAATTCCTTGGAAGAAATTTCTTCCCCTTGAATTTCAACACCCATCTGGCTAACGCCGGAATTCGCCGGGTCCCGAACAATGGACGTCTCCATCTCGGTCGACATGTTTGTATAGCCGCCGCCCGAAGACGTCGGCCTTTCCTCGCAGAGGTTGGGCCTGGCTATGGGCAGATCCAAGCTGTTCGATTAGGCTTAGTGGAACGGCGCCGGCCTCCACGGAAAGTCCCGGGAAATTGGCGAAAAATTGTACCTTTTGGTAGCCACCGGTACCGGTTGATGACCCGCACTCTCACAGACACAGTAGTAATAATTAACGCGGTAAAAAATAATTAGCACTGCAAAATTGGTCATAAAATCCGGAGCCGATGTGAGCACGTCAGCTCAGACCATGGCTCATACCCGCCTGTCGGAAGACAACACAAAATCTCAAACGAAGCTGGATTAATTGACTTAAAAAAGAAATCTTTATAACTATTTAAATGGCGCGCCGATATCGCCGACAAGTAACATCGGCGGCGCGCCGATCAGTTTGCGTCGGCACCGCAGCGAGAACAGTCCGCGGCGGCGCGCCTACGTCTCGGCGCCATAGGTCGGCAGTGTAGATTACTCACTCACAGGCACTCACCATAATTTTTCCAGGCCTCGCGCTCACCTCCACACGCACTCACCTACGCTCACACTCACCTTCCCTCACACTCACTGGCACTCACTCACCTCCGCTCACACTCACTGGCACTCACCTCTGCTCACACTTCACTCGCCCTCAGGTCCACTCACACTCACTGGCACTAACTTGCACACACCTTTTGAATGAGTGCGAGTGAATGTGAGTGAGTGTGCTGCCCTCTGCCGCTCACAATTAATATATATTCAGAGCAAAGCTTCCAATTTAGCACCTATTACATCTGGAGTGCGAGAAGGCAGTGTTTTGGGCCCAGCTTTATTTTTAATATACATAAACGATTTGTCTTCCCGATTACATGGTAACATCCGTTTATCCGCTGACGATTGTTTTTCCTCCCGCGAAATAATTTGCAATGACGATCACCCTATAAAAAATTCTACCTTTTGTTGGTTTCAGGAGTGGCAGATGACTCTAAATTCCCAAAGATAAGTAATGCTAACAGTAACTAGAAAGAAAGAGATACGTGATTTTACTTACTTTATTAATAACACACCTCTCACTTGTGTATTTCAGGGTAAATATTTAGGTGACACTTTAACACGCGCTCACCGATGGCAAACCCACGTTAACAACATAACCTCAAGTGGAAATAAATGTATGTGCTGAGCACCAAAGCGACACATTTCTGAGAAGGCGCCTTCGTCTTGCGCCTGCAGAAACAAAAGCGCTGGCCTACAAAATGCTTGTTCAACCAGTGCTGGAGTACGCCTGTATTGTTTAATTTACGGATGCAAAAGAACTCATAAGAGGGAGTGCAGAGGCAGGAAATAAGGTTAATTTATAATAAATGCAAGTCAAGGGATTCATTGAATGAATTATTAAAAGAGCCAGTTTATTAACACTGCAAAGTAAAGCAAAATTAGCACGACGAAAGTTTTTGTTTCAGTTTATTCATGGGGACAAAACCATTAACACATCCGTACGAAGTTCTTTGAATCGTTATAGGTCAACACGCCACTTAAGCACTCTAGAACTCCTAATGAATACACCTTTAACTCAATCTCCCTGAAATATTCATATTTCCTTAAAGCAATTAAGGAACGGAATGAACTTAGTCCTTCCATTACTAACGCTTTATATTTAAGTAAAATCATGGCTTCGAGCGGCCGCCAACTTCAACAGCGTTCGCTCGGAGCTTGCCCCTTGTTGGTCATCGAGGAGGGAACGGCACGTAGACGAGACGACGTCAAACAAACTGGTTTAATGCATCGCGAACATCGAGCAACAGAGCACCGTAGTGTTTGCCAGCAAGTACAAAAGTTAGTTCTTATCTACAGAGCAGCGCGCTCTTTCTCTATATCCCGTACGGGGTTTTGTCTTCACAGCACTGGAGTCTGGAACAAACAATTCCAATGCGTCTTTATGCTTTGAAGGACGCATTGGCACCCGCCGTGGTTGCTCAGTGGCTATGGTGTTAGGCTGCTGAGCACGAGGTCGCGGGATCGAATCCCGGCCACGGCGGCCGCATTTCGACCACCTGGGGTTCTTTAACGTGCACCTAAATCTAAGTACACGGGTGTTTTAGCATTTCGCCCCCATCGAAATGCAACTGCCGTGGCCGGGATTCGATCCCGCGACCTCGTGCTCAGCAGCCCAACACCATAGTCACTGAGCAACCACGGCGGGTGCAATTAAAGGAAAAAGGCATGAACTAAGAAAGAGCAATAATATGCTATGTGCCCGATCATGTGCATTGTGCTATTAATTTGTTCCGAGTTTTAATAATAGTTGGCTACTGTATCCAGTGTTATGCAATAAAATATGCCACAGCAATTATTGCGTGTCTCACAGAACTGAATGTCTTTCTCAGTCAAAACATCATAGCAGGCTGAAAACAAACTGCAATCTTATTCTTGTGGTGATGAAGTGTATAAATTGTGAAAATAACCGGTTTATATATTTCTTATACTATGCAAATGATCTGCTCCCATACATTTGAATAAACACTTCAATAGTACGACTTGGCAAAGGGCAACGAAAGGCCCCTATTAAAACGCTCCAATTCTCAAGCTTGTATTATCTGGCGGTATGTCATTTCATTAATGTCCAGAAAGACAAACTTGACATGTTGAAACCAGTTACAAAAGAAAGTTGCCTTTACACTGAAAATGTTTTCTAGCAATACACTCAATGTGAAGGCCTCGCGATGCGGTGTTCATGCATCATAACAACCTTGCATAATAAATGAGGTGCTCCATGGGCAAGAGACAAGCTACAAATTATGTTGATCTTAGCTATTATAGAGGGTTTTTTTTGTGAGTGCTACAGGTGTTTTAATTCTTTCTTGCCGATTTTCTCAGAACCCACTTTTTCACGTTTCTTTTATGCACCAACAAGCAAATTAGTATTATGACACAGATACTTTATCTGTATTTCAGCGGCTAAAAAATAATAAATGTTATCGCTCGGCTGAGGATGCACCTAAATGTACATGAAGTTTCGCAAATGTTATCGATAGTTCGGTCGGTTGTCTGTTGTTGACGAACCTTGTGTAATTTAATTGTAGTAGTTTCTGGAAGCACACTACAGGCACCAGCGAATGTGCTGGAACTTTCAACGACTGATGTATGCAAGCCGACGCGTTCGACCTGCGGTCGTCGCGATTGAGTCTGCATCATTTTTCACCGTCACTACTACGTGACAATATTTCAAACACAGATATTTTTTCAATGATACTTCGCATGCCTAATTCTTAGGTAGTTGGCTGTGCAATGATACCAAAAAATGAAATGGTGCAAGTTTTTGATGATATGGCATCGTCGTGCAGGTGTTTGCGAAGCAATCTAGTGGACAGACGACGCGTGAGCACTGATGACATTTTGTTTACTTCAAAGATAATATAACTATTGCGGCAGGCATACACTCATTATTCAAGCGTTTTTCATATCTGAAAGAGCATACAGATCACCAACTTATTGTTGCAAGCTAAGTTTACACAGGCTGTTTTAGGCCGAACTTTGAAGGATGAAGACAAAATTCCAGCAACAGTGTGCGGCAGCCGAGGAGCGAGCTTCAGCGCACGTCAGTGCTTCTGTCCAGTGGTTGCGTGCCCCCTTCCTCCGACCAACGCAAAGCATTCGCTCGTCAGCGCGTGCCAGTGGTTGCCCCTTTACACCCACGAATCTGTCTCGAGTGCGACTAGAAGGCATTCTGCGAGCGTGTAACATGGTCTGGCTGAGAGCCCGTGTTGTAGCCACTTGGCGTACCATCGCGTTGACTGGCGAAGTCGTTTTGGTAACGCGCAGTCACCCGTGTATTTGTGCTCTTAAAGTGCAGGAAATAATGCCCGGGAAGGGAGGCATGCTTGAAAATCGGATGTTTTCTTCAGGTTTTATGGTGTTGTTTGGGAGGAGTCTATTCGCTACGAAATGTATGTAAAAGTGAATTTATCTGTAATGCCGCTCATTCACCACTTACCCATGTTTCACCTCTACACGACGACTGCCGTTTACCTGGCGCCACAACTTTATATGAATGCGCAAGCCCTGAACAATAATTTATAGAGAGCAAAATAAACATTTCATCATTTCAGAAGACCTCTTGCATTTTCTTTATGAAATTGCACATGACACAGATTTGGTGGAGGCTTGTAAAGATCGTTCGCAATCACTTTTACTAAATAATAAAACGCTTCTGCGCCAAAGTCGCGTGTGGTTCAGCAGTAGAAGCAAAATAAACAAATAAATGCTGCACCGATCAGCGAAGCCGGCGTGGCGCGCACTAGCTGGCGTTCAAAACCGAAATACCATCCGCTTGATGCACGACAGTCAATTCGGTTGCTGAGCTCTATGGCAGTATCCGCTCTTGTTGAAATTTGTCTCTATGGGAATACTCTCGTGCCTTGAGGGCGTCCGACAGCAGAAAATCTTTAGAAATATGGAAGTTAAATTTTTACCTCTTCAGAACAAGTTTATAAGTACTGAACACAATTACTAAAGTACTAAACAATTTCGGGACACTCGCAATCTCCACCATGAACGCGCCGGCACAGCCCGTCAGCAGCAACATCGACACAACATGGGCGCCATGTGCGATTTGGTTCTTTGGTTGGCGGCTGCCTAGCAATGGCAACAGCGAATAATCGACACCAACATCCGGTGTATGAAGTGGTACACACCATAGTTTCCTACACAATTACTAGAGGGAACTCTGGCGCTGCAGTCGTTGTCCTACCATGGGAATGATGGGAAGTACATGGATTTGTCTGATCTCCGTGCTTATGGATTCAGACGTTCTTGTGGCTTTGTATATTACGCTATATAAATCTTATTGGCGTATATTTCAGCGCAATCTATATTCTTCGAATTGCTATTAATTGCAACGATTGAGCTTGTCTATGTGCCCAAATCGAAACGCACCAAGCGTCTCAAAGCACCGGCATGCCCGCGATAAATTCATAAGTGCGTTTCATTCGCTTGTCGATGTATGCATCCGTGGCTTAATGGTTTCAATATCAGGCTTCTGTACTGGAGTCCCTGTGTTCGAATCCTGCCGTCGGGCAATTTTAATGTTGTTTACTCAATTATTTATTACGCAATAAACTGTTGAAAATGACGAGTTTACAAAGTCACAAAGCCGTTTGAAGCCAAAAAGGACGAAGTTTAGGCAAATCCATGTACTTCCCATAATTCCCATGCTGGGACAACCACTCCCATTGTAGCTCACATAGACACTAGCGCCAGAGTTCCCTCTAGTAATTTTGTAGGAAACTCTATGGTACACACGGTGGCCATCATTACATCTGTATTTGGTAATGACTGGTAATATGCACAATATGTGTGCATATTGTTTTGACGTTTCTATGCATTAAGAAAAACAAATATTGCTGAAAGAAATATGACAAATTCATCATGAGACGCATTTCGACCATATTTTGTTTACTTTAGATGCGATGGCAGCACTAAAGATACGTTACGGTTTCTGTTTCAACGGAGACCATGTAGCAGATGCATATCCCTTGAACTAATGTGCCTTTGAAGGCTCAATGCTCCTTAACTTCACAGGACCTTTGGCATGCTCGCGTGGCTGGGGTATTAGTCGTTGAATCTAAATCCCCTTAAATTTCGTAAAGCAGACACACTCGTTTCTCCTCTCGTTCACGCTCCCTCCTCGACCTTGGCGCCGATGCATGGCGCGAGGGCCCACGTGATGCTATTCGGCCAATAGCTACGCGGTGTCGGCCAGAGTGCGCGAGGCGGCGGCATTCGTCACAGCGTGACACTACTTCACGAAGTTTAAGGGGCTTTAGTTGGATCTGGAAAATATTTTCGTCCCGCAATTTTTGTGCTCCAATTTACACGCGTTCAATAGACATCAACGTGCACAGCAAGTTAACCCTCTGGAGGTTCGGCTTGCCACGGCGAGCTTCAAGTATTTCCATTGCATGCAAACGTGATCGGCCTCGTACAAGCGTCGACCTTTCTAACAAGCAAACGAACGATAAATCGTTTTTCGTCCCACAAGAATTTGTTCACGTGCCAGATAGCACGTTGAGTTAAAGGATGCAAATGACAGCACCTGTCTATTTGTCCCGCCAACTGCCATCCTTCTCGCCTCACCCTCCGCGTATGGTGGACGGTAGGTTATCGCACGTGGACTGTCACATCACGGAAAAGACTGACCTGGAGTGTGCCTAAAAATGAAAGCCATGCTAGGCACTAGTCTACAGTGCCGCCTGCGTAGGCCTTTTCACACGCCCACACAACTACGTACTCGCCCAGTTTTCTACATTACCCTGCATTTAGTGGTGGAACAGCTATTTTATCTTTCGGCGCAGCATCTATATAACAGGTATGCGCTTAAGTGAAATAGCCAACGGAGCTGGAATTATGCGAATCGAGGCATTCTGGCCAAAAATGAGCACGCTTTAATGGAAAGTTAACGGAGTGAGTATCGTGCTACAAGACCAAATCTACCATTTATATGTGCAACAGGTGTTGCTGTCACGCAAGCAGTAAAATTGAGTCGCTTAGGCATACGCTAAAGAGAATGAAGGCCAAAGCCTGCGCGCTTACAAGATTCTCATTCAATTACGAATCGTGGCTCATGAGGAGGAAAATCCGACAAAATTTAAAGGTGGGGTTTGATGCCTGAACTCTACCTCTACTTCGCCATAACACCAAAAGTCATGGGCACAAGCGTCTTAATAGCAAAGGTTCGACCCCCAATCTTGGTGCCGAAACGACAGACAGCCAGTTTCGACTGAAGAGACATCTGAAGACTGCTTAAAATTGGCAGCACATCTTTGTGAATGGTTGGTGGCTTTCACGTAATTAGAAATATTTTACGAAGGGTGCGTAATTTGAGATTATGAAAAGCAGCACAACCCTGTGACCAAAGCAGGCAGAAAGGTTAATTTGAGTGGCACACGTCCAGTGGCCCAAAGTTGGCGTGATTGAGGTTCACTGAAAAGCTGCACATATGCAGTGTTGCCCATCCAGCAAACCAAGTTGGTCCGATGGTCAGTTTTGAACCCGGTTCTCCCTGCACAGTAGCACTATACTCTGCCCATTTGACTCAAGTTGGTGTTGCTGATAAATTAAAAAAAGCTTGCATAAGTTGGGTATGTTTACACGACCACGCTTTCAGATGTGGCGACTACACTGAACTTAGTGAATACATACACAGGTTATTTTAAACATGTACAATCTTGTTGCATAACTACCATGGAACATGTGAACAGGGAATTAAGTACAACCACAGAATCTGTTCTTCCAAATATGCAAGGTTGCAAAAGTACACTCATAAGCTTGTATGTCGGCACTTGAGTACACGTTTCTAGATTTTCTTGAAGTGGCACTGCCAACAACTATGCTGAACCGTGTTTGACTGGGCATTATCCAAAGCTTGTTTTTGATCATTCTCTTTTAAGCAATCACTGGGCCACCCTGGTAGAAGGAATACCGAACTGCAGCACACACACACAAAAACGGCTGCACAGTGGCAGTACATCATCTGTGGGAGAGAAATGCAACGAAATCACAACAGCGAACGGAGAGCAGGCAGCTTCAGCTATATCCGTAGATATGGACTACGGATATAGCCGAATGATGACAGTGGTGTGCTTTAGGTTTTAGAATGTTTTACTACAGAGGCAGCTTCAACAAAAGCCTTTCATTCTTGAGCTTCATTTGACATTTGCTGAAATGCTGTTCCGGAGCAGAATGGTGGCAAAGAACTCTTGGCACAGCAGTTCCACCACTGTGCATTGACTCCACTCGCAGCTTGTGAACAGGTGTAGGAGCAGTACTTTCAGGCAACAGCCAAACTAAATGAACAGCACCAAATTGTTTGTCATGAACTTTAATAGGGACAACATATTTACACAGGTGTGCATACTGTTCTGACATAAGAATGTAAGCCAAGGACAATGAAATTTTGTACATAGCATGTTGGGGGAAAAAAAAAAGCTCGTACTGAAACTGCACTTCTACCAAAAAATGATGTGACAGCAAAGTTTTAAGGACAGGATTAAAGCAGAAGCAAGATTGCAGTTTGTTTCCAGCACAAGTCAAATCCGAGGTGCTATAGAGAAATGGAAGTATTTCCACTGGAATTTGAGAGGGTGGATACATGAAAACAGTCCAGCACAACTGAATTCATTGGAAGGCAGCTAAGTCGTCACTCTGGTGATTTGCTTCGAGACTTTTCTCCCCGGCTTTCATCGATGATCTCGTAAGGTGATCTGTCCCGGCTTTTTCCCTTGCTGCCAAGATGCGATGACTGCGAGCGAGATCGGGACCTGCTGTAAGACCTTGATCTGAAAAATTACCGAATACAAGGCAGCCTTGGAAGCTTGCAAAAATGATATGGAAAGAGTAGGGGCGAATGAACAGTAATTGTCAGGACCAAATAGAATACTTTAATAATAAACTGCCATTCTAATTATTGATATTCACATCCCAGCACACTCCCATTAACAAGTGTGATTACACTGCAAGTCACGGAGTGTTATTAAAAGCACAAATAGAGCATTAGAGGCAAATAGGCAGGTTGTTTGCATACTCGGCACTTAATGGCGAATGTTTCACTACACAACTTCTCATGTGTGATGTCTCATGGATGCCAGGATTAAATTTATCTCTTAGTAGACAATATGAAATATTAGAAAACTACAATATACTCAGATGTATGAATAGCAACTATTAGATTCGATAGATTATAGATAGATTATTAGATTAGATAGATTCGATAAGGCAACATTAAATTTGTTATTTAAATATTTGCACACCCCTAGAAGCAAGACATCGTTCACACCAACTCAGCTCGTGTCAGTGACCTAAAGCACACAATTACAGAACACCACAGATATGGTCCTCATTCATACACTTCACCGGGTATGATCTCGCTAAACCCTGGCAAGAGCAAAGGGCTCAAAAATGGCACCTAAATTACAAGAAAAATATTAAGTGTAGTGTCCATAATGTAAAGAAATCTCAACGCTAGACAACGTAGCTACGCACTTCCAAGCTATGTACAGTAAAATCTCGTTACTGTGAACACCACATTAACGAACTTTTCAGATTTACGATTTTTTTAAAAATCTCTGCCAAAATGCCTATATGTTCAATGTCAAAAACTTGAAGCTCCACGAATTTCTAACCTATATTTTATCCTGTAATCACCAAGATGCTTCGTTAGCACGAAGTGCCGTTGATGTTTTCATACCGCATCCCTGAGGCTTACACGTCATCCGCAGCAGCAACAGCCATGCGCTGGGGAACCCGTTTCAGCGGGTACAGCCCCAGCAGCATCATGTATGGAAATGTTTGGACTCTCTGACTACGTCGCAGGCCTAGTGTCACAACATTGATAGCAATCGGCAGGAGCTGCGAAGTTATCGGTGCTGCAATTGTGTTGTGCATTCGCATTGCTGACAATGAGTTCTCTTGACCTCCGCGTTAAGCGACGCCAGTTTTCGCTTTAAAAAAAGTGGATATTTTGACGCAGCTGAATGCTGGAAGAAAGCAAGTCGACCTGTGCAGGGAGCACTATATTTCCTTATCGACAAAGGCGACGATGCTCAAGGATCGGGAAAAGATAATGAAACTAAATTGAGTCGCAGCTGGTTCGCCCCCCCCCACAAAAAAAAAGAAAACACTTGCGGCTTGGCAACTACCAGAATGTCGACGAGGCCGTCCTCACGTGGCTTATGGATGCCAGACAAAACTATGTGCCCTTGTCAGGCCCAATTATTCAAGAGAAGGTGCTACAATTCGCGGCCACCTTGGACATCTGCAGTTTCGATGCAAGTGCTGGATGGCTTTCCTGCTTCTGGCAAAGGAATGGCATTGCGTGGCAGGTTGCTTGTGGCGAAGAAAAGGCAGCAGATGCCAAGAGCGTGGTTGCCTGGCGGAACGAGCGCTTCCAAGAGATCATAGTCTCTCTCTCCAGACGACGTTTTCAACAGTTGTTGCCCAATAAAACAATGAACTTCAAAGGTGACAGGTGCAAGGGCAGAAAGAAATGTCTCCGCATATCGGTTCTGTTCTGTGTCAACTCCCCAGGCACGGAAAAACTCAAGCCGCCAGTTGTTGGCAAGGCTGCTAAGCCGCACTTGCTTGAAGAATGTCTCGTTGCCTTGCGACTACCAAGCCAACAAAAAAGTGGACGCGAGGATTGTTCACTCAGTGGCTGCAGCAGCTCAACGACACAATGAAGACAGAAAAATTCTCATTGTTAACTGCTCGGCGCATATCATGAACGTGCGATTGAGCAATGTGCAAGTTGAATTTATGACCCCGAATTGAACTTTTTTGCTCCAACCTTTGGACCAGGGCATCAGATGTGCGAAGGTTGAATTTCGGAAGAATCTTGTGCACCGTCTCCTGATCAATACAGTAAACTCTCAGTTGTACGAACGTCGGTTTATCGAATATTTCAGAATAAACTATTTAAAAATTCCCGGCAGTTTTCTTATAGATTCTATGCAAAAATGTTTCACTTAAAGGCTGTGCTACGCTGTGCGTAGAACCGTGTTTTAAGGAGTACCACACTCTGAAATATTACTGAACATACTGCAGTTCTGAGTGATGCCGACACCAAAATACTGTTCCTAATTTTTTTTTTTTACTATTTATTCCCGACTTTATACATTTTGTACATTCAAGATCTGCAATAAAATAATTTGACCACCTGGGAAAGTTTTTTTCAAAATAATTCGACCCTCAAAGGGTTAACGTGCACCTAAATCTAAATACACGGGTGTTTTCGCATTTCGCCTCCATCCAAATGCGGCCGCCGTGGCCTGGATTCGATCCCGCGACCTCGTGCTCAGCAGCCCAACACCATAGCCACTGAGCAACCACGGCAGGTAACGGAACATGGCTTGGTCACGTGGGCCACAAAAAAATGTGACGTAAAACTATGCTGCATCGTCTGCTCGCACATATGCGTGCTCTGCCAGCAGAGGTCAACAACTGGCGATTCGAAGTGCATGTCGCGATTATAATTATTGCGAAGAGCGACAACAACGGTAAGAAAATATTGGGGCTTGTGAGAGTCGGTGATTCATTCTGAAGCGCCGTAAGCTTTAGCTTTGAAGTGAACCGGAAAAGGCCTAGCGACGATATCGGCGGCGAAGCTACCGTCAGTGCCACAATGACCACTCCTCGGTCGCCGATTGGCCGCTTCGTCGTACAGCTGCAGCACAAATGGGCCCCGGGCCCCTCCTCTCTACAGCAAGGAAATCTCGCCGTTCGGGAGCAAAACCGTCGTCGCACGGGGGCCCACAAATGGCGTGCGGCGAGTTTCCGTGCCTGTAACGTGGACGGGCCCTCACATTTGAGAAAGGCCAAGCGAATGAGAGACCGCTCCGAGCTGCCGAACTATGCGAGGAGAGAAGTGGACAACTCGATCGCCGCATACCCTGGTCCCTTTTGGAGTCTGCCAGCTAGTGTTACACTCAAACGTGTAAAGGCCCATCCGCACACAGTTTGCCGCTCGCGGGCCACCGTGCGGCGTTCATGTTGTCTACTTCTCTCCCCATTAGGTCCGTGTCTGCACGCCTTACCCCTTCTTTGCATTAAGAAAGGATTTCTATATGCCTGTAGCTTGGTCATAGTGGAGGCTACGCTCGGCTCAGCAGGCTCCGTACTCGGCATTTCATCGCTACTCATCATAAGTCACGTTTTTTGCGCTAGTGTGCTATGACGTCAATATTTTCGTTCCTCCTCTGTGACGTAGTAACTGCCGAGCTAGTGATGGGTCTTGACTATGAGAAGGAGTTTTTAATGACTTTGTAGAGCTGAATTAAAATTATTTTGAAATGTTTGCAGTGTCCAATACCTCGTTCTGGGTGTCCTTGCATACGGAAGCAACCTACAACATGCTTTTTATAGCCTCAAAATTTGGTGTCACAAGCCCTTTAACAAGCATGGTGTAATATGGGCATAAGCAAACATGAACAAGTCTCACTCAATGACCACGGAAACTTATCAGAACACTGCAGCGAGAAAGTGCGCTAGCAGGAGCGAGCGAATGGACCTTTGTGCAGACTCTTGCTTCAATGTGAACTAAGCGACAAGAACACAACGTGGTGCACCTAGATGCGTAGACTGTCACCATTGCAGATGGCTTTCAAGATAGTGGCCGTGCCTAGGCAGCCGCCACCGAATTAGAGCACCTCTCCTGCTTGCGCTAGTGCCGCAGGCAAGTTTCGGGAACTCCGAACGCCCATGATGCAACCCGATTTCGGCCCGTCTCCGGACACGTGATCACTTTTCTTAAAATTGCGGCATCGTGATAAATACTCGGCATGTCTTTGCAGTCAGCACTTCCATGCCGATAGAGCAAGCGTAGAAATCAGGAAGCAGACGGGACTAACCGAAGAACACGTACTAAACAGAACATAGAAGCAGCTACGGCAGCTAGGCTCGAAGCGCGTGCGAGGCATAAATTTTGAAATATCAACGGCGATATGGTAACACAGATTTAGGGCCGTACTCTATTCCAACATGCACGCAGTTTTTTGGGTAAATACAGCAATCAAAATGGCAGTGGTGGTGCTTTGATCAATACCGTTTCGGACCTGTGGTCATGGCAAGAAGTCCAGAAAATCAAACGACAAAGGGTTTTTGTGTCTGAAATTTCAGACATTCGTGTCTGCGGGGTACCATGGCGGTGCCAAGAAGGCATCTGAATTATCGGGCATGCCTGAAAAATCAATAATTGACTGTAGTTGCATAACCCTACTGAAAATGTTGCATTGCAGTGAAAATACCCAACTTTTGCACAGTTGGACCACCACTGCATAAAGCAAAACTGCCACACACATGACCACTGGGACTCTGTCCAAGGCTGCTCCGCCTATAGGCAGATTTCACATGCTATTCAGAAGGTAACGTGTGGTTATTGAAATCGAAACACACTGTCTTTCTGAGCCATCCCACTGTTTCAATATCTCAATGCAAAATTTCTGTACATTTGGAGAAATTTCCATTTACCCCTGCAAAAGCCTAAAAAGATCCCTAGAGTTGGCAGCACTGCATAAAGCACACAAGTTCTCCCTGCCACGGCTGCTCATTGCTACACGTGAGTATTGCTAAAACCAGCAATGCTACAAATCGGTTTTACTGTACTTTTGATGGCTGTCCCATTTCTTGGCATTTGAATATTGCTTCAAGTGGTTTTGACTACCATCTGCAAATACAGGTAATTTTCGTTGAATTCGGTTTTTAACACAAATTTATGTGTTTGCAATGCAATATTTTAAACTATCAAACGATTTTGTCATGCCCAGATTTCTATGCATCATTGGTGGCAGTTTTTATATGTGGCAGAGCACACAGGGTTTTCAATGGTGTTTCTCGCATGGTAAATTGTAAAGCTTGACACTATGCAAAAATTGCATTGAAGCAGGGTCTGACTTCCTTACTGACTACCAAAGCAGACAGGAAGTACAGCAAATTGCAGGCTTATGTCTTACCTCCGGGGTGAGTAACTCTGCCTCCTCCTGTCCCGTGACCTTGAACGAGATCGAGATCTGCTGTAAGAGTGCCTGCGGCTTCGCCTGCAAAGATGAACCCATGGACGTGGTTGTGACACACGACCATTAAAGCTTTTCGGAAGCTTCTATTGAAACATGCGAAAAGAATTTATTGCTCCGCATCCTACGACGCTATTTTGGTTATCCTTTGAGATGGATCATTCAGTCTGAAGCATTACAGGTGCGATTCTGAGTAGGCATATTTCATGTTAAGGGGGGACGCGGGTCTTGAAACGGCAAAAAATCACAAAAAAGTCGATTTTCGGAAAAGTGCATTTTCGCTACGTTTATACATTCAAGAATCCCTCCGCGAAATCTAGAAGCTAAATTTAATCGGAAAATAATAAAAAATCGCGCTTAAAGGGGCCAGGGTGAACGCGAAATCAGCAAAATTTGGTCAAAAATGTTCAAACTTCGTGCCGTCACCATTTGCGAACGCGGTGGCCGATGGCCGCCATCTTGCGCTTGTTTTGAAGCTGTTTTCTTTGTGCGCGTTTTGCACCAGTTCAAAATGGCGTCGGTGAAGGGAAACCGACGCTATCGCATCATTTCTGGAGGATGCGTCCGTGCCGCCGATTGGCCAAAGCGCGCACACCCCCGCGCGCCTCGCTCCTATTGGTCCGGTGCTCGTCGGCGCGCGCTCGACCGCTCTCGCGTCTCGCTACGTTTGTTTATCTCTGGTTTCATCGCGCCGCTGTCTACGTTGGTTCAGCCGCTTGCTTCGCGACGTTTGATAAGATCTGAAGTAGCAGAAGCTTGATGTGGGTGAGTTGGTTATACTTAGGCGCTCAAGTATGCATACGTTATGCATACTTGAGCGCCTTGTCTGTCGTACATGTGTTCTTTCGTCCGCGTATTCGTAGCGCTCATTTCATCAAGTTTGATAAGATGCTCATTTCGCTGCCCGGATGGCTGGAAAAGATTGTCGTCTCAACGCTACTACGCGTCAAGCGGCTGTGCAATGCGCGACGGAAGGCGGCTAGGCCTGTCATACTCGCGGAGTTGCCGGTTGCTGGTCTGCCTGGACATTCTACCGGATCGAGTTCCGAGCTGCAAACTGGCGCGTCTAGCGTCAACACTTCGTCCGCCCACGCCACGCGTGTTGGCACAGATCGTGCAGGCACAGTTTCCTTCACGACTGAAGAAAGTAGCGAGCGCGCAGCGAGCGCCGGAAAACGTCCGGAGCGCCGGACCTTCGAAGTGCTAACTCCATCAAGAAGCGAGAAGCCTCTTTGAGCGCAAGGAAGCTGGCCAAAAAGCGGCAAAAAGATAGGATGTATCCATATTATGCCCCTAGTGAATTTCCTTGAGATTTTATTGGTATGTTCTCAATAAAGATGTAGCAGAACGTTTTTCCTTGATTTCTCAAAACAACAATTCCGACAGACTTCCAATTTTGGAGGTAAAATAGCTTCTGTCCTATTTCAGCTATCAACATAATTTTTTTTTGCCAGAAAGATAAATGTATGCAGTAAGCAATATGCACCTTTTCAAAGCAGCACTCTTCTCAAAAAGTTTTTGAAATGGGTCACATGCTTGACATGTCAAGATGGCATTTTTTTCTCACAACTTTGATGAGCTCTAACTCTTGCTCAGATTAGCCTAGAACATTGAATAATACCTTATGGCACTCCCTGAACATCCTAGATAGTCTTTATACTCAAATTACTGTGTTAGGGTTTTCTGTTTAGAAGCTAATTTTCCTCCAAACAAAGGACTCAGCTTATACAATGCATTTGGAGTATGTCAGAAACTACTTATCCTATGGCAAAATTAATTATATTTTTAGAATCTGCATATTAAAATACACAATGTGTGAAAATTTCGTTGAGATCTGTCCACAAATAAAAAAGTTGTATTTCAAGTGTAGCCTCCCCCCTTAAATCAGAGCAGACGAGCATGTGGGTAAAAATTGGGACAAACATGTCCCCATAGGCTATTTTCATCACGTAGAACATTAGACGAACTCATGTGCATGTACCTCCTCGTGGCTGCCTGTAAAATGACACTTGCGTACACAATAAATGCAGCACGCACATGTTTCATTTGTGTTCACTAGGCATTTGTGTTCACTAGGCACCCCTTTATTACAGCACGGTCTTTTCAGGGCTGCCTGGTATATTACAACAGCACTTTGAAAACACGCTTCACGGGAAGCCTCAAAGGCTACACATTCCTCGAGCCAGCATTGGCGCAAATTTCGTTTCCTTTTAATAAAATTACCACTAATTTTCTCTGATAGCACAAATATCCCACGTTTTTCCTGGGTATTTCCAGACTATTCAAAATACCTCAGAATTCCCGGTTGGTGGACACGGCCCTGAACAAATTACAACCGGTTGGTTAGATGCATATGTATTGCAGAGCAGTGAATAGAACTCATTTAGTGCAGGATTTTTCGGTTTTTGTAGCAATTGTAAAGCTTTGACCACACTTAAGGGAGGACGCGGGGATCAGATCGCGAAAATCGCAATAAAGATCGATTTTTGGCAACCACGCGTTTCGGTATCCGCAATGCCTAATCTACATTGTATCAAAATGGTTTGACTGAAAACGCACCAAAAGTGCTCGAAAAAAATTAATTGATCAGTGCGTAGGGCGAGAAAGCAGCTTTCAATCATGTAAAATCACCGCAGTTCGGGGAGCCCTAACTCTTTCTTTCCCGCCACCGAACGCCGCCATCTTGGTATCGTTCGAAAGCTCGAAGTTTCGCCATTCCATTTCTGAATTCTTTGGTCGTCGCCATCTTGTAACAAACACAAAAGAAGCGCGGGTCTGCTAGAGACAGTCACACGGGCCCTGCGATGAAAACGGGCCTCCGATTGGTTGCCGTACTGAAAGGCGTCTCGCCATTGGTTGCTGCTGCAGCAGCGTGCAAGCTGGCAACCACAGCGGACCGCAGTTGTCTGCTTTGAAAACCACGCCGGCGTCTTTCTTCGTTTGACACTCGCAGAATTCGAATTTATGAAAGCTCCCAGGTCAGTGATGGATCGTCGCTCGTTCGAAAAGAACTTTTAAATGAAGCATGCCTTCAGAAAACGGAAGTGCAAGCCTCCTACTGCGAGAAAAATACGGCGGCGAGCGGGAGAAGCGGAGAACCCGACTGAACACGCGGATAACGTGCTGCGTTATCTTGCACCGTGCGATTCCAGCAGCGAAGCCGACAATCGCCCTGTGACATCGACACTGATAACCAAGCCACTTGAAGACGTGCCAACGGAGGCTCTCGCACCTGTGCGTACGGCCGCGCGAGTCAGCAACCGAGATCGCGTTGTTAGAGGTGACGCGGGTCGAAGGTCTCCATCGCCGGCAGAGACGGTGTGCGTTTCCGATGCATCGTGCGACGGGGACACGCAGCCTGCGAGTGAGCCCCAACCGTCGACGAGCTGCATACTGTATGGTGACTCAAAGCTCACCAGACAAATCGTCGCACGAAAGCCGCGTTTTGTGTCAGCGGTGACTGCAGAAGCGCAGGCATGCAGCGTTCGCGACTCCCTTCGCGCAGTGTCCGCGACTGAGCGGAAGCAGCAATGCCAAAAACAAATTTCGGCCCCTTGTGACTGTGAGTTCATTATTATGCCTGTTTCCGCGATGAACTCTGATCGCTAAAACTCTGTGCCCAAGATGCCAACAGCGTTGTGTGGGTGTACACTGCGATACCAGGCTCGGTCTGGCAGTGAAAAGGATAAAGAACGCCTGAAGAAGGCATCCAAAGCGCACCAAACAATGAGGCAAAGGTGTAAGAAGATGCCTGACAGCAATGATTCAAAATATTACAGCCCTGGTGTTTTTAATAAATTTGCAGTGCTCTTAGAACTTTGCAGCCAGTTTTCTCAATTGCTTTTTTTTTGTCAATCACCTCGCTTGTGGAAAGCGTAGCACAACAATGGCTGCACCGATTTTGGCCCAGTTTGTTTTGCTGTGATCCACAAGCTGTGCTGTACTTAAAGACAGTCTTGAAATTATTCTTTATCTTTCCATTATTTAATTATTTCACAATTACTCCATAGCTCCATGCAGTGAAGCACAGTCATGTGCATGTTATGTTGAGCAAAAAATTAATAGCGCACTAAAAAAAAAAAAAAAAACGAACACTGTCTTGATGTTGATTAGACATCTGGGCAAACATCCAAAGTATTCCCAGCTTCCTATCATGTTTTGTTACTGTGCCAGGCTTTCCACAAGCAAGGAACTTATAAATTCTTATAAAACATAAACTAATTAAGATATCCTAATGAAACTTTAGATTTGTCCCTTTTGTGCAGTGTGCGTGTTAAATTTCAGCCCTTTCTGTCAAGAAACAAAAAAGTTAGTTCTGATCCCCTCCTCCCCCCTAAAGGGAGTCAAGCTAAAGTGATAAATTACTGCTTGAGAAGATCTAAGACGTCAATATTATTGCGAACAGAGCCTGCCTAATAAAGAAATTGAGGCAAATGCAGGACATGATTAGACTCCCCCGAGACATTCAAGCACTTGCCCGATGACAGAAGTATTCCCAGTTAAATTCTGTCACCAGTACTGAACTACTCGTTGCAAAAAACATCCTTGACTAAAAAGCAGCTGCAGCGGTGAATACGCCGCTTTCTTGGCTCGGTACCGCCATCTGTCGGGTGCTGTTTTACCCGCCGCCAGCAGCAAAGGGTGGTGATGGCGTATGTAACGTCACCACTCCCCCGGTTGAATGGCGGGAGATTTGAATTTCGAAAAAGGTATTTGGACACTTTAGATGCAATTTTCCCGTAAACTAAGTCTTTTCTTGGCACGAAACAAGCATTGCAATGTTTCTGGAATGGTACGTAAACAGTCCACACCGACGGACTTTAGTGCCTCTTACTCCGGGCACTGCAACTGAAGCTCTCGATAGTGCACGTTTTATTACACCTAAACATTATGTGTCGCATTCACCGTTTCCACGGCGGTGACAGCTTTGCTGGCACCATTAGAGGTGTTTAAGGGGGGACGCGGGTTTCGAAAGTCGAAAAATCGCGAAAAAACCGATTTTTCAAAAAGTATATATTTCGGCTATACGTGTTGTAAACTACCTTTCCTGTAATTATTAACGCCTAATTCACCGTGGAAATGCTTCTAATTCGATATACAGCAGGCCACGGCAGCCCCCGAGCCGCGAGCGAACGGCGAAAATAACCAAACATCGCGCGCGCGCCATTTCCATGCCGCTGAACCGAGCGCCGCCATCTTGGTCTTGTTTTGCTTGTGAATGCTTGCCCTTTCCCGTGTTGCCTTCGCCGGCGGCGGCCGCGGCATGGTAGAAGCATGGCTTGCACGAGATTGGAGGCCTCGAAGCAGTGTTTGAGGTTCCCGCGTCTCGAATTCGAGCTGTGATTGGACGAAGCGCGCGCTCCTGGAGAACGCGGGGGAGAGCGTGGCTGCTATTGGCTGCTGGGCACGCTGACACGTGGTCTCTCCCCCGGCGCGTCGTCTGCTGCTGCTCGCTCCGTTGACGGCGTTCTTTGTGCGCTCCCTTTACCATTTTCGAGATCGCTGTCTTCGCTACCGTCGGGATTCTTGTGGCGTGTTTTGAACGGTTTTGTGCACCCTACGGATCGTCGCGCGTCCGTTCACGATGGTCCCTAAGCGGAAATTCAAAACGCAACATGCGTTCGGTGCGCGGCGTCGTTCTATGAATGCCGTCCGCATGGCGAAGTTGGCAAAGCGCGTTGCCGGCGATTGCGGAGACGCTTCCTGCAGTGCTGCCTCTGCTACACCGCTAGAAGAAGTCTGCGTTGCCACTTCCAGCGCCGTACCTTCCGAGTCAGCAATGCAAGGAGACGGCGTTTCAAGTGTGCCTGTTGTCCTGACCGCATCAACCTCGGCGATCGCGGCACCCTCTCTCGCGTCTGTCGCCGTGAGCAAAGACGCATCGTCGACCGTGCGCGTGAAAACGCACTTTCTGACGCCGGAGGAGATAGAGGCGGCGGAGGCACAACGTAATGCTGTGAAAAACAAACTTGGTGCCACGCCCGCGACGCTACGAAAATTTCAAGCGATGTCGCCCGATCCCGCACCAGCCACTGCTACTACCGTAGATGAGGTATTTTGCCTTGTGCAAATGTGTGTGTTCGGCCACCTGCTCTCCAAAACCTTGTGCCAGCGCTGCCTTTCAACTGGACTGACAATTCAACAAGGTACCCAGTTCGGACTGGCTACAAAGCTTGAGTTGGTATGCCCACATTGTGGGATTATTGCTAATTCTTGGAGTTCACCACGCCAGAACACAGGAAATGCTTTTGAGGTGAACATCCGAGCCATTATGGCTATGAAGCAAATTGGTAAGGGGCAGACAGCTGTAAATGACTTTTGGGCTGCTATGAATGTATCTCACAGAGGACTTCATCACAAGACGTACCAGGAACATCTGAAGAAGACATTCAGGGGCCCAGAGACTCAACGCATGGAGAGTTTCTATTCAGAATCAGCAGCTGCTGTGAAAAAGATTTACCAGGGAATGGACCCAGGATTTACCAGAGACATTACTGTGGTCTATGATGGCACCTGGCACAAGTGTGGACACACATCCCACATTGGAGTTGGGGCAGTGATAGAGTATCACACTGGCCTCATCTTGGATGCAGTTGTCCTCTCAAACCAGTGCCTCGGGTGTCAAACAGGACCCAAACCAGAAGACTCCGAGTACTCAAGCTGGCGTGAGCAGCACATCTGCCAAAGAAACACTGATGCGAAGTCTGGAAGGATGGAGGTCGAGGCAGCCTTGATCCTTTTCGCCCGTTCACTGACAAAGCACAACCTCCGTTACACAACGATTGTGTCCGATGGAGACAGTGCCACCTACTCTGCCCTTGTGAAGGAGAATGTTTATGGGCTAGTCCCAGTTGTCAAAGAAGAATGCCTCAATCACGTGCAGAAAAGGATGGGGGCTGCACTGCGCAACCTAGTGCAAAAGAGTGATAAGGCATTGGGAGGGAAAGGAAGGCTGACAAAGGCTCTGATCGACAAGCTGACGGATTACTATGGCTGGGCTTTGAGAAACAACTCGAATGACGCGGCAGCAATGCAGCGTGCAGTGATGGCGTCCTACCATCACATCACATCCACTGATGAGGAGCCTCACCATGACCTATGCCCAGAGGGCGCTGGCTCATGGTGCCGCCACAAGGCTGCTGAGGCAAATGGCTTACCACAACCAAGGCACAGGTACAATCTGCCAGGCTATGTCGCTGAGGCTATGCTGCCTGTTTATAAGCGCCTCTCCGAGCCTTCCCTTCTTCAGCGGTGCCTTGGAGCGAAGACTCAAAATGCATCGGAATCATTTCATTCTGTTCTGTGGTCACTGATGCCCAAGGAGCAGCATGCATCCCTGATTGCAGTGGAGACAGCACTGAATGATGCAGTGATGCGGTATAATGCTGGAAACCAAAGGGCCACCAAAGAAATTTCTCTGTCTGCGGGGCTCACACCTGGCCACCTAGCCATCCATCGAGCCGTGGAAAAAGATGCCCTGCGCATGGGAAAGGCTGAGAAGCGAGGTCAAGCGAAGACTGAGAGGCGGCAGAGAAAGAAAGCCTGCAAAGACACCGCAAACTATTCTGCGGGGTCATTTTAGACTCAGAAATGTTGTGTCAAAACTTCAAGGGCCGTTTTCTCGAAATGAATTTTTTTCCTGGTGTGGCTGCTTATGCAAGCAGTATCTCTGGAACCGCTAATCAGATTCCCACCAGGTTTTTTTTATTGTGTGCCTGAATAAATTTATGAGGGCAAGACAGGCCCACTTTTTCAAGTTATTGAGTCTGGAATTTATTATAAGCAATCAAAATTAGGCTAATGCAAGTCTAATTAGTAACACTAAATTCAATGTTGTGCTAAAACTTTTCAGCAAGGAAATTAAAAAAAAGGGCTCTGTCTTGCCCTGTGGTACCTATTCAGGAATCTTCATATTGAATTTGACAGTGCTAACACATTTTGCAAGTTCTCCAGGCATGTCATAAGGAACCTATGTGAACCATTCTGATATACTCCTGTAACTTGAGTACCAGTGTACGTAGCTCCATGAAACTTTGTAGTTATTCATATGTCTATGCCATGAGTGTACCCTGAAAATTTCATTGAGTTATCTCAAGGAACAAAAAAGTTGGTGTTCGAAGGTAGCCTCCTCCCTTAAAGACTGGAACACCCACTTCCTCACCGAAGTTTTTTTTTTAAGAGGGGGGACGACATAGGTTATTGAGAAACCAATTTCTTGCATATGCTCATTGAGTTCTTGTTTATTTTAAATGTCCAATTATATTTTTCATATACATAGTAGTTGCAAAAATAATAATTACCTTCTATTATTTGCTGAAACAATTAAAATTTACCTGCTAAAGGAAAAGCTGCAAACATAGTTGGATACTACAATGCATAGGGATAACACTGCAAATACATTTGAAAGTTTTGTCATTTCACACCCTACGGCAGTTCTATGTTCACAGTATCAATAATAAGAGCATATGCAAATAAGAATATTCGAGCTGAAAATGAAAAATGTGCTGTCAGCTTTGCCTTCTTAACACATTTAGGTTTGTGCTGCTCCTAGGTCCAAAGATACTGATGCAGCGAACAAGTGACCAAAAACCATGTTTTGAGAAAAATGAGAAAAAAGAAACTTTACTGAACGCTAGAGTAAAAGCTGTTTAATATTCAGAATTGACTAGTAAGCCCCATATTAACCCACTTGCAGCACTTCGACCTTATGCAATTAGCTTCATATAGCAAAAGAAATTGTAGGTGTTTTAGATCTTGATGTCTTGGGTGTCCCAGACATAGCTGACATGAACAAGCAGGCTGAGCAAAAAGTTTGCCTAGACAAAAACGGACAGCTCAATTTATTCAGGATTATCGTAAGTATTTACATATTACAAGTTGCAACAGGCTAGTATGCCACTGGAACATGCCCCAGCATGTATGCCCTAGTGTGTAACGATTGTTACCTAAAAAAAAAAAAAAAAAGCGTTTACCGATTATCGGTGCCCAGCCTTCCCCATGCAGCGAGATTGTTCACGCCAAATGGGTTGCACGTTCGGTCGGTGATGCCGCACAAGATGAGCATCTTGTATCGCCAAAAAATTCAATGCCGCCTGCCAATAACCGGTGCTTTACATTTCGTGCACAAGCGAGATTGTTCACGAGCAACGAGGTGCACGTTTGGCCACTGTTCACGTGCAGCGCGCTCCACACGAGATGACTATGGCAAGACCACACTCAATCTCATCTTTGCCCACTGCCGCACCACACTCTGTACACTCTGTAATGATACACGTCACTCAGATGTAAAATGGAAGTGATTTAGGTTATTAGAATGTTCAGTTTACCCTAAGCCTAATGTTTTAGCTTTAGTACTCGCTGCCGCTGCACAGAAATGGAAAAAATAGGTAGCACCCAAATACAGTGAAACCTCGTTAAAACGCAGTTGGCTGGAGCTCGGAAAAAGTACGTACTAAACGGTAGTACTGTTTAACCGAAATAGCATGAGATCGACCCCTTACATGTCAAAAACTGAACTCCGAGAGAGTGCGATGAAAGGGGAAAAAGCATGCAGTATTTATTCACTGTGTGTATTTTTGTTTGATGCCATGGCGGCCTAGCAGCAACTACAGCGACCTCAAACTTGCTGCAGCTGAGCTTTTCAGCCAGCGCCCCTCTTCTCGGCAAACACTCGCATGTCAGATTCCTCGTTGGCATTACATATTCTCCGTGCACGCGCACGGTAGCGCTACAGAAGTTGCGGGGCGCCTTTTTCATTGCGGGCTGCTGTTCTCTCGACGATTGCATTTATGAGGCTGGCCCAGCTTCTGCCACTGTCGGGCCTGAATCGCCCGTGCCGCCGCTTTCCTTGTCCTCATGACTGTTGCTAGCCGACACTTTGGTAACAACAGAGGCAACAATGGTGAACAGTCTAAACGCGTAGCCGACATCTCTTCACGGTCGCAGCAGCACTGCCGAGCAACTTCGCATTCCAAATGCCATGCACCGTACTCAACAGCAGATACCTGTTGCGTGCCAGCGCTGTCTCGTGTCATGTTCAATAGCACGAACGATGTCTAATTTTTCTTCTATGCTGGGCATCCAGCATCTTCTTTATCCGAGCTTTGGCATGACGCGAGTCCTCACTTGCCCGACGCCACAACGCTCTCTGGCACACCGCCGAAATGATGTGGCTTCATGCACGAACGCACAGTGCGCTTGGAGGCCATTCCAACCTCAGAGGCTTGTTCTACTGGGCCACCCAATGGAGACGACGCACCGCCGTGTTTGCACAACTAAAAGTGGAAACACTATGTGTTAACTGATACGTACGCAATAAGCTGGTAGTTTGAGCGGATACAAAACACATTATGTTCAATGGCAGCTGAGTCGGGGATTTGACTTTACTACTTTTAAAACGAAACTACTGTTTAAGCGGGTACGGTTTAATGAGGTTTTACTGTATGTGGACACCGTGTATGTAGGGTATAAGAGCCATTTCTATAAACTAATAGCAAGCTCAT
This sequence comes from Dermacentor albipictus, assembly GCF_038994185.2. Taxonomy (NCBI): domain Eukaryota; kingdom Metazoa; phylum Arthropoda; class Arachnida; order Ixodida; family Ixodidae; genus Dermacentor; species Dermacentor albipictus. The sequence goes on along the minus strand of NC_091821.1, from coordinate 277,849,515 downwards.
TGGCATGAGGCCCGAACTGTGTCAAGTGTGAGCCTCTCAACAGCAGGAGTGGTGTCAACCTCAACTGTCCTGATGCACTCTCAGCCCATGCACAATGCCTTGGATTGCGTTTCACTGTTTTAAGGAGTATTTTGGTTTGGATGAGACACGTGCACCTTGGCGTCAACCAACACTTGTTTTCCGAGCTCCTTGAAAGTGGCGGCATGCTTCCTTTCCCATTCATTCCTCAATGTACAAGTTCTTTCTGTTCTCGTCATCCTACCACCGCGTGTTCACCCAACAGACCATTTGAACCACCCTCTTCGTCAGTTGTACAGTCAACGTCCGATTTTTTGGACTTCCTAGGGGCCATGAAAATGTCCGAAAAAAAGAATGCATGTCTAACTGCCCCTTAGGCCATGAAAATGTCCGAAAAAAAGAATGCATGTCTAACTGCCCCTAAGGGGAGACACGGGTTTTAGAGACCAAAAAATCGCGAAAAAGAAAAGATCAAAGTTGAAAACAGTATTTTCGGAACTTTACTACTACTATTTTACTACTTGCCAAATTTAGTGCATTCTAAATCGCTACTTTAGCCGTAATATAAATTTGTTGGCTAGACATTAACCAAAGTTTCTGTGAAGAAACGCTTCTTCCATGGTGTGTGATGGCCCCCGCAGTTGTTTGCTTGCACGAACCCCTATATCATTTGAAAGAGCAATCTCTTGTCTTCATTTTTCCGCCACCACCGACTCCAGCCACACATTGGCAGTGAAGAAATTCCGCCTCAAAGAAGTCCCAATGCGTGCTGTCATTGGTCGCCAAAGGCATGCGACCCTCAGCTAGCCATGCCATTGGCTGCATCACTGCAGCTGTGCACATGCTGTGCATGCAGAGTTTTCCCAAGCTGACAGCAATGTCAACCTCAGCTAAGAAGTTCGCCACAATATACACATTTCGAAAACGAAGTCAGCGTACAACTCCCGGGAAATGAAGCTCCGCCACACCGTTTCCCAATGACATAAATAACAGCCCGCTCCGACAGTCGAGAGACGCCGGAGACATTTCGACACGACGATACTATTTGGTAGCCGGAATTTTTTCGCCGTATTCACAGCGAAGCTCAAGGAAAACTTCAAGCATTAGCGCCAACTGCTAATGACCGAAAATCGGAACTACTAGATCGCGTTGACACTGCTGCCGGGACAAACAAACTGGCTACGCCCGCTGTTAGACACAGGACCTTTTCCTGAGCCTCCTTAGAGTTCACCAGACCACATCGAATAGAGTCACTGCTAATTAAGGAGGGCAGAAGCACATCCACCACGTGCCCGAGGCGCAGCATGTGCAAACAAGTTGGCGTCCCCCACCTCGTGCGCCACATGTGGAGCTGTTGTCCCACTGCTTGACTCTTCCCGAATGTGTAGCGGGAGCCTGGCACTGTTCCAGGTAACATGGGTCCTGAGGAAAGCTGCTTTGCAGCTTCGCTCGAAGACAACCTGTCTCCCCCCATCCGCCTATTGCGACGGCGGTTGCAAGTCGCGAGGCAACGATGGCTGTAATGCACCATGAAGCCCTGGGAGCAATTCCCCCCCGTCCGCCTTTGTGATGGTAGTCGCAGACCAGGAAGGCAATACCGCAGACAAATAATCCCTCAGACAATTGGAGCCCAAGGTGTGACCCTCCGAGCCGAACGTGACTTACACTAGCACGGGCGCCTACTATTGGTTGAAAATGACGACACCTGAGCGGGCTCGCCGATTGGCCGAACGTGATGAGACTTCAAGACACCGCAGGGGTTGAAAGCAAGAGACCGGTAGCAGCAAGAGAGCATACCTTCATTTCTTTCAAGCTTCTTGCCACAGGCCGCAGCGTCCGAGTTGCTGCCGGCCCGTAATGACTTTATGACTTAATTTCTTTGTACTCTCACTGTAAATAAACCTCCAGTTTTCATCTCAAAGTCCTCCTCAACCTCGGCCAACTCCCGCACCCAACGGCAAGGTCCAAAATCTGGGGGACAGCAATTGGGATTGTCCTCCAGATTCCAACAACTGGATGCCAGCGGTGGGATCGTCCTCAAACTCCAACATCGCTAAAAACTTGCAGCGGGTGCTCGGAAGGCATCATTGTAGTGACACTAGCCAGATAGATAACATTCCTGGAGGCTACTAATGCAACAGCACTTGTATATACTCATATGTTGTGGTGTTCCGTTCTAGAAACAAGCTCATTTTGTTTTTTTTTTGTTTTTCTCAGAATCTAATTTTTTGGCGTTTTTAAACCCTTTTGACTGTTTTTAGCCGTACATGTACGGCGGCGGTTTTCTGTCCCGCAAGGTCTTTGTCGTATGGGTACGGTTTCGACCCTCCGTTTAAAATTTCGCGCCATAGTGACGATGCACGCTCACTGGGAGGTGCTGCCACCTCTTAGGACTTGCAAGCATTTGAAATTTGTGCTACCTTCTTGGGGAGATAAACAGAACTGACTTCTAGCTTCAGCGCATCGCGCAGGCTGCGGCAACACCCCTTTTGCGGTTTCGGTTTCGCTGCGTGATCGCAAGGGAGGCGCGCGAAACGTCATTTTTCTCTTTGTCGGCACTCTCTTGCAGATGCGGTGGAAGTTGATTTCTATCTTGATTGGCGCTGCCCTTAGCTTGTTTATAACCGCCGCTCGCGAGGTACCGTATTTACACGATTGTAAGTCGACCCCTTTTTTTAAATTTGAAAGCCTGAAGTTGGGGGGTCGACTTACAATCGAAACCGAAACATGGCCCCGCCAAAAAAAAAGGGATACCAACGAGAGCTACGACGTAGTTAGAATTTTATGTTTGCTATATGGCCCTACCCGTATCTTTTCGCTATCCCGCATGTTATTTCGCTTTTCGGAAGGGTTTTTCAGCATTTTTGAGAGTTTTACAGTGCATGCAACACTCATGGGGGGTGTCGATAGTTTATGGAAGCGCAGCTGTTCCCATTTGCGGCGGCACCCTCAGAACGGCGGCGCTTGCGGGGAGTATCGGTAGTTCATGGAAGAGCAGACACTGCTCGCTGGTTTCTCTTTCTCTGCTTGAAGGCATTAGTATTGGCATTTGACGCGTTCTACTTGAGTGCCGGCTACGTGCTACTTCTATGCTTCCCCAGTCGTCATGAGTGCTCCAGGCCCACTAATCGTTCGGCACTCGTTCACAGCACCGTTCAAAAGGGCTGCCATCCTTTACGCCGAAGAAACAAATCACTGCACAGCGGGCCGCAATTTCGATGTTTGTAAACGGGTGGTGCGAGAGTGGCGACTGCAGCGAAGCGAAATTTTCACCTGGTATGACAAGTGAGAAATTTCCCACGTGCCAAAGTCTGGACGCTTTCCGGAGCTGTAGGCTAAACTTGCGGCGTACGTCGCTGAAATGCGTGATCGGTCACTGCCAGTGAAGTGCGACGTGGTCGTGAAACAAGCCCGGACCTTCGCCTTAATTTTAAGGTTCTGCTCCGCCGTGAGTACAACGAGTGGCTGGCGGCAGAAGACTGCGAAATTACGCCAACCGGACCTGTCAAAAGAGCCTCCCTGACGGCTGCGTGTGTTTGAGTGCATTTGGCGTGGGCTGCTATTCTGCAAGATGTCCTGGTGCGGTCGTTTGCCAAATTTGAAATTTCGCTGCACCACGACGCGCTGTGGGACTGCAGCAACGATGACGATGGCAGCACTAGTGAAGACGAGTAGTCCAGTGACTATGTCAGCTACTAATAAATTTTCGTTATCGAACGCGCCGTCCGGTATGCTCTCTTATTTTTTTTTTTTTCGGTCACGCGATATGGGGGGGTCGACGCAACGGAGGCGCGCGAAACGCGATTTCTATTTTTGTCGGCACGCTATCGCAGGGGCGGCGAAAGTCGATTTCTGCGTTGATTGGCACTGCTCTTAGCTTGTTTATCACCGCCGCTCATGAAGTATTCTCGCTCTCTGCGGCTGTGCGGAGACTCGTGTTTCAAGGAGTACCACACTCTGAAATACTATTGAACATTTTGCAGTTCTGAGTGATGCCAACACCAAAATACTGTTCCTATTTTTTTTTTTACTATTTATTCCCGACTTTATACATCTTGTACATTCAAGATCCGTAATAAAGTTATTTGACCACCTGGGAAAGTTTTCTTCAAAATAATTCGGCCCTCAAAGGGTTAAACTTGCCGAAGCGCTATCTCTGTCTTCAGGGCACATTGAACCATAATTTTAGCATCAGCATGTGTGCACTACACAACGCTAAAAGCAGATTTTTTTATTTTCCCTTTTGTAAATTTTAAAACCTGGCTACTAATTGGACCATGACTGCCATGTCTGGAAATTAAAGGGACCCTGAAACGATTTTGGCGATTTTCTACAAACGTACTGAGTCGTTAGAGTAGGTCCTTCTGATCATTAATTGACACATCTAAGTGCTCTGCGTAAAGCGTGTAATTTATTATAAGGTTTTAAAAATGCACATCGCTGTCGATCGCAGCGCACTGCTCGGCGGAATTTTATGCCGCCCCTACCCATATGATGCAAATAACCCATATGACGTCACATGGGCGAGCTATCTGATTGGCTGACCAGGGCGCGTGGTCGATAATTTTTCCAACTTTATGGTGAACAAATGATGCTCGTAATAGTTGGAATGTTAGTTACTTTGTTTTTGTAAAAAGAAAATAACTTAAAGAGAATACACAATAGTTTTTTAGTACACTTGAGCACTTCCGGCACACAGCAAGTGTCGTCTGCTTGTGTTGCAACGTGCGCAGTCTTTGACGAGAGCTCCGCCGTCAGTGTCGATCAGTCTTTTCGTGAGCACGATGATTCACCCTTGTTGCATTGTGGGCTGCAGACGTAGCGACTGGAAAGATGTGACGTTGCGAAATCTTGTCTCTCTGCAAGGCAGCATACGAGCGAACTGGCTGCTGCGCATCGGACTGCGGCTATCCGATAGGCGCCAGGATTTGCGCGTTTGTGGCCGTCACTTTACAGCGGAAGATTACTAACGCAATAGCGTTTCGCAAGTCCGGTATTAGGGCAAACACAAGCGCAAGGGGACAGGGTCTGGCCGCTTGACTGCGCCGGGATGAGCCATGAGATGAGCAGAAAGGTAAACGTGAATGGTGTGCACGGTGCAGCCACCTGGTGGCACAGAGCTCAACCATACACAGTAGCAGCAACGAAGTGCATTCTTCTTTGCTGCTGGTGTGTATTTTTCGCAGGAGTGTAATCATCACGTTGTTCTTATGTTTAAAATGTTTTACACTTGGTTAGAGCAATATTAGCGCTTCGTTTGACTGGTTAAGCGCTGCACCAACAAGTGTTTGGACAGTGCAAACCGATCAGGCTGCTCACGTACGTCTACTCTGAAGTTCCTTCATCAGCTTGAGTTTATGCCTCCAGTCATTTGCCGAAATGACCAGCTTGCCTGTGGTTACCGGAATACCGGCCACCTTCGGCGCTACGACAGAATGCTCGCAACGCACGCTGCTTCGATGGCTCTCGGTCGACGGCCAAGCGGCCAGCGGAGGGGTCTCGCGCGGGAGGAGGCGTGCTCCAACAACCGGAAGTGGACGATGTGACGTCGCATCGTGATGCAGGACCAGTGAAGGCGGAGCTTAGCGCCGCTTGCTCGGCGAGCGAGTTGAGGAGGAAAGGCATGGCTAGGGAGGAGGGTAACTTCTAATCGCTTGTAACTCCATTAATACGTAACGCTTCACTTAAATTGTGGTGCGAATGTTCTACTTAAGCTGTACCCTATGCGCCTACAAAATTTGTCCGAACCGTCTCAGGGGCCCTTTAAGCTTCAAGGTGCTGTAAAATTGGCAATACCTGCGATATAAAAGTAGCCCTACAACTATGTTGCTGATATTCTTGTTACAATTCTTCCGCTAAACAACAGATGATAAGTTAATTATATCTGGAACTTCTCAAGCAATTTAAAAAGCAATTTGAAATCGGCATGAGAAACTGGGTGGGAATTTTTATTAAATTTAGCCAAAATTTGAAAGTTTGTAAACACCGCTTCCCCCCTTAATTTTACATTCTCGGCATATACCTAGTATCTCCTCTTCGTACATGACATACTCCTTTTTGTTCGCAGATGCTGACAGAAAGTTCGCTCTAACCTTCATAGTGTTGCCTTCTATGTATGAAACAGTATACATAGCAACATTTTTTTTGCTGCACATGTGCAAAAAAAAGGAGGCTGTTGACCAGACAGAATGGTGCCAACTTTGAGGCCTGACATTTTAACTCTTCCCCTACCACACCGATTATCGTTAGCCTGCTATTGATGGTGTGAAAGGCAGTTTTGAGACCTATCGTGCTCATGGTCACACTGCGCTATCGGACATAAAGGAGGAGAACTATATTTTAGATTTCTAAGCAGTTTGCATTTTTTTGCTGCCAGGCATTGAGGTTTGAACGTGATCTGAACTTTTACGATCGTCAAAGTAGAAAGCAAAAATGGCCACCTCCCAGAGCGGCACGTTTGCGCTTTCAAAGATCGCAGATCTGTTGATTCAACGGTGTCTGCGGCAGATTTTTTATAAGATTGAGCAGCAGCCAAATCTTAGCGTGCTGAATTTTCGTCAGGCTTCGACTCAGAGCAGCGATGACGCAAACCTGCCCGGAACATTGGCAGCCGCAGCCCTGCACGCAGAACTGCAGTGCCTTGCAGTTAAATTTTTGTAGTGGAATAAGAGCCCCTCTTCATCGTGTAATTTCAACTTTGTGGCTTTTCGAGGATTTCTAGACACCTGCCTACGCTCAAATACCTGACCAATGAAATTTTTTTTTAATTAGACAATACATTTTGCCTATCTTATAATTTTTGTTATGCGTTTTCCTTAGAAGATACAAGTGTCTTTTCAAACTTGAACTTTACCCCATGCTATTCATTCTGGCAATTCATTTTTTCACATTTATCTTAATAAAGCTTTTGCGCATTAAAAGTGCATACAGCCTGCTTTTTGTTTATGTATTCCATAAAATACAGAGTGCAGTAGCTCCTGTAAATAAAAAATCTGACTACCTACAAAAAACACCCATTTTCCCCACAGCTTAGCCAAATACAAAATTAATGAAATGTTCAGCTCGTTACGATATTTAAGGGTTTCAAGGCCTGCTACAAACCCTAAATGTGGCAGAGGTTTAGCTATATAAAAAACGCACACACAACAAAATAAAAAAATTTCTCACCTGGGGCTTCTGTCTCGAGCATATGGAGAACGACTGCGCGAGCGCCTCCTGCCCCGATCCTCGTGACGTCCATGACTGTGAGGAGAGCGAGTTCTGCGTGTCCGCTCTCTTCCCCTCATTTCAGATGGAGCTGCAAAAGGTCACGCATAACTCTACAGAGCCACAGCTAGTATAGCTGACACGAGTATGCAAGGCCCCTCCCCCAAGCAGGCATGAATGGCATGCTTCAGATGAGGATTGTATCTTGTGCTCCCCACCCAAAATCAAAGCTGACGGAAAAGCATGGTTGATACCCTTCCAAGAAACTCAAGCCTTAGTGCCTAGATACAAGTGTTACAAACGAGTACTAACTATATGTATTGCACCTATGCAAAGTCGGGCATCAGACTGCCAAAGGCAATTTATCTGCCACATGATAATGCCAACACCAGTGGGTTCTACCATTGCTGGCTCTGATGCTTCAAGGCACACCATGCAGACACAGTGGCTGTCATCATTGCCTGGAAAGAGGCAACACCTCCACACAGGTGTACCCCTTGTTTGTGTGCAGTGAAAATAGCTTGGCAATTATTAAGAACAAGTTTCTTGTTTTCAAGCTAATACATCAGTCACACAGGGCACTTTCCATCCTAGTTAATTCCGATTGTGTTCGATCAAAAGTGCCACATATGACTGGGGATAATGTTAAACACAATTGCAGAATGACTTCCTCTTTATCCTCGCAAAACCGTTCACTTGGTATGCACCTCGATTATGTGAGCAAACTGAATAAACTTCACAAGGCAGTCCCCTCAATTGGTTACTTGATGCCTTGGAGACACTTTATTAATTAGTCCCAGAAACTGTTACAAAGACTTTACAACAGTTGATCTCATATTTGCACATGCTGATTATGCAGTTTTATACTGTGGAAAGGAGCAACCTCACAGAGTGCACTTGTAAGCAGAATGCACGATAACAAAACTTTATACTCTGCAGTCTCAATACAATTTAATTATTACATGTCAATAAGTGAAGCCAAACTTCCTATCTACATGTAGAACGAAATGTTTGTGTGAAAGCACTTCTCGTGTGAATCGACAGTGCTTGGCGTTTATTCGTAGTCAAAATAGTGTTAAGTATTGCAATGCAAGCACAAAGGTATAGCTGCAATATCGACATTCTACGGAGGGTCAACTGAGCTTTCATAATGTACAGCAGTCAACCCCTGAGCACCTGGAGTCTGCTCAGCACCACCGCCGGCCCGCTGCTGCAACAAGTGCTGTGCTCTTGTCTGTTGCTGCTGCTCCGACGATGGCAAAGCACGCAGAGAGTTCTCTTCCAGCTAAAGAAAAACGACTGGCTTGATCTATAATCAGATGAATGTCACCCTACACATCAGCAGGAATGAAACTGTCGTCTTTTGTTGCTCTTGTTTCATTAAGAATTGCCTACTTCAGAAAAATGTTTACTCTGCAGTCCATTTGCACGATGGCTCGAGTGATAGCTCTATAAAAATTAAAATGCTCTTTAAAGGCAGTTGTGCATTCTTTGTTCAGCTTACGCACTGCAGTGACTGGAATATGCATTAGTGTACATGAGATGTGCACTACACGGAGAAACATTTTTTAGAATAGCTTTGCCACCAAGATCCATTCGAAAAAAAAAAAGTGTCTTGCAAGTTGAAACGGCAAGAATATATGCAAGGTAATATAGTGCTTCATGCAATTTTGCAACGGCTGGCTCTGTGTGTGACCACACAGTCTCTGGCCAACTTTAAAACCACATGAACGGCTTGTGTTAAGCCGATCCAAAGAGCAGCATTAAATTATGGGGTTTTACATGCCAAAACCACTTTCCGATTATGAGGCACGCCGTAGTGGAGGACTCCGGAAATTTTGACCCCCTGGGGATCTTTAACGTGCACCTAAATCTATGTACACGGGTGTTTTTGCATTTCGCCCCCATCGAAATGCGGCCGCCGTGGCCGGGATTCAATCTTGCGACCTCGTGCTCAGCAGCCTAACACCATAGCCACTGAGGAACCAAGGCGGGTAAAGAGCAGCATTAGACGGGGCCCCGCCCACAGGGCTCACTCGGCAATGCTTGTTACCACAGTACATTGCAAGACGGTGCTCATGCAACATTTTAATGCACTGTATGTCATGAGAGTGGCCAGCATAACGCAAGTGACAGGTTTACAATGAATACACTGCTTGCTCAGTATGCTTTTCTACCAGCAGTTAAGATGCACCATCTACCTGCCATGGTTGCTCAGTGGCTATGGTGTTGAGCTACTGAGCATGACGCCGCGGGTTCGAATCCCGGCCTTGGCGGCCGCATTTCATTGGTGGCAAAAACACCAGTGTACTTAGATTTAGGTGCACATTAAAGAACCTCAGGTGGTCGAAATCTCTGGAGTCCACTACAGCTTGCCTCATAATAAGAATGTGGGTTTGGCACGTAAAATCCCATAATTTAATTCTTTTAAGATGCACAATCTCTAGCACCTTCAAGAGGGTCAACAATAAGATCAGCCAACTAGGAAATGGTAACCATTCAGCATGCTTGACATACATTCACTTGTTATAAAAATTCAATGGTAATACTGGTAGTGGTGCCAGTTTCATATGGCCGGCCCAATTAGTACAACAAGCAATGTCTACCCTCCACAGCAACTAGGAGAACAGTTCTAAAATGCAATAGTTTAAGCACAGTAAAAACAAGCACATGCTAGCTTACTTTTGCGGTCTCCCTGGGCAAACTCAATTTCGAGCTCACGCCCATAGAATCTGGTGCGGTCCAGTGAATACATGGCATCTTCAGCGTCCCGGAGATCTTCAAACGTAGTTCAGTAAAGGAAGCCAGCAATCGCAATGACAAATACACAAAAAGGAAAGCTCTCCATGAAGGGAAGTACGGGGATAAAAGGTAACAGAACCACCAGGATACTGTCGACTATACCTGATCCCGCAACGTGTGTGTGGCTTTACATCTTTCGACGCTTGACTCTGTGCAAAATCTTTCGACGCTTGTCTCTGTGCAAAATCTTTCGACGCTTGTCTCTGTGCAAAATGCTCGCAACCCTTGCTTGACTCTTGCCCTTGCACGCCAGACTTTCATGCACACCACCCTAAAGCAGAGCTTGTTCTTGCCCGCTGTTCTGTAAGCGCTTGTATGCCGCCGCCCTCTCCAACGTGCTAGATGATCTTGGAGATCTTTACTAGTTAACTTTACTTGGCACACTTGGTACCTTGAACGTCTGGCAGAACAATTAAAAAAAATTAATCAGACACATGAAGTCACAAGAAAAAAGCACAGCAAGCATCACACGCTGCTTCAGGGCACCCTGTTTAACTGGTTCTACCCAGCGTGAACAGGGCACGACGTGAAGGCGCGTGCGGTGCGGCAAAACACTCAAAAACACAGCGCCTATTGCGCAGCTTAAGCGATCACACTCAGCGAGGGCTTGTTGTGCCTGAACACGAGGAAAAGCAATCACATAGCTTGACTTCATTCCATAAAGGATATTGCACGTATGCAAAACCCCGAGGCCTACGAGTGTAGTAGTCCACTGGTATATAGACATCGGTTAAGGGTCCATATTTACCAAATAAACTGCGCAGGTCGTCCGGTCTACAGCAGAGAAAATACCGTGGGGGTAAACTCATTCCTTACATATTACATCAAAGGAACGCAACCTTACGACAAAGCAAAAGCATACGAGCGCGGTTAACAGGGCCGGGATAATGTAACGTTTCTACTCAAATGCTATTCTTTGACAGTGGTCAGAGCACGCGATATCAACGGGATCAGTCAGCCGTGAACAGCGGAGACAGAATCGAGCAGAAACCGCTACATTGTACCGACCCAACACTGGTGGAAACCGCTAATTAAAACGATTTCGCGCGCCATTTAAACTTGGCTGACATTTTAGAAATGGCTAAAATCTCATGATACTAAGAAAATACAACCTGGATGTAATAACACAATAACACAAAAAGGACTGCAATACGATCCGTAAGGCTGATTTTTTTTAGCAACGAGACAAAGACAGGGCTAGGCCTAACACGAGCATGCCCAAATGCAGTAGAAAACCACCAACCGTACTAATTACACAAGTAAAGGCACCCACTGCAAGTACAACCCAATGTCCGCAGACTAATCTGCTCAAATTTAACCGCCTCATTAACAATAAGCACTCGTGGCATAATCGCCATGCCCCGACCGGGCCTAATCTGACCGTTAATAAGCGAGGAGTCATATTTAACCCATGCAGCACACATGCGCCGCAAACTGTCTAGTACAAAGAATATGTACATACCTAGTGCCATCAGGCACATTTCTAATAAACAGTGAAGAGTTCGGAGGTCGCGAGTACCGCGAGGACATTGCGCTAGGTCCAACCTAACCACCACGCCAGACCGCTAAAATGAGAAAGATGGCCGAGTGCTTTCTTCCCGTAATACGCATACGTCAGCACCCGTCAGCACTGCCACGCTGCGGTGGCCACGCCATCACAGCAGAACCGCGACCAGCAACAGCAACACTAAGACTGAAAAAAGTGTGTTGCAAATAAAAACTACATTACCGCTTAAACAAACAATAAAATATAATTTTTTTGCATAGGTGTGTCTGCTTCATCGTGCCGATCGCGCCAGTTCTAATTCACCCTTTTTGTCGCTAGGGGCAGAACGTACGGCTTTAGGCTACGTTAGGGTATAGTTAGGGTTTAGTGCCTAGAATATACTGGCCAGTGTACCGTGCACCAGCTCTTTTCAATGGACGAGCGTGGCGCCGCCTGCAATGAATGCCCACGATGGCCGGCAGAGGTCGCTGCCACACGGGTGGGTGCAGACTGCGCGTGTCGTCTGCTTCGCATATCAGTTTCGCAGTTGTTGCGTCGGTTTCTGTGTTTGCGTTTCCAGTGTTATTACAGCATTGCGTGTTTGTGCTTGGTGTTGTAAAAGAGTGAGTGCGTGGCTGTTATGTTCGTGTGCCTGTCATTGCGAGAACTATGCGGCGGCGGTGAAAAAATGCCGAAGCTGAGACAGTGCAAGGAGAGGACCTGCTTTGTGCCGTTGTGTGGAAGCGGTTACCGCTCGAACAAAGGGCGTGTATCCTTGTTCACTCTACCATCTGATACGAAGCGGCAGCAGAATGGGCAAGAATGATCAGGAGAACGGACAGAAGGCCGGCACCAACTGCTGCGGTTTGTGAAAAACAGTTCGAAAACAGCTTAATTATTATTAGTCGAGCGCGCGTTCTCTATCACCGTGAATGACGTTGTCCACGAGATTCCCCGCGATAAAACACGCCCACGGTGGAAGTATTCTTCCATCGTGAGCACACCTGAAACCCTAAGCTATACCTACGATATTTACTGAGTTTGCTAAGCATTCAGCTTACTTTTCCTGAGTACCAGGGGGAAAAAAAAAAGAAGAAAAAACGAGCAGTAGTGCTTTGATCTACTATACTGCAGGTTATGTTGCACGATAGATTACTGCTCGAAATTCTTGACCCCATTGTGCAGGCTTCCTTTGCGTAAGCAAAGCTGAAGGTAGTACAGACGCTGCTTCATTATTGCACTTCCCATTTTGACAATGGAGGCCTTGCTTGTCTATCTTAGCCAGACGTCAACCGCTGTGAAGGCCGGGGAAGATGCTTTTACTGTGTTCTTCAGCAAAAACAAGTTACATGTAGCGAAGAACGACAGAAAGCTGAGCTAGTTGGTAAGGATTCATAATGCAAAATAGAAGTGAGGCGCTCGTGTTGTCCACTTCTCTACTCTTGTGTCCTGTCTGCACGCCTCACTTCTATTTTACATGTAGCGAGTATAGCTGATTTTTCAGGTCAGCTGCAGACAGCTGGCCTTTCCTCAACCATATAAAAACCAGCTTTTGACAGCAGTTGCAAAGTTCTTTGTTTTCTTGAGGTTTCGTTTTTTTTTTGTAAAAGGCATCAACAAAGAGAGGGAAGCGCAAAGGCAACGGCAGAAGCTCCTGGAACTGCGTCACTGCGCGATCTATTCATGTATCTGTGCATTATCTCATCTAGGGCTGTCTTATATGCCTGCGATTGACTGTTGTTACGCATGAATAAAATCTTTGTTACGCTTAAATGAAATATCTGTTTCCTATTTTTGTTCCCGTATATCAGACATAAAAAGAAATCTGCACGTATTTACCAGGTATAAAAAAATGTATAGTACACGGAACACCACGTGCAGTCCATTTCACAGGCATTTTTTTTTTTGCTTATTATCCTATCCTCGGGGCCCAATGGGAATTATGAGGAGATGGGTACATGGTTTACAAACCATCAAAAACATTCAAACCTATGAGGACAACAATAAGATAGTAGGCAGCAATAGCAGCAAATAAAATAAAAATAAATTTAGAACACAGATATTCAAGTCATTTCAAAAGATGATCGGTTACAGCGGTTTTGAATGGTTATGCATTAATATAACATCAATAGAACAGTAACGTAACCTTAGAATTCCTTTACTTTATTAGAATGAAAAATGTAACCTGAAATGTACCCTATTACGCTGCCATCATCGCTAGAATAAAAAAACAAGTGTCCTTAGCTATCGCCGAAGATATACACGTACGAAGGCGAAAGCCTTGTAAAGCCTACTCTAATTCACTCTAATACTTAATTAATACACCTTAATCCCTCTAATTCAGCCTTATCCCCTTAATCGAATAACTATAATGAATAATTAAATTTGCTAATCATTTAGCATCTCCTATACACGGCTGGACATGCTTTGGTTCGTTTCTGGCCTTCCTTGGATCGTGTGATATGTTCTGTACCTCGCAACACGGCCTTGGAACATGGAGATCAAGGCATTTGCCTTAGAAATTACGTTTTCTCTTCGCCAGCATAGAAACACATCACGTTCCCCGCTCGAAGCCCAGCTGAGCTAGCACACGCTTTTCACGCAAGCGACAAGCGCTAGAGAAGCCTGTTGTAATCGAAACAAACCCTGATTTATAAATCAGCTGCCTACATTTAAACTGTGCTGCTGCTACAGCTTAATAAAAACAAAAAGCGCAGCAGCCCGTATGCCGATGCTGTGGAAACACGGCGGGCTACGAAGACCGGATGGTGCCGCGGCACCCACCTAGGGTGCCTAAAGTACCTAAAGCCCCTCAATTTTCCAAAAGTAGCGCCATTCGTAGATGTTTCCGCCACCCCGCTCACCCAGGCGCTTCCTCCTCCACCCCTCCTGTCGCCCCAGCCTCCTCCGCTCCCCCATTGGCCAATCTGTGTCACGTGAAAGCATGCCCCGCGCTTTTGTATATTTTTTTCTTTCCGGCGCAGAGCAAGCGCCGCGCTTTTGTATATCTTTTCTTTCCAGCGCGCTGCGACCCCCATTTTTGGGCCTACGCGACGAAAGTACGGCAGGCGGTTTGAAGGAGCGCGGTAGTTTCATACAATGTGTTAGGGCAGAGTGCTTAATTGCGATGCCGTGCTGCTGCGCCTACGGTTGCCACAACAGACCCAGTGACGGCAAAAAGCTTTTTGCTTTACCATCCGCCGGGCGCAACGCAAAACGAAGAAAAGTGTGGATTCACAAGATCGGGCGGGCTGACTTCGAGCAAGTGGCAAAGAACGCGCGGCTTTGTGAAGTAAGTGCCACGGCTCCTCCAACCTCTTCTTTTGACGCCCGTGTCAAAACGGGCCCGTGTCCAGTGCATTGGGCGGCGCGTTAAAGAACCCCAGCTGGAAAAAAATTAATCCGGAGCCCCCATTATGTCGTGCCTTATGAGATCGTGGTGTTGGGATGTAAAACCCAAGAATCAACTTTTTTTCTGTCTTGTGTGCCTTGACTGTTCCAGTTAACGGAACGCTGCTTCCTTGTGAAAACTTACAACGCAAAAGAATACAGACGCACGTAGTATACAGAGATAAAATTAGCACTTCAACAAGAGTGTTGCTGGTGCCAATGAGGGGAGGGGGATAATTATTTTCTGAACCTCTTTCCAGTTGTCCCATCAAGTTCCTTCTTTTTTTCTATCAAATTCTAACCATTTGCACTGTAATAAATAAATAACGATTTCATATGCTGGTACGTTGTTCAAATTATCTATACCGCCTATGTGTGAAAACGTTGCACATGGCCACCACAACCTGTGCATGAGCTACGTACATCTGTAAAAGGCGCGGAACAGAAACGGCCCTGCTGCCAGGCATTGCTGACCGCAGACAGTCGGAATCTCTCACGCGCCGGCCGAACAAAAGCATCCTGCAGGTACGTAAATTAACCTACGAAACCACGTGCACATACTTTCACGCTGTCAAAACCTGAAACTCTGGTAATTACTCGCGTGTCTGAGCACACCGCGTGCTTGTGTCGTGTTTCAGCAACACGAACTTTCAATGTGCGCGCGCTTTACGCCTTAAATGCGCCTTGAATAATGGTGCTTTTCTCTATTTCTTCCGCAAATCCGACACGACATTCTTAAGGCCAGTTACCGACTGACAAAGCAAGATCTAGATTGAAAAAACTGCTCCGCAGGACTCGAACGAACTTTTCCGCGGATTTCCTCCCGTAGCGTGTTAGCCGTCGTCTGCTACGGGAGGCCCACCACCGGCGGCGCCACCGTCGAGGCCGCGCCGAGCGGAGGAGGGGAGAAGTGAATGGCGCTACTTTGGGAGATTGAGGGGTTTTAAGGGTGCCTCGATGCCTGCCCGCCGCGCCGCCGTTCAGGGTGGTGACAGCCTTTGTACCGCTCCGCGCCGCCGTTCGGCAGACGCGCCGCCATATTGGTTCGACGTTGCTGCCCGCTGCTCGTGTCTCCCGTGCGGTCGACGAGTTGGTGAGGCGGCATTTTCGTGCTCTCGTGAGCAACCGACATTGAAAACATTTTCGCACAGGCTCTTGCAGTGTAACAGTATTCTTATCGTCCAAAAACAAGAAAGGGGCTGGCAGATGGAATGGCACACTGTGGTATAAAATTTTTTAAACAGGGTTGAAGTACCTCAGACAGGCTGGCCAACGTTTCGATAGGTGGACCTATCTTCGTGAAAGGCGGCCTCGTCATCCTCGGCGTGTTAGTTTTAAAGGGTTAGTGCAGTGACGTCACGTGCAGGTGTTGTCGCTGGCGGCTGGTTTTAAAGAGAGAGATTACAAGAGGGAACAGGCGCTGTCGTCCGACGTCTGTGAGCCTCATTCTCAAGACGAAGGGACAAGAGCGTGAGAGTGGGCACGCGGAGAGGAAAGAAAAGAAATAGAAGCAGAAAAAAGGGGAAAAAGGAAAAAAAAGGAGCGGGGAGCCAGGGCCGTACCAAGACACAACAAAGGGGGGGGGGGGTGAAAGAAAAAGAAAGAGAAAAATGAAATCTTTAAGCAATACGGGGGCTTGGGAGCGTGTTGGGGATGCGAAAGGTTAGGAGTAATTCAGGGGGAGTCGTTGGCGGCATGTTTTTGAGGCATTAGAACGGCCGGTAAAGCAATAGGTCGAGTAATTTTGAAATAGTTAAGGTGGCGACGAGGAGTCTGCGGTGCAATGTGTGGGGAGACTGAAAGGCAGCGGCATGGTCTTTCAAGGGGCACTGCCCCACGCGCTTAACGTAGGTGTCGTTACGGCGGCATCCAGAAGGCGATACTCTGGGTTGAGGCGCCGAAAAAGGCATATTGACTTCGGAATGTGTTGTCGAGGGGGTTTCAAAAAAAAAGGACTAAAAAAGGGGGGCAGGGGGAAGGGGGGGGCGAAATCGGTATAGCAAACAGGAGGGTGACGCGTGCAGAGGCGGGCACGGGCACGTGTACATGGAAGGAGGGGATCGTACACTTGGTATAGACGTAAAATCCTGAAAGAGTACATTAAATTGAGTAGTAGGCAGGAAATTTTTTTTTTCTTTTCCCTCCTCCCTCCCCTTTTTTCCTCCGAAATGAAAGAGTAGGTGAGGTTAAGAATTAAAGTTGGCTGGTGGCCTAATGTGTTTTGTGTATTGGTTGATGATATGAGAGTTTCAGATTTAAGTTACAGCTTTTAAAGATTCTAAGTTGCCGCGTGCCAAATTAATTCCTGTCGGGTGTAGGCAATTAAACTTGTGTATGAGGTATGATTCCGTGTACTTCCTTTCGCGAGGGGAACGGAAATTTGTTTGTAGTATATAGAGCCTTGCTTTGTCAAACATATGTCCATGTTCATTAAAGTGGCTGGCTACTGCTTTGTGTAAATTGTGTTTTGTGTCCGCGCGGTGACCATTGAGTCTTGTATTGATTTGTTGTCCGGTCTCACCTATGTATTGTTTGCTACAAGCGGCGCATTCTAGACAGTAGACTACATTGCTTGATGTGCAGGTGAAAGCCGAAGTTACCTTGTGTGTGTAATTCGACGCTGTACTTTTTACTGTAGTAGTGGATTGAATGTGTTTGCATGTAGAGCACCTGGGGCGACCACAGGGATTGGTTCCCAACTTCTTCTTTTTCTGTAGTTTGGCGTGCACAAGAACATCTTTAAAATTAGTGTTGCGTCTGTGTTACGGCTGGGACTCTGTGATATAAGGCCGTGAACTGCTGTTAAACGCAGCAAACGAAACATGTGCTTCAAAGTTTCGAGGGAGCCTACCAACACGTGAACAGATAAGCGTTGTGTAATTTCTCAAACGGTTTTGTCAAAAAATTTTCCACCGTCCAAACGAAATAATATTGCGACAGTGAAAACTCAATTAACATTCCGACTCGCCAATCGCCTCTCCTTGTAACACCGCAGCGCTCTGCCAACATGACTACTGTGCTTTTTTACAACAGAATATGAGCTCTGTATTTCAGCCCGAAAGCATAATTCCACACATGCCAGAAATTTTCAGCTTCCGATGCGATTGGTGAGAATCCTGCCCTCTGCAACGATAGCTCGGCGGGCGCGCGAGGCGCTTCTTCAAACCAATATGGCGGCGCCGCGGGGCTGTCACCACCCTGAACGGCGGCGCGGCGGGCAGGCATCGAGGCACCCTACTACAGTGGCTACAAGGGGGAAGTGTGAGGAGCGCGCCCGGGCAGGCGAAGCGCTTTGGAAGGAAAGGGGCAGATGGCGCTGCAGCGCGCATACACGTCAGATTCTTCGGCTGCAGCGTTGGTAAACGCGTGTTTTATACGCGGCGGACGCAGTTTTTCTTTCGTCATGTTTCCATGGCTCTCACTATATTACAGAAATCGGTTCTGCTGGACACTTGGTTGTACAAGAGAGCCGGAAATATTACTGAGTTAATTCCAAATTGAGCAGAATGTCAAGAGAAAGCAGACTTACCGTTTCCATGTTGGATCGCCCAACAGCGTAGATTATTTCGCGACGGGTTGATTTCTGCTGTACTCGGACAAAGCACCACATGTTCAAATGCGCAAAATTTCTGAATAAAGCTTTATTTTGCTAAGCTGCTCTGGTAGCGGCAAAATAAAATGATTTCCTGGTACTTGGGAGTGAAACCTCTTCCAAACAGTCCTTAGGTAACCCGCCTCAGTTTCAAGTGCTTCTTTTTTTCCCGCGATGATTCCCTCTCTTTGTTAAGGGATTTCATGTAGAAATGAAGGCGTGTTAGCAGGAAAAACTTGGTGATGTGGTTGGTAATACTCAGCCCATGAAGTTCACAGCCAATCAAGACATTGTTCTTCCTGAGACAGCATGTCAGCTGATCAAGGCTGTCATAGTGCAGTTGGTTGTTGCTAAACCACATAGAAAAGGTGAGTTCTAACGCCTCTACAAACGAGAAAAGTTCGTGGGATGGGTAGAGCAGACCACCTTTGTCACAAAATTTGGTAAATGTCGAGAGTTCTTTGTTAGCATTCTCCGGATTCACGAGAAGCTGATCAAAACAGTCTTTGCAGTGAGTTTTCAGGATGGTCTTTCGTGCAACATACCCTGCAATGTAAAACACCAGGCGGCTGTCGCTCGTTTTTTCATTGTACACATGGTCAGAGAGAAGCTCAGATTTCTGGAGCCTTTGTGAAGCATCTTCTATCTGTCCTCTGTCAAGAAGTTCATCCACTTCACCGCCTGCTTCCTTCTCACCCAGCAAAAACTGCAGGGTGCCTCCTTCACAGTTTCCGCTGCTCGGCGCTTTCACTAAGTTATAAAAACTTAGGCAATTAACAGTGATGAGGAACTGGGTTGCGTTGGGGTGGTCATTACAGCCGGAAAACTGACGTATGACGCCAAACAGTTTTTCCAGGCTATCCTGACAAAGGCGGCTTGTCAGCAAGTACTTGTACCCAAGCTTGTCATGGACATACTTTAACAGATCTAATGTTGCATGGAGGGTAACCCTCAGTCCTTCAGCTGTGCTTGCTGACAAAAAACCTACTCTGGAAGGTGCCAAGGATCTTTCCCATTTGTTAAGGTACTCGATGAAATCTTTGATGTTTTTCTCTTGAATGGACCCAAGTCTTAGAGCTTCGGATGGAATACGTGCTGTCATCGCCTCTATTAGCTTGGCCATTGTGCTGACAAATGCCTCAGTTGCTGCTGGGTCACCCCAATTCCTTTGAATTTCATTCTTGTAAAAGAAAAGGCCACGAACGACTTCTGAGCTGAAAAGTTGGAATGCTAAGTTCACCCTCATTTTCTCAAAATTATTGGGCTTCACGTGGCATGCACTAATTTTTGGCATGACCTTGAGGGTGACTGCACATTTATCTTCCTCGTGTGCCACCCTGATGTGCTCAATGTAGGCAGCACCATCCGGAGTTTTGTAGAAGCACTTCAGGAAACCGTTCCTTACGCATTTTATCAAGTGGGGAAAATCTGACATAAAAAAAAGACGTCTTTCTTTATCAACAGGATGAGCAACCGACGACTTCACACAGCTCGAGGAACCAGATATTCCAAATATGCGCCACATAGAGCGGTTCCATGAAGCGCCATCAGCTGTCACAAAATCAACCTTCAGGCCAGCTTTTTCGGCAAGAATCACAGCTTCTAGGACGATTTTCGACAACAGAGCTGCCTTCACATTGCCCCTTGAGGCAAAAACACCAAGTATTTGATGCCAAGAACCGCTTAGAGGTTGAAACATGACCACTAGACCGTGATCACAAGGCACATGTTTCTCACTTTCGGGGGTGAATTTTCCTAAGTCCACAAGTCCCTCAATCTTTCCCCCTCCAACTACACTGAAACACTCCGACAGTTTCATCTCATCTATTATCAGGCCACCGTGGCACCTGAATTCATCCATGGTCTTCGTTTTCTTGCCAATCCCTGCAAGCACAAGGGAGTTGAAGCCAAACCCGCTCTTATACTTCCGCATATATGTCTTCAAGCAGGTTCTGTTCGGGAGTGTTAGTATTCCCTCTCTTCTGACGTGCTCGTAGAGTCTTGGACTCTTCATGCGCATTATAATGCACTCGAGTAGCCAATCTGGGTTGTATTTCATCCCTCTCAGTGATTTGCGACGAGCTGCCTGAAAACACTGCAGTACCGCGAGCCTTTGCTTAGGTGGAAGAGCTTTTAATCTGTCTTCCAGGACGCTCTCTTCCAGTTCTACACTCTGCCTCTCAAGATCCTTGATGGTTTGTGTGTAGACTGACAACTTGGCCTTGAGTCGCCGAACAGTTTGCGTTTGAAGTTTTTTCTTCCTTGAGAGTCTGGGAGCTGAATTCTGGCTACGACGCTTTTTTGATCGCTGGTTCAAAAGAGCTTTTCTTAGATGCTTGCACATCACACATGGCCTACTGTCATGCGCTACACCACGACACTTTATGCTTGAAATGATTGCGTCAAAAAAGTGAAATTTCTTGCTTCCCAACGCAAACGGAAATTCATCGACTGTGCCGGCTCCAACACAGACTTCCATGCTGTCGACCTCTTTCAAAAGAGATGTAGGATCGGTGGATGACAGCCCCGACTGGCGCACTCCCTTTAAAAAAACATCTTGTTTCACACAGTTCGCTTCTTGTGAAAACACAACCAGCTTGCTTGCATATAGGACCCGTTTATCCTTCCCTGGTTTGCACACACTGTAAGCCACAGTCAACGGCGAAGGGTTCAACGTGTGCATGCCCCACGAACACGACGGTAAAGTGAGGTCCTGAAACGAAGCTGTGCAGTACGGAACCTCCTCGAAGCCCACACTCACAGAAACGGCACTGTCTTCTGCACATTTCTTCTTGGCTGGAGCTGTGGGTTCAGGCTTTGCGGGCCGCTTCCTGTCAGGCGGCAGTTGCTTCGATAAATACTTTGGTAGGTTTGGGAAAAGCGTGGGCACAGCTCCAGGAAGCAACAGAGGCCTGCTTCTTTCGATTCGGACGAGCTCTCCATTCACTGTGTGCTCAAAGTACCTTGAAATGTACCTTGTGTCGAAATGAAGCTCGCACACCGCAGAGTTCTTCTCGAGTTGTTTGTCAGCACGCGGTATAGCCCGCTGCCACTGCGCCAACGCCAGTTCATTCTTGGGTACACCAAACAGCGACAGTTTCATCTTGCACGATTTGTAGCCAGTAGTGCACCCAGGCACAAAACAGTGGCTCTGTTTTCTGGGCATCACCACACATACAGCGCACAAGAAATAACTCACACAACTGCCGGCAAAGCCGAGAGAAACACGTGCAGCACAGCTCACGCCAGCGTATGCCACCGCGCCTTGCCCATCGACTGACGTGCAAACGTCGTCGAGCGCCGCCTGTCGGATCCTCCTCAAAGGCCTCAGTGGACCGCATACGGCGAGCGGCGCGCTGCTCACACTTCCCCCTTGTAGCCACTGTAACCCTACACCCACCTGCACTGCAGCGCCCCTAGTGGCAGCCGCCGGCATTCATTGCATTTGGTGCCACCCGAGAGGCCGCGGACGGCACACTAGCCAGTATATTCTAGGCACTACAGTTAAGGGACGTTACTTTAGCCATGGAGGAAGTAAAATGTTTTTGCTTCTTTCATTACATTAGCTAAATGGGGAGACGCTATTTTCACCACAGAGGAAGGAAAAAGTTAGGAGATAGCATTACGCCACGCCGCCAGGGGGAGTGAGTCCAATGGAGGCACGGCCGCCACGGCAAGAGTGAAGCAAAAAAAAAGAACGTTTAAATTTACATTGGCGCTGCCATCGCCTTCTTCTGAAGTTCCGGCCAAGCCATGCCAAGCCGGTGCCTCGGCGGTCCGGCGGAACTATAGAGGCGGAACTGCGCTACAGTCTACAGTTATCACTGTACTACAGTGGCCTAGAAGGGCACTGTAACTGCGCTATGACCGCGCGTGCCGGCATAACGGCGGTGGTTACCGACGTTGGTGTGGTTAGGTGTGGTTGGTGGTTACGGCTGCGCCGAGCTGTCGTCTGCTCGACGCGCCATCGTCTGCTCCACACACCGGCGTGCTTGTGTGTTTTTTTTTCGTCAATTTTTGTACCTGGTATGAGCGAAGAAAAGAAGAATACAATAAAGTTACTGCTTCGTCATGAAATGTGGTTCCTCGCTTCTGTGAAACGATGCTGTCTGCACGATGTATAGTCGTGCCGACAGCCCTCGCATATGTCTACAGCGTCTATAGTTCGTCTGGTAACTCGGCGACTTGGCAGAGTGTTTGAAGGATGAGCACACCTCGGTGAAAGAACTACTGTTGTGTAGAGGGTCGCAAAACCGAATACACCAGATTGTAGATCTCGCTTTCGGAGCCCCTAAAGATGAAGAAAGGCGCCGGGTATGGGAGCTCAATCTTCACCGCACCCATCGGCCCTTAAGAAGCCACCGACTCCATTTGTGAGCTGCACTTTGATGCGAAGTACATACTGAGGCATTATGTGCATATCATTGAAGGTCAGGAAGTACATACACAGCGTGGAAAGCCTGCGTTTCGGTCTGATGCGGTACCCACAATCTTTTGCCATATCTTCCGGAGTATATCTACGAGCAGCCCACACGCGAGCAGCACACGCAAAAGAGAACGGCCTCACATGCAACCGATGAAGGCCCGTCATCAAAGAGAACGGCCCCGCTCTTAGTCGAACCGTCATTGACATTGGAGGCCTGTGACAATGGACACCTGCGCGAACTCGAAGGCATAGACAGCCGATAACATGCTTCCTAATTCAAGCAAATATAAACAATTTGTTTTGCTTTATTCACCCAGGGGACCTGGAAAACCAATTACGTCTTAGGCATATGGCGCATAAAAATAGGAAAAAAATGGCTGTTCTGTGAATATTTTCAAAACACACAATAAACCTACAAAAAGATGTGCTGCACGTAACGAATAATGTGGCCTACATTCTCCCTAAACGTCAAGTTGCTGCCGTTATTAGGGTATTGGGGAAATTTCTTTAGCATTCAATATACCGCCTTGAGAAAAGCACAAAACGACAGTTTACCAATTTTTATTTACCACCTAATTAAGTCACACAGTTCATTAATTCCTGTACGATCGTTCGGATAATTCCGGTACATGAACCCCTTTCTTCGCAATAAGACCTCTGAATTTCGTTCCGTCACGACACAGTGAAAACACACACATAAGGTTTATAAAGGAAAGCAACAAACGCGATCCATTTGTTTGCGGTTATGTTCGAACACAAATACAACGCTGCGCCATGGCTGCGCTGCGCGTTCGAGCGCAGAACATACTTCTGTTTGGCACTCCCCGACGCTCCCGTGGCTGCCGGCCGGCGCCGCGCATAGAGTACGTAAAACAACTCCAGAGGAAAAGCTGGGCCGGAAAAGTGGGAACACGGGGGGTGAGTGGGAACCTCTAGGGCGCCGACCTGTTGCTACTGGTCAATGTGGCCAGCGCAATTACTATTGAAAGAGCTGAGAACAAGTACAGGTCACCTTATGCTTTGTCATCTAAAAACGCGTACCTGATGGCTTTATGAAGGTGGTACGTTAATATTAAGTGTACAGAAAGCGATCGCTAAGTCCGTGACTTATGTAAAACACGATGTACGCATTCATGCAATAAAGGATGACGCGAATTTCGCTTTCGAATCTGTTTTTTGGATGCGTAGTAGTTTCGTACAGTTGAGGTTTGAGGCGTTGGTTTGACATGCGACCGCGCGTCGACATCGGACGCTATGGCACACTCGTGCCTTATGTGCCACCGAAGCCCCGAAGTGGTCTGGCATATACCTTCACATGTAAGTGAACGAATGTATCTCCTTGTTGAGAATATCACGCGAGTAAGCAGCTCTTGTGGTACATCACAATCGTTTGAGAAGCGTCACAGTAGAGCATTTTTCTGCATGCGGAGCGGTGTTTTTATTTGCAGGTATCCCTTCAGTAGGAAATTGCTGGACAGGCGGACCAGCGCACCGGAATTGTACTGGCGAAGCCACAAGCAACTCAAGGAATCTGTTTAATTGTTGCACTTTGAACAATCATGCTTCTACAAGGGCCATAGCAGAAAAACAGCCTGATGCCGAGTATTTCTGTGCCACGAAGTAATCAAGAGGCGAGTGCCTAATGCGGACGAAATCGAGCTCTTCCATCGAGACTTAGAACGACAGAAAGCTGAGCTAGTTGGTAAGGATTCATTATGCAAAACAGAGGTGAGGCGTGCAGACAGGACACAAGAGTAGAGAAGCAGTGGCGTAGCCAGAAATTTCGTTCGGGGGGGCTCACATTGCAGCTCGGCCTCCTCCTAAGAGGAAAAATTCGGTCGGATGCTCCTATCTAATACACGTAGAAGGAAAATTCGTTTTAACGCGATAGCGTTAAGGAGCTCGTGTCGCAGAAAAGCCGGTGTCGTCGGCGTCGGGTGTCGGCGTCGGCGGCGTTGACCGTGAGCGATAAATCACGGCAGGCGCTTCATAAATAAAAAGCAACTTCCAAGATTGGCCCAGTGGGAATCGAACCCGGGTCTCCGGAGTGTGAGACGGAGACGCTACCACTCAGCCACGAGTTCGATGCTTCCAAACGGTGCAAACGCGCCTCTAGTGAATGCGGTGTTGCCTTCGAAACGAGCCGTGGAAAGTTATACTGCGGTGTATATCGGTAATTATGAACATGTAACGTACAGAAGTCACAATTACACGAGTTGCGAAGTGCGTTTCCGCTGCATTTCTTCTGCGCTTTCCGCACACGCAGAGCCATCTTGCGGCAAACACAGAAGACCCCCTCCTCTCAATGTAAGGCGCTGCCCCGACAGGAGGCGCGCCGCGCGCCCATTGGGACCGCTGCCAGGCGCGTCGCGGGACTCCCTCTCCCCTGACGACGCTTCGCCGTGCTCCCGGTTTAGATTACTATCTATCTCTCCGCCCGTGCCGATCACGACGTTTGGCTGGCGTAGATCGTTTCCCCTCCGAGACACCGAGTTCTTTGGTTCGTTTCGTTCGCTCAGGCGCACGTTTCGTTGCCGCGCCGAACGCTGCGTTGCTCGACGCTCACCGCGTGATAGGTGGGCGCTAAGTCCGATGCGGGGCGCATCGTAAGTGATCGCTGTGCCGTAGCGCATTGTCTTATACCCCTTGGCGGGTCGACGGGAACGCTGTCGCGTCCCACTCTTGAAGGCGAAGCTTAAGCGTCCTCCAATTTTTTCTCGGCAACCACTGCACCAAATTTGATTAGATTTATTGCATTTAAAAGAAAACTTAAATTCTAGTGACTGTTTGTTTCGAATTTTCGATTTATGTCGTCAATATTTTATTGAAAAGTGGCACAAATCGAAAAATTTCAGAAAACGAAACATTGAAGTTTATAAATCTGTAAATCAGCAATGAAAATTGATATCACAAGTCCGTGAATTGCACATAGTAGTACGTCTACAGCGGACAAAATTCATATGTTACACATGAGTCTCAAAAAATTAAGTATTATGGAAATACGGCTCTTGCAGAACCCTTGTACATAACATAACCAATTCATGTAAGATACAAATAAACATATCCTATTTGTCCGCTTTGAATAGTGTAATGGATGCCGTGTACAGAACCGCGATATCTGTTCTTGTTCTCTTAATTTGTAAACTTCGTCCTATTTTTTCTTTCGAAGTTTCGAATTTTTCAAAATATTTTAAACAAAGTTCCGGCCCTAAATCGAAATTCCGCTTCCAACAGACACTAGAATTTAACTTACTCTCTCAAATGCAACAGATTTAATTAAAAGCGATTGAGGAGGTATCTCAGAAAAGCGTTTCTGCGTTTTACATGCATCTGAATAGGCCGCGTCGGAGTTGCGCCCAAGCTAAGCTTCCTCTTAAATAATTTGCCTAGGGATCAAATACATGAATCATAACTTCATTGCCATTGCCAAAGATGCTGCAAACGAATTCTTGAACGCTACGCACTGTCAATACAAGTAAAATATGTATTTTTTCATATAATACTATATTCGTATGTGCCAAAAATCGTGCCCAACGTAACTGATGTCAATGCTTCCATGTTTTTCGTTTATTTAATAATAAAGAAAATATCACATAAACTTTAGAACTACATGAGTTCGAAATCAGCAAAGCAGTGCATGTCGCTGATATGAAAAATGTGAAGGCCATGAAATGAACAAGTTGAGGACAAATATGTTAATAAAACTTTGTCATTCAAGGTCCTTGTTTACATCCTTGTACATACGCAACAGCCAGTAAAAAATCTCAATGACGCTGTCATTAGTTCCAATGTATTACGTAGAAGCTTCTATCACCGGTCGTGTATCGTGAGTAATTGCACCAAAATTATACTGGCAGCAGAGAGCACGTATCAGAAGCAGGAGTTCTGCAGAGTATACGAGGGCGAGTCAAATGAAAGTGACCCAATGCAAATATATGACAAATGGGGTACTTTATTTAAAGTAGCCTCCATGAGCATTTAGACATTTAGACATTTCTCTCATTGACTAACGAGTCGCGTAATTCCCGTCTCATAAAGCTCCTTGGGTTGCTGCTTCAAAACGTCTGCAACTGACTTTCACGTCATCGTCAGAGACGAATCTGGTTCCCATGAGCGGTTTTTTCGGTTGCCCCAAAATGTGGAAGTCACAAGGCGACAGATATGAGTTGTATGGCGGATATTGCAGCATTTCCCACTTGAACTTCGGCAGTTTTATATTAACCACATCAGCGACTTGGAGATGGGCATTGTAGTGGAACAAGATGAACCCATTCGTCAATTTTTCACGTAGTTTGTTCTTGACTGCGCAGCCGATCTGGCGTTTCACAATATCGGAAACAAGTGATAGTCTCTCAAGATTCAGTAAATTCTATCAGTAATGGCCCCTGACGATTGAAAAATAAAAGTCAACACCTTTCCGGCGGGAATGAAGGCCTTTGCTTTCTTTTGATGGTGGTGAATTCAAGTGTTTCCATTGTAAGCGTTGCCGTCGTGTTTCAAGCTCGTAGTAGTGGCACCATGGTTCGACCTCGATCGCACTTGCAGGCAAGAAATCCTCACCCTTATTGTAATACCGGATCAGATGAGTAAAGGCAGCGCCAAACTTCTCCGTATCCTGGTGGAGATTCAAAATCTTGGGCATCCATTGCGCACACAAGAGCCGATAACCGAGATGTTCATGAATTATGGCGTGAACGGTGACGGTGAACCGAACCGTGACTGATGTTCACACGCTCTGCCAGTTCATCGATGCTTATCCTCCGTTCTTGTGTCATCAGCTCATCAACCTTTGAAATTTTGTTAGGGGTGATTGCACGATGGCTTTGTCCCAGTCCGGGATCGTCTTTGCAACTTTCACGTCCTTCTTTGAACAGTTTGTTCTAACGCTTCACAGTGGCCAATGAAATGCAATGTTCAATCTACACGGCAGCCATACGATGAGTAATTTCTTTTCGGGAAACACCTTCAGCTGTCAAAAAGCTCACGGCACCACGCTGCTCAACTTCTGGAGCGTCCATTACGTCACGCAACTATGTTCAACCAAGTGTATGAGCGCATTAAAGAACATTTATACTCACACCTGCGTGCCACTTTTGTAAATGAGAGGTGCCTGCGTGCTACGCGCAGGCCTTGCAGTTATGAACAGAACCATCATTGCGCGATGTGGGTAGGTTCACTTTCATTTGACTCACCCTCGTACATTAGAAATGCGAAGACACAATGGAATATACAAATGCTAAGATACAGCTTGATAAAGGGCAAAAAATTGCCACTGGAATCAAAGTTCACTGCACGTATACACAAAACCTCGCAACAAGATATCTAAACATACGTATAAGTCTCCAATAAATCTACGTATCTAAGAAAAAGTCACGGTATATAATGGGTCAAACAAGGCAAATAAGCATGTTGCGCAATCACAGATTCACAGAATCCTAGATCTCGCCCCAATTCCATCCACTCCCCCCGATGTATCACGCGCGACGGAAGGCGCGGCGCGCTTGCTCCCCGCTTTTCTTCTTTGCGCACACAAGACTGAGCCACCATCATCGGCTCACCCATCCCCTCCCCCCCACACACATACGCTTTCACTCGCACATACAGCATGCGGGGCGCGGTCACGATGTTATCGCCCTTAGACTTTATGCGGAACATGAGGACGACGGCGACGGCAGGAATGCGCCTCTCCAGCGCAATAATATAATGAGCATCCGGCAACTGAAGCGTCCCATGGTCCATTACTTTCCGCAAAAGAAGTAACAAAATAGAACTTTCACCATGCGACAATGCGCTGCGCCGCAACATTTTTTTTCTTTCCTTTTGTGGGGCGGGGGAACCGTAATGAAAAAAATAACCAAAGGAAAGTATGTTGGTCACAATCGAATGCCTACTTTGGGCAACTAATGTGGCTATCAAAGGAATATCGAAGAAAATACGAGACGCTTGGTCCACCAAGAACCATGTGAATACTGCTCGGTACCCTACACTGGCGAGACAAGACTTTCTGGAGGGGTTGCGCTCAAGTGAACGCGGTGCAATCCGTCGAGTCCCCACGTTGATGGCGGCGAGCGACCATTGTTTCTTTTTCTCGTCTGCCAGCTAGAAAGCGTCCAAAAACTCTGCACTCCGAAAATGCACTCGGCCAGAGAAAACCGAAGGCGCGTGCGCCGCGCCGTGGTCGGGGCAACACGAGAAAAACGCATGCGCTCTGGCTGGCTCTGGCAGCCCCCGGGTAGGGGAGCGAGAACAAAAAAAATTGAAGTGGCTCAACGTGTCCTCGCGATTAAAAGTGATAGTAGAAAAAATAAAAAAAGAACGTAGTTACCTTGGCTGGCTTTAGTGTCTTCACTAGATGCTTTGGCGCAGGTGAAAAAAAAAATGATATTTTTTATGTGACATGACGGCACGAATGAACCACCACAACGCTTCGTCTCATCGGGCCTCGCTGCGGGCTTTGTCAACTTGTCTGATAGTGTGTTGATTTGGCTAGTCTCGTTGTATGGCCCGATGTGCGACTTTGGAAAAGTTAATGCACCTTTGGCGTCAAATATTTATGGGAACATTAAACTTGCAAAGTTCCGGAATTGAAAATATAAAGCACACGTTTGGAAATGTCAATGCACCTTTCACTTCAAAAGTTGATGAGAACTTTATACCCATAAAGTTTCGGAATTGACATCCACGCGCTCCGTAGATTCCATGATAGAGCGTAGATTCCGCGGCCTCCGCGAGATGCCGCGGCGAGCCCGTTCGCCATCAAACCTCCTTGAAACTTAGTGCTCGGATGGGGCTGCTTGCGTTATGGGACTCCCGGTGCATGGGCGTTGCCGCGAAATCCAGCCCGAGTTCGCAATTTTTGCAGTGAAATGGCTTTTCGAGCGTGAAAAATACGTTCTAGACAAAATCCAGAATGATTTTCTGCGCCGGGGGTTGCTTTGGTCGGCGGTGCATGGACAGTGCGAGAAAATTTCGGGGGGGGGGCTGAAGCCCCATAAGCCCCCCCCCCCCCTGGCTACGCCCCTGTAGAGAAGTGGGCGGCGCTCGTGTTGTTTGCTTGTAAATACTCTACTCTTGTGTCCTGTCTGCACGCCTTACCTCCGTTTTGCATAACGAGTGCATCAACCCACATATTAATAGCTTAGGCGTTTTATTAACTGTACAATATTTTCAACACTTCCTTGCATGCCATTTCATGTGGAATATCTTTTCTGGTCACAAATTTGTGCAGCGAATCTATTTGCACGATCGACTCCGGGCCTGTGGGACCGTTCACTTGCACTTGATGCTGAGTCTTTTACATGTATCCATAAACTGCAGATACGCACATCAGATCCCTGCGAGCATTTTCAAAATTCAATTATTTTCGACAACAGGCACATATGCAATACTGACATAATCCCGAATATCACTAAGCAGCTGGGACACATTTTTGTTGACCATACTCGCAGGTAAAATAAGTACATCATGTGGACAGCTCCAGCTCATTTTCCATAAGTCAGTGTGTACAAGGGTTATGCAAAAATAATTTTTTTCTCGCGCACCGATTATTTTGCTGTATAAGCAAGAGAACCCACCTCGTTAGTGTAACGTATCTTGTGCATCACACTAATATGTGCTTTCGTTTACCAAGTGAGATGAGTTACTTTTATGGCTCATTCAGTCATATCACACTGCAAGCTGCATTCATCAATCTTCAATTGGATTTTGCAAATGTTTAATGAAACATGTTTCCCTTTTATGCAGATATGCAATGGCAAGCCCTTCCATGTGTTCCAAAAGTAAAATTTAAGCTCTAAATTAAAGAAGATATTTCTAGTCAGAAACAAGCAAAAATGGTGACTGCAGAGTATCAGAAGCCCAAGGTACAGAATTTATGAGAAGTGTCGAATGATTTTAAAGAAAGAGTCGTATTTGAAAATGCAAGACTCTTGTTGTGCCATTACCACCAGCTCGGATTCCGAATCTGCAAGATGCAGAATTTATCCTGCGAGCGCCCAAATTCTCCCTTGACAAGTCAAGATGCTGAGCCGTCAGGCAGCGGTGTCCTGCGGAGAAGCATCGGTGGGCAACATGTTCAAACGTGTCACCAAGTGCCAGACAGCCCGGCGCCGCACCTCCTTTTGCCTGGAGGTCACCGCGCGCGCGAACTTTGAACCGGGTGGCCAGCGCGGTCGCTGGTTGGACCTCTCGGACGACTGTCGAGTGCTGGCTTTGTATTGGGCCGTTTGAGTGACAATGGTTCTCGGGGATTATAAAGCCGCGAGGCGGCCGCCTCGAAAACCGGATCCGCCGACCCACCGGGAGCAGAGTGCCGCTCTCGACTGGAGTGAGATGTTTTCGGCGGACGTCGCCGTGCGGGAACAGTCGCGTTTGCTGTGAGCTCTCGGCCCTAGTGCCGACCCGTTCATGTCCTGTATAATGACCTGTATATAGTGTATAAAGTCCCCTTTGTTATTCTCACCGACGTCTGACTCGGAGTCTTCGCTACCAACGCTCTGTCACGAAACGGGTGACGAGCGCTACGGGACCACAAAGTCGTAATAGTGGTGCAGCGGTGCAAAGTCGTAACAGTGGTGGCAGCGGTGGGATTGACCGGCATCAGCTACCTCGGCGCGGTGAGTGCCTGAAGTTTACCTCAAACACCAGACTTTCTCTCACACAGGTTAAAGTAGCTTAGGGAAGGATTTGGTGTTGCATTGTGTTAACCTTGTGTGTTTCAAGCCTAGTGAGAGTGTTTTGAAAACCAGGGGATGCTGAGGGGGTAAATGGGGCAGTGTGTGAAATACTTGCATATGTCTTACTAGTAGTGTTATAGTAGCGTAGGGCACGTATATTCAAAAAGGGTAAACAGCAGGAGGACAGTGTGAACGATGGAGAAGTACAAGGTCAAGGAACTTCTCCAAATTTGTGAGGAGTTGGGCATTGAGTTGGGCTCAACCAAAAGAAAGAATGCGATCCTTGAGGTCATGAGGACTGGGGACGTAACGGCTGAGGAAGCCGCAGAGGCCTGGGCGGATATCAATGAACGTCGGGAAAGGGTGGAAAGTAAAGAAAAGAAACGTCGCGAGGAGGAAAAGAGGGAGAAGGAACGTTGCGAGGAGGAAAGGAAAGAAAAGGAACGTCGCGAGGAGGAAAAGGAGGAAAGGAGAGAGAGGGAACGTCGTGAGCACGAGCTAAAAATGAAAGAGTTGGAGACCCGAAATAGCTCGCCGGCGCCTAGTCTCACTTCTAACGTTCCAAGAATACGCGATCAACTTCTACCCTTTGTCGTCGGAGAGGATATGGCCAAATACCTCGTGAAATTTGAGCACGTGTGCGAACGGAATAGCATTGAGTGATCCCTCTGGGCACAGAATCTGTTAGCCTTGCTTCCTGGGGAGGCATCAGACGTAGTAACTTGCTTATCGAAAGAGGCGTTTGAGAGCTACAGTGATGTGAAGGAAGCGCTACTGCGAAAGTACAAACTGTCGCCCGAAGCTTTTTGGCAGAGGTTACGGTATGCAAAAAAGGGCAGGGAGTCGAATGTTGACTTCGCGTTTCGTCTAAAAGCCGACCTGGTGGAATGGCTGAAGGGCGAAGAGGTTTACGACGACCGCGACAAAATCGTCGAATGCATCGCGTTGGAGCAGTTCTACCGTTGCATTGATGAGGAGGTCAGGCTCTGGCTGCAAGATAGGCTAAAGGAGGTTAAGCTAAACAAGGCAGCAGAGTTAGCGGGAGAGTATTACACCCGCCGCAGCTTGCACAGCAAGGCAGTGCGCGTAGAAAAAGCAGATAGGAGAGATGGGTTTTCCGGGAAGTCCGACGAAGGGAAGCAAATCACGCGTCGCGAGTTTCGGAAAGACGAGTCCCTTACCAAAGAAACTGTAAGGGAAGGACAGAATGCATCTCAGAATGCTAACGATGGTCCCAAGCAGCGAAACGATACGACGCGTTCTTTTGAAAAACGGAAGCCGTTAACTTGCTACAATTGCAAAAAGCAAGGGCACATCGCTGTGAGCTGCCCAGAGAAAATTGCTTTTGCAGCAATACGGGAAACTAACAAAAACATACGACTATTGGAGCCATATATGCGGGAAATTAATGTAAACGGCAAGAAGTGCCGAGCACTTCGGGACTCTGCAGCAACTATGGACGTTGTCCACCCGTCTTTCGTCTCCTCGAATGATTTTACGGGAGAGTGCGCTTGGATACGGCAAGTGGCCGAGGAGGAGAGTGTCTGTTTACCGATCGCAACGGTTATCATTGAAGGAGAGTTTGGGAAACTTAACACAGAAGCCGCTGTGTCTGCCGCCCTCCCGGAGCAATTTCCCTACCTCTTCTCAAATAGCTCGGAGCAGCTGCTGAGGGATCAGGGCAAATCATTCTTTGCCGACGTGGCGAACATGGCCCTCACGCGATCCAAAGCGCGCCCGCTGTCGAGGGAACTTGACTTTGCGTCGGTGAGCGAACAGCGGTGCGGCACACGGACCGATCAAGGTAACTTCCCAGACAACACACTGATGTCCTTTGGATATCCCTGGGATGTCCTGCTTGGGAGGTGTGGGATGTCCCATACAAATCCCCAAATCCTCCCAAATGAGACAAAAAACGACATCCATAGGATCTTCCATTATGTGTCCTTTCCGGGACATTCTGGGATCATATTTGGATATCCACAGGATGTCCATTAGATGCGCTCTCCGGGACATTCAGGATTCATTTGGATGTTACATAATCCGCTGTTCCTAAAAATTACCGGTGCATGCAGCATTTAAAAGGCAGGTACCTATAAATAAAAAGAATTGTCTTTTTGAAAGCTGTACATTTTTTTCGAACATTTTTCACTTCGGTCACCTTCAATGTATTCTTCCCGAGATGCAAGTCACTCGTTTTTCTGCTTTTTCCCAAGTCTGCAGGTTTATGGCTTTCAGTGGTTCTGTTGTTTTTCTCTTTGTTTTATGTTTACCAAATCGTGAGTACACTGGAAACATTGCTGAGGGGGCAGAAGCACACGTATCCAGCTACACAGCAAAGGGTGTGTGCAAGTTCCCTACATAAAATGGACAACAATGGATATTGCCCTCCGTGTTTCAATTCCAAGCCTGAAACAAGAGCTTTAAGATGTTTTTAGGACGAGGAAAAGGTAAAAGAGCAAATGACAAACGTGCTGAAGGCCATCATGCTGGAACAGTTCTAGAACAGAATTAAATAATAGAAAAAGTAATGCGATAAGGCAGCGAATCTTGGAGTACACTGAAGATGGCCGATGTTTAGAAATGCTCTGACAGAAAAAATGAATTGTTTAAACATTTAGTATTTTTGGATTTTTGTTGTAAATACACGACACTAATTTCATGTTGGACAATGCACTATAAGTCAGACAGTATTTCACGTCAGTTGAACTGAAATGTTAATTTTTATTGCACGCTTCCCATAAATAAGATGAACACATATGTAATTAAATCACATTCTCCTCACAGGACCTATTAATACAAAGTTTAAAGTAAACTTTTGCTGTGTTGCTTCCTGTGCCCAAGAGAAATTTTGATTTCCTGGAACCTAATTTTGTTACTGGTGTGCACAGCCTGCTTAACTCTCATCTAGTAGAGCAGAATTCAAAGTTGTATTTACTTGCTAAGGTGCTTTTGTGTACATTGCGGTGCACTTTTCAAACATTGTACAACAGTGTTCCAAGTTACGCCAATGATGCATTTAATTAGTCTTAGTTCCGCTCTCTTAACTCTTAATCCTACACTGCTAGAAGAGAGTTAAGCAGGCAGTGCAAGCTGTGTGCACCAGTAAAGAAATTAAGTTTCAGGAAACAAAAATTTCGGGTAGGCACAGGAAGCATCACATTAAGAAAATGATGGCTCTGAATGTGGCAAATGGTAACATTAAAAACAAAACAAAAAGGGATGAAACACTAGTGAAAAATTATGTTCATACAGGCCATGCAGATAATATGCAACAAGCTGACTTCAGCATGATCATATTTGACAGTGAAATTTAAAAATTATATTTGTTGAGCAGCAAATCGCTCGGCAGCATGGCGGAACCAAGTCATGGCAGCCCTCTCGAGATCCTCTACGGTGGCATCTGGGTGTCTGATGTCATTAGTCAATGTGCCTGCATGCATGAGCAAAATTATCCTTCCTATAAGTTTTGCACACCACACAAAAACTTGGACCAGTATATACTCTACTAAAGAGACAAAACTAAATACCAGCACTAAACTTAGCAAAGCGTGAATAATAGGTGTATAAGTCATAAGCTGTTACAATGTCGTACATTATATATATTTTACCATGGAAAATCCATCTAGTTAGGCAATAAGGGATCAAATCTGTCAAAGCAGCCTCAATACAGTGAGTATACTGCTTGACACAAGATTTAAAAAGAAGTAAGTGATATCAAACTTGCTACACGTAATTCACCACACATTAGCTTGCACAGATTCAGCTCGGAGAATTTTTTTTCCCCCTTCGTTCCAAACTAATTGAAGCTTATTGTTGCGTTCCTGCTAAGGAGGGACTGTAGAATGCATGTCGTTTTCTGTTTTGTTGACTCCCCTCCTTGGACAACCAAGTGCTTCTTAAGTTAAAAAGAAACAAGAAAAAATACAGCTATAAAGATAAATTGGGATTCAGTTAACACTGAAAGTTTTGCAACCTAAATGATTTCTTGGTAATAGAAAAGTGCTAACTGGCTTTTACTTTTACTCATATTCTTTAAAATTGTCGTAGACAGTTAATGTAAAATCCTACAGCATGTCATGAACGAGACTTAGTGTCATAAGTAACATCAGTATGAATTTCTGTCTTGTAACTACAGCCCACTGTAGTTAACTACAAGACAGGCAATTTCACACTGAGCCTAGGCCATCAAGCAACATGATTAGGAAGTGGAGTACTAATTAAAACGTGCTTACAGCCATAAAATTGGCAAAATTACAAGAATAGACGAAGCAGAGAACTTACCATCTGATGTAGAGCTTGTCTGTCTGTCTCAAGCTTTTTGTCAAAGTCGAGCATGTCTGTCGCATCCAAAAAAGGCAAATCAGGGAGGTCACAAGGTTGTAAAGATGCACTGTTCACATTGTTGAGCAGCTCATTAAGGTATTGTGAATGGGCCTGCTGGGTCTGCTTAATACCATTAAGTATCTGCGAAACCCTTTCCATGAAGGCTACAAAAAAAGAGAAAAAAAATTAATGGCATTAGTATTATGTAAATTTTCATTTCAGCGCTATTTGCAAGATGAAATATTACCGCATTTATTCGAATATAGGCAGACCTTTTTTTCCGAAACTGTTACCCAAAATTAGCTATCGACCATATTTGTGAACACAGCTAGCCAGAGTACCAAGCTGAGTTCCACCATTACGCCTGCCGTAAGGCTAGTCTGGAGATTATTAAGACTGGCTTTAAAGAATGCTGCATATTTAATGCGCTCAACGGTGCACGAACGTCATTTGGTATGCCAAAGATGCATGCGAAGCATCTAGCGAGGTTGTCTTCTCTGCCAGTTCAGACGAGGTTACAGCTTGTGGCATCAACTAACGAGATTTAGTAGCTGAGCGGTAAATAAAGGTGTGTCATGGTCAAAGTGTTTAATTTTTCTAGAAAGATATAGGTCTACCTATATACAAATCATATTTTAGAATTTTTTCTGAGTTTACTTTATAGGGGTCAAGTATGTCAGTAGTCAACCTATTTTCGTGTACATATGGTAGTTGATGTGGCAACAATTGGAAAAAAGCAACAGTGATGAGCACTACTAAACATACTATCAGCCATAATTGGAACATAAACAGCAGAACACCTGCCTTCTTTATAGTTTTCGTCACCTAGCACTGGCCTTGTGATAACAGTGCGAGTTAGGATTCACGGTTTGTGCAACGCTGCAGCGACACCACGGACAAGTGCTTTTCTAAGTCACCGCGTCCACGCTAGCAACCGTCATAGCTCGAATGATAGGGCGCGCTCCTAAAGGAGGAAGAAGAGATAAACTGCTCCACTGACGCATGGCAGTGTCACTCCATCATGATAACATTGGCAAAAGGTAGTGTGCCAGTGGCAACATACAAAAGCTTTTATTACATGCTGCATAGCTGAGCCATAGGGTTGGCTAATGAATACTCATGCTCACACCACTATCGTGAAGCGAAAGCTAGGTGAGGCAAACTGTGTAGAAGCTATGCACTTTGCTGTTTTCATTTCAATTTAGACAGGTACATAGCACAAGTGAAAGAAACATGCTGTTCAATTACACAAGCTTAAGAGATGGAGCTCTAAGAACTTGCTGCTTATCATTTACACTACAGCATTCAACAGGGAACATGTGAATGCAAGCTGAAAAATAAAATGCAGTTACAGTAATGACTGGACAGCCAGCAATATTGCGAGAAATTCTGAACCTGTGCTTTTTAGTATGGCTTCATGATAGAAAAGCAGAGTGACGAACGGGACGAGAAAGAGAGAATAGAACTAAGCACTGGCTGCTACTCTGCAACCGCAATATATACAGTTTAGAAAACCGAAAAGAAGGTACTAAAAAAAAAGCACCCAAAAACCAGACATGTGACTTTAATGAAAACGAAACGAGCATTTAATCTCTTCGTCACGGAGATAGCCAATTTCTTTTTCGGTCAAGGAAACTATGGATCACTGCATTGCAAAGGGCTTTCATGAGTCAGCTCACTTCTTGCTGCAGCGGCTTAGAGGCTATGGCGTTCTGCTGCTAAGCTTGAGCTCGCAGGTTCAATTCCTGGCTGTCGCATGCACATTCTGATGGGGGCAGAATGCAAACATGCTCATGTGCCATGCACTGGGTGCATGCTGAAGAACCCCAGGTGGTCTAAATTATTCTCGAGCCCCCCATTACGGTGTGCCTGGCTCATAATCATATCTTGCTAGAGGCATGTAAAAAGCCAGAATTAAAATTTTTAGTGTCAGCCCGCGGTCAGTTGCCTTGACCGACAATAAGACAAAAAAGTTGGCTATCTCCATGACTGAATGATTGGACACTTCATTGTCATACTGCCGTCGTGAAGCCGTAATGGTCGTTCCACCTTCTCCATTCTAACATCATCCGACTCTCGTTGTGCCATCATCACTACGCCACCGTAATCCCATGGTTATCAGCACACCATTGTCATCGCACTGTTTTCTGTTGTCATCACTTCAAACATGTCATCTTATTGTCGTCGCCATCGTTGTCATGCAGTTGTTTCCGTACCTTCATCAGAGTCGTCGCCATGCACTTGCATCATCCCATTGTCCTCATGTTGCAGTCGTCACATTGTCATGATTATACCATAGTCATCGTTTCAAAATTGCCATCTCCTTATCGCCATGGCGTTGTCGTCATAATACGTTGGTTGTTCCACAGACGTCATACTTTATCATTACATCTTCGTCACACAGTCTTCGTTATGCCGTCATGCTCACGGGCAACCTCGCCAAGCGAGTGCTATAACAAAGTGAGCTGATACCGGAGACACCATATGTCGCCTATAGCCAAAGCAACGATAGTCTCAGAATGGCCACTGTAGATTTTTTAAATGAATGTGGCTTCAGCAATGCGGTGTGCTGATATATTGCTTGAATGCTAATCACATTACATCGACAGTCATCATGAGATGGGCTCTGCCATTTTTCTGTCATGAAGCTGCAAGATAACTAAAGAACAAAGCTGATTTAGTGCTAAGGGCACCACCTTCTGTTTCCAATATGTTACAATGAACAACAATATAAGTTAGTGCTAATGGACTATCACGAATGCGAATGGTACATATAGAGTACAAAAAATAACTTGTCTCAAGTAAATATTAATTGAGAAAGCAAGACAAATCAGTCTTCGCATATAAAATACTGAAAATTTCGCCTTAGCAACACTAAAACCCATCACTGAACCCTATTACCTATAACGATTAATAGAAGGTAGATGACATACCAAGCACTTGTGGATCTGCGTGTGACCTTGTAGCTCCAGTCGGATATCTGGATACCGGCCTGTACGATGAATCTGAACATAAACGACACCACAGGTTATGCTCTGCCTGACTGCAGTGCATTAAATGTCAAAAAAAATATTATAATCACTGAACAAAGCCAGCATAAAGATTTATATTGCATGCGGGACATACCAAGAGGTTGCAACTCTGTGAAGCTGGCAACTTCAGCATGTGTCGAAGCAGGCCTGCATAAACCACCTGAAACAAAAACATAAGAGGATAGTTAGATAGATAGGCTCAAACTGCCTGAAGTAGGCAAATAATCCTAATTGCATTAAAAGAACTATCAAGAACTACAGCACCATAACGAACATAGCAATGCGACATCAGAATGACACACCAAGCACATGTGGTTCCGTGTGTGGCCTTGTAGCTCCAGCAAGGGGTGTGGATACTGGTGTGTATGATGAGCCTGAACATAAAACAGACCACAGGCATTTGACCATAGCTAATAAATGTACAAAAAAATAATAAAGTGGAAACAATCAGTGGCGTAGCCAGAAATTTTGTTCGGGGGGGGCTACGCCACTGGCCCAATATATATATATATATATATATATATATATATATATATATATATATATATATATATATATATATATATATATATATATATATATATATATATATATATATATATATATATATATATATATATATATATATATAGCTGCACGTTGCAGCTCAGCCGAATTTTTCATATAGGAGGTCAATTATTTAGTAAAAATTGGCCAAAATTGAAAATTTTCAGGAAACGAAACTATCAAGTTTAAAACTCTGTGACTCAACAATGAAAAATGATATCACAATTCTGTGAACTGCATCTAATAGTACATCTACAGCGGACAAAATAGATATGTTACACATGAATCTCAAAAAAAATTTGTATTGTGGAAATACGGCTTTTGCAGAACCCTTGTACACAACGTAACCAATTCACGTAAGATACAAATTGACACAGCAAACTTGTCCGCTTTGACTGGTATAATAAATGCCGTTTACAGAACCACAATATCTGTTCTTCATGCATAGCTATTAGTTTGTAAACGCCGTGCTTCTATTTTTTCAAACTTTCCAATTTTCCAAAATATTTTAAACACAATTCAGGCCCTAAATCGAAGTTATGTTTCGAACAGACACTAGGGTTTAACTTTCTCTCTCAAATGCAACCAATTTCAATAAAAGCGATTAGCAGGATTATCTCAGAAAAGCGTTTCTGCGTTTTACAAGTATTTGAATAGGCTGCGTCGGATTGGGCCCGAGCTAAAGCTTCCTCTTAAACAATTTATCGAGGGATCAAATACATGAATAATAACTGCATTGTCATTGCCAAAGATGCTGTAAACGAATTCTTGAAAGCTACGCTCTGTAAATACAAGTAAAATATGTATTTTTTCATAAAATATTATACTCGTATGTGCCAAACATTGTGCCCAACATAACTGATGTCAATACTTCCATGTTTTTTATCTATTTATTAAGTAAAGAAAATATCACACGAACTTTAGAACTATATCAGTTCGAAACCAGGAGAGCAGTGCATGCCGCTGATATGAAAAATTAAAAGGCAATGAACTGAACAAGTTGAGGACAAATATCTTAATGAAACTTTGTCATTCAAGAACCGTGCTTACATTCTTGTATATATGCAATGGCCAGTGAAAAATCTCAATGACGCTGTCGTTTGTTCCAATGTATTACGCTGGAGTAGCTGTCCCTTGTCGTGTATCGTGAGTAATTGCACCGAAGTTATAGTCGCGACAGAGAGCACGTATAAAAAGCAGGAGTTCTGCAAGATATATGAGGGCAAGTCAAATGAATGAGCCAACAACGGGGTACTTTATTTAAAAGTAGTCTTCATGAGAATTTAGACATTTGTCCTATTGACTAACGAGTTGCGTGATTCCCGTCTTATAAAACTCCTTGGGTTGCTGCTTCAAAAAGTCTGTATCTGGTTCCCTTGAGCTGTTTTTTCGGTTGCCCCAAAATGTAGAAGTCGCAAGGTGACAGGTCTGAGCTGTATGGCGGATGTTGCAGCGTTTCCCAGTTGAACTTTGCCAGTTTTGTATTAACCACATAAGCGACGTGGGGACAGGCATTGTCGCGGAACAAGATGACCCCATTCGTCAATTTTCCACGTTGTTCGTTCTTGATTGCGACACGCTGCCGTTCTGGCGTTTCACAATATCGGAAACAATTGATAGCCTCTCAAGATTTAGCAAATTCTACCAGTAATGAACCCTGTCGATCGAAAAAAAAAGTCAACAACACCTTTCCAGCGGAAATGATGGCCTTTACGTTCTTTGGGCGTGGTAAATTCTAATGTTTCCGCTGTAAGCTTTGCCGTCGTGT
The DNA here is from genome assembly GCF_038994185.2 of Dermacentor albipictus. Taxonomy (NCBI): domain Eukaryota; kingdom Metazoa; phylum Arthropoda; class Arachnida; order Ixodida; family Ixodidae; genus Dermacentor; species Dermacentor albipictus. Next base: position 277,808,248 of record NC_091821.1, on the reverse strand, counting down.
TTCAGGCTCGTAGTAGTGGCACCAAGGTTCGTCCCCGATCACAGTTGCAAACAAGAAGTCGTCATGCTCATTGTGATACCCGATCAGATGAGTCAAGGCAGCGCGAAACTTCTCCGTCTTCTCGCGATGGATAAAAATCTTGGGGATCCATTGCGCACCAAAGAGCCTATAACCGAGAAGCTCATGAATTATGGCGTGAACCGAACCGTGACTGATGTTCAGACGATCTGCCAGTTCATCGATGCTTATCCTCCGTTCTTGTTTCAGCAGCTCATGAACCTTTGAAATTGTGTGGGGGGTGATTGCACGATGGTTTTGGCCCGGTCTTGGAATGTCTTTGCAACGTCCTTTGAACCGTTTGCTCCAACGCTTCACAGTGGTCAATGAAATGCAGTGTTCAACGTACACGGCAGTCATATGTTGATTAATTTCTGTTTTGGAAACACCTTCAGCTGTCAAAAACTTCGCGACACCGAGTTGTTCAACTTTTGAAGTGTCCATTACGTGACGCAACCATATTCAACCCAGTGTATGAGAGCATTAAAGAACATTTACCTTCACACCTGCGTGTCACTTTTGTAAATGAGACATGCCGTTCTCCTACACGCATGCCTCGCAGATCATGAACCGAACCATTATTGCGCGGTTAGGGTAGGTTCACTTTCATTTGACTCGCCCTCGTACATTAGAAATACAAAGATACAATGGGATATGCAAAAGCGAAAATACGGCTTGATAAAGGACAAAAAAGTGTCACTGGAAACAAAGTTCACTGCATGTATACACAAAACCTCGCAACAAGATATTTAAGTATACGTATAAGTCTCTAATGAGTCTATGTATGTAATTGTATAAGTTAACTGCATATAATGCGTCTAATAACTGTATAACTGTAATAACTATATAATGCGTATATAATACTGTAATAAAGAAGTAACTGTATATAATGCGTCAAACAAGGCAAATAAACATGTTGCACAATCATAGATTCCACCTCCCCTCCTACGCTTTCACTCGCACATACAGCATGCAGCGCGTGGTCACGATGTTATCACAGTTGGACTTTATACGAAACATGAGGGCGATGGCAGGAATGCGCCTGGAGTGTCCATATAATTGCTTTCGCAATAATATAATAAATGTATCCGGCAACTGAAGCGTCCCGTCGCCCATTACTTTCCGCAAAAGAAGTATCAAAATCGAACTTTCACCATGCGACAATTCGCTGCGCCGCAACAATGTATTTTTTTTCTGTGAGGCGGAGGCACCGAAATGAAAAAAAAAACGCATAGGAAAGTATCTTGGCCAGAATCTAATGCCTACTTCGGGCACCTAATGGGGCTACAGAAGGAATACCGAAGAAAACATGAGACGCTTGGTCCACTGAGAACCATACGCATACTGCTCAGTATCCTACAGCGGCGAAACAAGACTTTCCGGAAAGGTTCCGCTCAAGGAATACGGTGCAATCCTTCGAGTCCCCACAGTGATGGCGGCGAGCGACCATTGTTTTTTTTTTCTCGTCTGCTAGCCAGAAAGCGTCCAAAACTCTGTCCGGTGAAAATCCACTCGGCCAGAGCAAACCGAACTCGCACCGAAGTGTACCGCACGGTGGTCGGGGCCATACGAGAAAAACATATGCGCTCTGGTTGGCTCTGGCAGCCCGCGGGTAGGGTAGCGAGAACAAAAAAAATGAAGAGGCTCAATGTGTCCTCGCGAATAAAAGTCAAAGTAGAAAAAATAAATAATAACGTATTTACTTTGGCTGGCTTTAGTGTCTTGACCTGGATGTTCTGGCGTAGGTTAAAAAAAATGTTGATATTTTTTATGTGACATGACGGCACAAATGAACCACCCCAACGCTTCGTCTCATTGGACCTCGCTGCCTGCTTTGTCAACTCGTCTGCTAGTGTGTTGATTTGGCTTGTCTCAATGTATGTTCCGATGTAAGACTTTAGAAAAGTCAACAGACCTTTGTCGTCAAATGTTTATAACAACTTAAAACCCACAAAGTTCCGCAATTGAAAATCTAAGGCACAACTTTGGAAATGTCAATGCACCTATCACATCAAGAGCTTATGAGATTTATACCCATAAAGGTTCGCAATTGATATCCATGCGCTCCATAGATTCCGTGGCCTCAGTGAGATGCCGCGGCGAGCCCGCTCACCATCAAAGCGCCCTTGAAACTTTGTGCTCGGATGGGACTGCTTGGCGTTATATGACTCCCGGTGTATGGGCGTTGCCACGAAATCCAGCCCGAGTTTGCAATCTTCGCGGTTAAATGTGTTTTCGCGCGTCAAAAAGACATTCTAGACAAAATCCAGAGTGATTTCCGGCGCCGGGGGTCGCTTTGGTCGGCGGTACATGGACAGCACGAAAAAATTTCGGGGGGGGCTGAAGCCCCATAAGCCCCCCCCCCCCTGGCTACGCCCCTGGAAACAATGAAAGACAGCAACATAATGATGCATATCCCATAAATGACATACCCCAAGTTTGCAATTCCGTGAATGAGCCAGCAGCTTCCGACCTGTGCAAAGCACCTAAAACAAAAACACAATGTATTAAACTCCACCTGCATAAAAGAACATAACATTGCATATGAATTACACACCGAGCACATGTGGATTTGTGCGTGACCTTGTAGCTTCAGCAAGATGTGGATACTGGCCTGTAGGCTGAACCTGAATGTAGAACAGACCATAGGTTATGCTCCACATGGCCATAGTGTAATAAATGTACAAAAACTAATACTAGGGACAGTGAATCACAGCTGCACAAAGATGTACATCACAGAGGTGACTAACCTTGAGTTTGCAAGTCTGTGTATAACCTTGGAGCTTCAGCGTGAGTAGCTACAGACCTATGCAAAGCATCTGAAACAACAAAGACAGCATGGCTTACACTCTCTTTGATAGCAGAATGCACAAGCAGACAAAAATTTAAATATACTAGCTGAGACCAGAAAACATTTAATGTGCCAATAAACTGCATGCATGACACACAAAGCATTTGTGTCATGTCCTGTTATGTCTTACGCTGATATTCGTTCAAAAATGTCTCAGTAGCCTGTAAGTGGTCTTAAATTTTTTACAAAAGGTGCAGAAGCTGGGATGGTGGGGCAAGGGGGTATTCTGTAAGTGTCCACACAGTGATCACGTACAGAATATACTCTTTCTTCCAAGATCTGGGCAATGTATCTTAATCACAATATGCAGTGCTCCAGTGCACAAGTGTGGTACAAAGCAACATTAAACCGCAATCACATATGTAAAGACATACCAGGCACTTGTGCTTCTACCTGCCTTCTCTAGAATGGCATAGATGCTGGTCTGTACAGTACAGCTGAAACAGAAAGAGGCCACTGGTTATGCTTCACCTCAACGCAAAATACACATAAAAAGAAAGAAAACACTATGTGCCAACACATAGGCATTATTTCACGGCTGGTGAGACAATTAAGAAGCTGCAGGAGAATACTTAGCTTTACATAGTCGTGTAAAGTTGCATTACAAACATTGTGCACCAGTTTGATAACAACTTTGCAGAGCGAAATTCTTATGTTGGAGCGGCTGCCTTAAAAGGACAGCTTAGGAACCTTGAAGGAAATGTAATATGGTACTGTAATTTGCTGAGCCTGTGGATGAAGCTTCCAGCAATCTGACAGTCTTAAACAGATACTGTCATTACTGCCAGTTCAGAAAATGGATTTTATCCTCATGCTGGATACGTATATGGAAAGTTAGGTCAAAATAAGTAGTTCCTAAGTCAGGAGCTGTAGGTGAAGTTAAAGATTAGCACAATGCTCCACAGTGCGCATAAAGTGAAGGCCTGAGCCTGCAGACTCCAATCGTCAAGCCGACGTTCAAAGTGAGGCATGGTATGGAAGATCTACAAAAATGGTGCACTAAGCATGTCGTAAAGTTTCACATCCTCAAGAGCCATAAAATTCACAGGCAACAAACTGTTTGTTGATCAGAACTCAAATAGAACAGCTAAGTAAAAGGAAGAGCAAGTTTAAGTGTGCCTGGCTGAAGACTCGATATAGTGCGACCAGTGGTCCCCAAGCAAAGGTGTACAAAAAGGTTTAATTAACTTTTGAGTATGATACCGGTTTAATTGCTACCACAGCATAAATGACAAAACAATTTAGGGTGGACGACTATCCTGGCAGTAGAGCATGCGTGCCTTTTGTTATTCTCTGTGTTAACTTGAATAACAAAAGGCACGCATGTTCTACCCAACATCGCAAACAATTTGTAACCTGTACTCATAACGTTGTCTATGCCATTCCACTTTCATGCGGGAGAAGGTACGTTTCAGAAGGTATCAATGAGGGATGAAAAGAGCATCGATATAACGTCACTAGGGCAATCTCGGGTCATTTGGGTATTCACTGCCGAAATTATACCTGCAAGCCCATGTTTGAAAGTATACTTCTATTCTGTATAGGGCTCATAACAGGATGACGAGGGAGATTGTGGAGGCCTACGAGATTGGAAAATTAGAGGAAAAGTGCGTAAGCAAGCCTTCGGTATCACTATCTGAAAAGGAGATATGATTCCTCAGTTTATCTTTGTGACCACTACAGTACATATTTTCCCCATGCCTTGCACACGTGTACGGTTTATCGAAATTCACCACTGAATGTTCTTTTTTTGCTGTTACATTTGTTTCCGCTCGTACGGTATATATTTATCAATGCGTGCGAAAATAACATCTATAGTTGAAAGTGAAGCGCTCTCTGTCTGTTTCTTCCTACGTCCTCGTACAGTCGCGCTTATACCACTCTACCATGGATTCTAACCAACTAGCCCGCCAACGTGTTTTAATCCACGGGAAAACTGTGACTGCTATGTATGCTGTCACCAGGCTAGTCCACATTGCAAAATTCCTGCGCACCGCCACAATAGCTGCCCCTCGCAACTTGGCCGAGCGAAAGGTTCGGATGTGATTCGCGAACTTCCACTGGCTGAAAGGAGGTGCCAGCGACACCAGCAGGAAGATTACTTGCGTTAATATGTTCGCCAGCAGCTGCCAATATTGCGTGCACATCGGCCTGCACGGCTTGGCTGACGCAACGGTAGGCAGTCGCTCTAGACATGGAAGCCATGCTGACGTTACGGCTCGCTTGTATTCTTCGTTCAGATTCTCAATCGCCAGTAAATTGATGTGTGCGTGTTGTTTACGCGAGTGACATTGAGAGTATAGAACTGGACTGCACTTTAAGAGCGGCAGACTAACGCTACGAACATGCAGGAATAAAAAAATTGGAGGACGCTTAAGCTTCGCCTTCAAGAGTGGAACGCGACAGCGTTCCCATCGACCCGCCAAGGGGTGTAAGACAATGCGCTACGGCGCAGGGATCACTTACGAGGCGCCCCGCATCGGACTTTGCGCCCACCTATCACACGGAGAGCGTCGAGCAACGCAGCGTTCGGCGCGGCAACGAAACGTGCGCCTGAGCAAACGGAACGAACCAAAGAACTCGGTGTCTCGGAGGGGGAAACGATCTACGCCAGCCAAACGTCGTGATCGGCACGGGCAGAGAGATAGATAGATAGTAATCTAAAGAAAGGAACGGCGCTTGATTCTGCAACCCGCGTGGGAGCACGGCGAAGCGTCGTCAGGGGAGAGGGAGCCGGGGGAGAGGGAACCGGACCGCGCACAGCCCCAATGCGCGTATGGCGCGCCACCTGTCGGGGCAGCGCCGTACATTGAGAGGAGGGGGTCTTCTGTGTTTGCCGCAAGATGGCTCTGCGTGTGCGGTAAGCGCAGAAGAAATGTAGCGGAAACGTACTTCGCTATCGTGTAAATGCGACTTCTGTAAGTTACAGGCTCATAATTACCGTTATACACCGCAGTATAACTTTCTACGGCACGTTTTTAAGGCAACACCGCGTTCACTAGACGCGCGTTTGTACCGCTTTCAAGCATCAAACTCGTGGCTGAGTGGTAGCGTCTCCGTCTCACACTCGGGAGACCCTGGTTCGATTCCCACCCAGCCCATCTTGGAAGTAGCTTTTTATTTATGAAGTGCCTGCCGTGATTTATTGCTCACGGCCAACGCCGCGGACGCCGACGCCGACGACACCGGCTTTTCTGCGACACGAGCTCCTTAACGCTATCCCGTTAAAATGCGACGATAACTAACTTTCGTCTTCGTTTTCCATGGCGCGCTTCCCGCCAACCGTAACCTAAGGAGGTGAAAAACAAGGCCCATCACACGTATGTCCGCAGGCCAGACTGATCAGAAACAGTTAGCAAATGACAACACTTACCTTCGATTGAAACGCAGGCTTGCTCCACGAGCCCAACTATAAAAACTATTTGAGAAAGCGCGCGAAACCCCGAAACTATCTAGGACCGATGCGAACACGGAGACCACGGGAGAAAATGCTAAACCATGGCGACAGAGAAGCCATCGCCGCCATGCCGTATATAATCAACATATAATAAGGGCAAAAGTAAAAAAAAATCTATTCGGTATTTTAAATACTAAGAATAATGCTTTTGTTTTATTGTGTTTTCCCTGCCTATTTGGAATTAGTTATGGGGTAAAAGATAAATTCAAAAAGAACTGAAACCGAAACTGCTCGCCGCTTCTCCGAGAATTAGTCAAGTAGGAAGTAAGTAGGCAGGTCTGTCGCACGGATGGTTTCAATCCCCAATAATGTGTACATTGAACTACATTCGTGCGCCATCGGAGTTGAACCGGTTTTGTGCGCAAGGTTAATGTATACATAAATGTGGGACCAACGACCAACGTGTGTTTTGTGTTCTCGCCGGCGCAATGCATATTATGTGTGCAGGGTTACGCAAGTTTAATTTGAGCGCGCACGTGTACTGGGATATGGCACATAAAATATTCGTGAAATAAGCACATATGTACCATTCCCATTCATGTACTATTCTGGGACGTTTATTGGACATCCGTTCGCGTAAGTCCATAGGACATCCATATTACTTCCTTTTTTGGACTTCGGACTTCAGTACTTGCTTGGGACGTCCTTAGGACATTTGGTGTTGTCTGGGTTGAGTGGCGAGCAGTCACGGGAGAGGCAGAGCTCGGAGGCTGGCCTAGGCGAGCGGGTCCTGGAAGTGAGTGGGAGTGACACGTGCAGTGCTAGCCGCGATATAGACGCGACGCCGCAATTAGGCGACGCGGGCTCCACACTCGCTCCGGTTTCCGCCAGCTGGCAGGAGCAGGCGGCAGCTGAAAGAGAAACTCTGATTCGCGAGCAACAGGAAGACTGTTCACTAGCCGATCTGAGGAAGAGCGTCAAACGGGGAGTGAAAGAAAAGAGGGTTTCATTTGGCAAGGAATCTGGCTTATTGTACAGCCGCTACACGGATAAGCAGGGTCGCAAATATAAGCAGCTTCGGATTCCGCGAAAATATCGCCGGGAAAAATGAATGACCTCATTTGCTTCCTCAGTAGTATGTTTTCGGTCCAAGTGATTTCAAGGGGACCATTCTATTTGTCATTATTATTGCTGATCAATAATTGTTCCTGATATTTTGGTGTGTTGTTAATTTGAAAACTGGTTGTTTGAGCCTTGTGTACCAGATCGTACACCTGCCTCTTGTTGCAGCGGGAGCAAAAGGGGGTTAGCAATTTAGTTAGGTTGATTTGGATTCTGGCCTTGTCTGGTGTTTGACGGGAGACAGAGGGCACTTGTTCGTGTTGGGTGTTGCCTTTTTGCCGGTCGGTTTTGCAAGCTGCAGAACGACCAACCGGGACCAGTGGCGAGAAGCAAGGGCTTAGGAACGACCCGAGCGGAGCTGGTCGAGGTGCCTTGGCGACAACGCGGTGAGCAGAGCTCCTGTCTTGGCGAGTCGGACCTGGGCACGTGAAGTTACGTGGCGTCCCGGCACTGGACGTGAACTTGGACGAGCCTGCCGAACGTGCGCGCCTGGCATCCGAGCCACGTGGAGGCAGCGCGTCTTCCCGGCGCCTTATCTGAGGGCGGGGATGCTGTTGTGCCATTACCACCAGCCCGGATTCCGAATCTGCAAGATGCAGAATTTATCCTGCGAGCGCCCAAATTCTCCCTTGACAAGTCAAGATGCTGAGCCGTCAGGCAGCGGTGTCCTGCGGAGAAGCATCGGCGGGCAACATGTTCAAATGTGTCACCAAGTGCCAGACAGCCCTGCGCCGCACCTCCTTTTGCCTGGAGGTCACCGCGCGCGCGAACTTTGAACCGGGTGGCCAGCGCGGTCGCTGGTTGGACCTCTCGGACGACCGTCGAGTGCTGGCTTTGTATTGGGCCGTTTGAGTGACAATGGTTCTCGGGGATTATAAAGCCGCGAGGCGGCCGCCTCGAAAACCGGATCCGCCGACCCACCGGGAGCAGAGTGCCGCTCTCGACTGGAGTGAGATGTTTTCGCCGGACGTCGCCGTGCGGGGACAGTCGCGTTTGCTGTGAGCTCTCGGCCCCAGTGCCGACCCGTTCATGTCCTGTATAATGACCTGTATATAGTGTATAAAGTCCCTTTTGTTATTCTCACCGACGCCTGACTCGGAGTCTTCGCTACCAACGCTCTGTCACGAAACGGGTGACGAGCGCTACGGGACCACAAAGTCGTAATGGTGGTGCAGCGGTGCAAAGTCCTAACACTCTTTAGTGAAGGTCAAGCAAGTCCATATCGGTAGAATACTCTGCAAAATTATGCGAGCGAGGGGATGTCAAACAATGGGTCAGGAAATGCATTGTTTTTCTGCAAAACAAAAGCTGATTGCCCTTACATAAGTCACTTTAGCATCATGATAAATTCAGAAATAAACAAAAAAACAAGACACGCAAAAATAAAAAAAACATTTAATGATATTCCAGCAGAACGTTTTGTTGGGCTAGTTGGTGCATATTACTGAAGTACTATAGCGCCAAACAGACGACACAAGAAGAAGAGACACGGACATAAGCGCTCGTCCGTGTCTCTTCTTCTTGTGTCGTCTGTTTGGCGCTATAGTACTTCAGCCATTTAATGATGCTCTCTCCAAACTGGGATAAATAAAACCAAACACATCACATCTAATGTAGACATATCAGATACCTTGTGAAACACTAAAGGAACAATTCAGTTTCGAGCTATGGCACTTGCCGCATAGATGTGGGGGGGCCTTGCATCAACAGTGATAGTTACCACTGCATTTAGAAATTGAAAGCATTCGTGCAGACAAGGATGATTCTTTATATTTTTGGCTACCACTTCAAATGCCTCCACCAAGTGTTACAATGCTGCACGCAGCCATACTAAGGATCTCGCAGCAACACCTGCAGGTAAAAAGCAGAAGCAGTCAAAGTGCTGGTGTGTACTGGACACAATGTTTGAAAACTTTTAGGCAAGAAGAGTGCAAGAAGCAGACATAACAACTGCATTTATTTCCATAATTCCCCATTTGAATGGCCTTTTTGCTTAGACAATGCCTACGCCTAGCCACAGCAGCTCCCTCATACAGACCCCGCAAGCCAAGAGGCCGTGGAGGCAAATGCAGATAAGAGGCAAGAAGCTATAGCGCTGGTATTGACATTAATTTATTTTCTTTCTTTTTCTTTCGTTTAGGCAGCCAGCACACCTCGAACAGCCACCTTGACTGCGGGTGTGTCACCCTAGTCACCAAGAAAACATCTGAGGGAAAGCGACAGGCAATGTGAACAGCCACTTCTCCATGTAAACGATACTCTTTCTCTCGGATGACTCCTGCGCCTCGCCACGCCAGCACACTTGTGCACAAAGACACAGCGGAGGCACGTGCAGGTCAGAGGCAAGAAGCAATGACACTGGTGTCGACATTCACCCAATTTCTTTTTCTTACTCTGAGGCAGCCAGCACACCTCGAACAGCCACCTTGACTGCGGGTGTGTCAGTAGATTCCTGTTGTACATGTGCTCAAAACAAACTTCAGTAAACTTGAACTTGATAATAAACTTGAAGGCAAATGGGACATTGATGCATTGTATTATTGAACATTTATTGTACACATACAATATATGTTATACTTTGCAGTGCTACAGAGCGTATTTTGAAGCTTCCCCCTATATTTTGCACCTTTAATTACGTATGTGTTGTGTGGCTCTCAATGCAGTTCATGTTGTAGCAGCTGCTTTGTCTGTGTATGCACATTGGCTTAAGCTTGTGATATCCACATACTTCTCTCACATATACAAAATAAGGTTCTATGTAGTCCTCAGTGTTACAATAACAACTGAAAGTAAACAATCCGATTGTGGAATTGTGTTTATTACAGCGATTCCTATGACAGTTACTGACAAGTTGACATACTGAACTGGTCAATCGGTCCATAGCCTCCTCTATTTTTCAAAAATAAAGGAGGCTATGATCCGTCATGGCAAGGAATTGTATGTATACATAAAAAAAGGGGGTATGTGTGCGTGTTTGTAGTGGGGGTATAGGATTAGGGCGATACGAAAAAATGTACCAACACCGTCCTCTAGACCCATTCCGTTAAGGTACTGTAACAAAGCGTATTATGCATAAAGTTCATACAACCAACTCTGATATTACTACAGACGCCAGGCGACGCGAGCTACATTGGTCATGATGCATTCGCGACTGCACCGGATGCCCTCCACATTATTCTCGTTAATCGGGCTCACTGCGCCGAGGCAAAAGAAAGATCATGGGCGCAGGTGCCTTTAAAGTATCTCGACCTTGCGAGGCACCGCTGCGCGTGCCAGGGGAGCTGTCCGTGCGAACACTCCCTGGCACACACCTGCCTCGGCGGCCCCAACCTACGTACCGTTCTGCTTCGAGCTTTGATACCCCCACTGTCCCTTGGGTGCCCTGGAGTTCCTGCGCCGCCTGCTCTATTATCATCTCAGGTGCTCTCCTGAGACTTGCGTTTGTCGGTTACATGTGCCCTACAGCTGGATCATTACTTATAATAATAAAAAACCCGATCTATCGTCGCGACGATAGATCGCGAAAGCGGCTTTTGCAACATACCGCGCCCGTGCGAAGAGCATTACGGAACGCCAACGAGGAATCTGACCACAGCTTCGACCTCGTAACGTCGTCGAGTGACACTCCAGCAACAGGCGTGACCGCTGAAAACCGCATACCGCCGGAAACTTCAACAGGATCATCCTTCAGTTGCATAACTGCCACCTGCACGGCCAACATGGACCACACCCACACCGTCCCGCAACATAGAATAAAGAAGCAACTTAAAATAGCCCAAACACACGGCTGCACGCACACATCACAACACTACAAGCGAGACGCCATACTGCTACGCTGCTACTGTTGCCGGATTAAAACTGACTACTGTCACCAAGTCTAGCAAGCGTCTCAGGAGCTGGCAACCTCGGCGCGTAGCAACATGGCGGCGCTCTTGCGGTTCCCGATTTCCCCGATTTCAATGCATGGGCCCTATGGGTAGCTTGTCCTCTAGAGTCAGTATAGTAACTCCATGATAGTAACTCTATGGCGCCGCGCAAGAAACGTTCATTTGAGGGATCGCCAGTCGTTTGTGCGCAGGCGGAAGTAAGAGTGGGCGCGAGCATAGAGTTTCCTACAAAATTGTAATTCTTGTAGGAAACTCTATGGGCGCGAGAGAGAAAATTTGGGGGCTTTTGCTCTTTGAACGTACGACGCTGCCTAGGTACCATGGAGTTGGTTTCTTAGCGCGTGTTGTTGGCATTTGTCCCTAGGCGCCCCGGCATTGCGGAGTGGGGTCGAGTTTGTTTACTCCGACGCTGGCTTCCGGCGCGGTGAAATAGGTGAAGCAGCATGCGCTGACGTCCGATTTGGCGACCGCTGTGTCGGCCAGGCCATGGCCAGACCAGGGGTAGCACACTCTCAAGTTCAGCAAATGGCCACAGAGGGCGAAAAAATCGACCGCGCGGCGCTGCTAAAGAAACAGACAATTAAAAAGGTTCCCCGTTGAGCGCATTATCTCCCGATAGAGGCGCCGTAGTAAGCGCAATTTTAACCTACAAACTTTCTTCAACAGTAAACGAAGCGTTTTTATTGCATAATAAAGACTACAAAATTATAATTCCTAATTTTACATTGTACTTTTTATTACGAATTTTGTTGATTTTTGTCATTTTAAACGGAAAATAGCGTTCAGCATCATCGACCTCCCACGTGACCTCCGGCCTGGATTTAAAATGTTTACCGGTATGTTCGCCTGCACGGCAGGTACGGATTCCTTGGTTCGTACATTGGTTGGTTATTTTGTGCTAACACCAGTTTATTGCGCTTCGATATCTCGCGTTATTTAACTTGGGGTGTAAGCCTGAAAGCTAGGTTTCAGTCGTGAGCCATGTGGAACATGTCTGCATCTAAATGGGAGCCGGGTCCTGCTGTGACTGGGGACAGCCGTTTAACATCACTGCTTCAATCGCTATGTAATTTATTCGTCTCGTTAACTTACAGGCGGAGGTAAGTTAACGAACTAGTTGCTGCATTACATAAGGGCAGTCGGGACCCTCCGTTGCTGTTTCCGAAATAAACTTTCAGTTGCGAGGCCATCATTATGCACACATTCACGAAAGAGAAACGATATCGGAACGCGCGTCACGGTTTTCATCCTGTTGTAGCCGTAGCCATAAGTGACTGAGTTGCCTTATCAATATATATTTTTTTCGAGTCCGCCGGCAACTTCTTTCGTTCACAGAACCGAATAACCTTTTGATAAACTGACGCTAAAGTACTGAATTTAATGTATTAAACAGTTGCACACATGATAATTCACCCATATTTCGTACCTGTTGGTTCAAAATGTTCTTGATGTTCAGTTCGGCTTACCTCAGGACATGTATTTTTGCAGTAGTGAAGCGGTGCATCACGTTCATGCACAAAAAGAATGCATCAATTCTAATAGCTTCATGTCTTTCATCTATTTGCTTGTGAAATCAGCAGTGTGATCCCTTCTAGTGTATAAACGAGCGCACAAATGTTCTTATTCGTGATCTGAATAATACTTAAGCTGTTGACATGCATTGTAGTTACGCAGACATCAATTTTACGGAGAGTAACCATATTTTTTACCACCGCTGCTTAAGCACCCTAGAACAAACAGTGTGCATTTGCATGTGTTCTGTAGTCACAAACCATTGCAATGTATATGTCGCACCTTTTCGCGTTTTATATTGCAAAATTGTGCCTATTCAATTTCTGATGCAGTCAAAATTTCTGTTCCAGACATGCAGTAATGAGGATGGCACCAGTATAAAGCAACACACTCCATGCACTAAACAGAAGCTGCTGCCTGCTACAACAAGGTCATTGTGTGGACTTTGGCTGCTACTACAAGGTAAACAACACCTGGTTCAGAAATAAATATGCTTGATATATGCTGTATTGGCTTGCTAGTCTTGAGATACATGTCATTTGTTTGTAGCAGATGATATGAACATTTGTTCATGTTTACAGTTCAGCGTAATTAGTTCGAACATAAAAGAAAACACTACATGAGTTTGGATAATCTCTGCTGTATCTCATGTGCCATTGTTCTGCCCCTACAGAGTCTGTGCCAAGTACATCTTGGTCATCACGGGAGCCCCCATCTACACCAACAGGAAGGGGCTGGAGCTGAATTCGCAAGACCACGAACAAAAGAGCCATTCCAGAATTATTTGGGTGAGATATCAAGTCTACGGACGACTGTTTCAAGAGTGAAAAGAGCCTACGCCATCATTCCACCAGCACTTGTCCTTGCCGCCTTTTTAGCGTCCCGTGTCCATTCTTGCGCCAGTCACTTCAGTCTGTGTCATAGTCTGTTGGCATGCTGTGAAGCTGCTCGCAATATTACGTCACATTTACTGTTCACCAGGTCAAGTACACCCTTGGATATGACATATACAGTTCTTGCAGTTAGTTTCCAAAGTAATCTCCTATGACGGTTATCCACATGCGTGGAGGAAGACCGCTATTTAAATTTATTGTGCAGTAATATATGAGGGATTGTATATTCTCCATTTTACCTACCATGTGGCCGTTCCGCCTTTATAATATAGCCGCAATGTAAACTATCAGGTATCGGACGCCATAAAGGCTACCCACATACTCAAAGACCTCGCGCACAACTTCTGACGACACTTGTATTCAAGAGTTGTACGACTGCCAAAGACATCCTTAACGTATGATACATAACACATAATGGGGTTTTACGTGCCAAAACCACGATCTCATTATGAGGCACGCCCTAGTGAGTGATTCGGGAATAATTTAGACCACTTGGGGTTCCTTAACGGGCGCCTAACCCTAAGTACACGGGTGTTTTCGCATTTCACACCCATCTAAATACGGCTGCTGTGGCTGGGATTCGATCCCGATACTTCGTGATTAGCAGCCCAACCCAATAAAAACTAAGCAACATTGGAGGGGAAGGAATGTTGGCAGTTTGAGGAAGGTGACAGCCGAGGGGCACGTGAGACAATTCGTTCCTATCCTCATTGCGGGAGAATCGGTACCAGCCGTCGAAGAATGACACGGTAGAATGCACTGAATTTAATGCGATGGCGACCGCGTACAATATTTCAGACACGAATCACGCTGTAATGACTGATGACCAGGCATCTCGCTTATACGTGCAGTCGCCTGACAGCTGCCGGGCGCTGGCGTTGACCACAGTGTCTACGTAATTGACCTCTCTTCAACACTTGCCGACATTCTCGCCTTATTTCGCACCATCGCATTTCAGCTGAACTGCTTCAACAGCCAATTTATTTGTGCCAAAATTTTACCACCCTGTCAACGTTATGGTTTCTTATTTTTAGGTCATCTTTTATATTTGGGCTAATGCTTTACTAAGATTTCCAGCGGTTTCGCCTTTCCCAAAGTGCCCTCATTTTTGGCGGCCTCTGCTCACATTTTGGAGGATTTTTAATAGACGTTGAAACCATTGCATGGCCCCCCTGACCACGCTGCTCAAAATGTCATTTTATTTCCCTGAGGTCTTGTGCAAGCTTCCGCCTTCTTGCCGTTCATCAACCTCCTGATTTTCTTGTCACTTGTACCCCATTTTGACGACTACAATCCCACGGAACGTGGCAACGATATAATGTACATGGGATTAAAGCCATTTAATCAATTCTACCGTGGACACGGCAGCCGCTTTTGCTCGCTCTGAATGCAAATATTGCATTAATGAGCGCCATCCTGAAATATATAAATTGATAGTCTAAAAAATTATGGGGATCCCACGTATATGCGAATCGATGTGAGCGCAGCTTTCTGTGTTGTTTGTTGTCATTGTTAAACGTAATCTCCACAGAGTAGTCAGGCACCCTCTAATGAAATGCTGTCAATGTATGCCCGATTACGCCCGCCATTGTGATGCACATAGACGTAACTTCAACTCCTTTTCTCAGAAATAAACGCTGAATGAAACGCTGACGTCATCCTGAACAAGATCAACAAGCGCCGTAGTGCGCGATCTTATGATGCCCCTATTCGCAAGCTTTTTTTCGTGTTTCTTTGCTTTTCTTCTTTTTTTTTGGGGGGGGGGCGGCGATGTGCTTTTGTACCGTAGAAACGTCCCGCGGACATCTATGTTGTGCTCATTTTTATTCTCAAGCACCCAATGAAAACTGTCATCGCTACAACTTCATGATGTCCTGGTGGCAGGCCACCATGGCGTGACGCGCAAGTGTGACCACGCTGATTCTCTTGGATTGGCATGTACTATACTGTGCGTCATACTTCGCCGCATTCATTTTGCAAACTATGCCAGAGCTCGAAAAGGCCGGCCAATTCACTAGGTTCCTTTCCTATGTTTACATCCGCGAAGTCTGTGTCTATTGCTGTGGCTACCAAATACTCCCAGCGGTATGTTACCACTCAAGAAGGCTTTCTTCAACACGGCGTCGACGTTCAATATGGCTATCCTCAAGTACTTTTCGCGGACTTCGCTCACCGCCTTCTCTCCAGTGTCATCTCTTACACTACTCGCTCCTGCAAGACAAAACACAAACACGCAACGACATTAATGAAGTATCAATTACACGCTAGTTAACATGCTGTCGATCTACGCCAGCATGTCAGCGACACACAACGTCAAGCGACACGCAACGGGGGACTGATATACTTCTTAAAAGGGTTTAATTTTATTTTTCAACGCAGAACCACAAGCACAGAAAGCGCCACGCGTACACCGCGGCCACATAGTGTAGCCGCGCTCCTTTTCCTTTAACAATATGGCCTGTCATTTAACCATGGACTGTCATTCCAGAATTAAATATATAACCTATTTGCATAGAAACAACAGCATGATTGCTAACATATTGTTGGCTTGGATATGTTTGGCTCGAAGCCCAAGACGGCACCCTGTCTTCTAACACGTTCTTGTGTTTACGTTCTCGTCTCTGTCTTGAAGGGACGCGCACCGTAACATGCTGCAAGGGTGCCTGCGTTGAGCGTTTGTAAGGCGAGAAAGGCTGTTTTAAAATTTATCCTCTCTACCTTGAGCAGTAAGCGCATTTTTATAGCGTTCCCGCAATGATAAGAGTCACGAGTATGGCAACCGCAACCGCAAGCTTCACGGTATGGTCGTAACTTGTCGCGACAGCGCAGTTGTAATCCACAGAACCTGCAGCTAAGGAATACGCGGCGAGGTATGGCTGATGAATAAGTAATTGCCAACATTGGTTTTCAGTAGACGTTTATTATCAAGAACGGAGGGTGCCTATACTACCGTAGAGGACGGATGTTGGGCGGTGACTCGAATCACTTACTCGCCACATCACACATGTACATTGGACTTCAACCGGTTTCATCAACTCTCCCTTATATTCTGTCGACCCTAAACTGCGGCTTTACCTGTCACCCGGACTCCAGCTTTTCCTCTCTTTGTCCCCCGCTTCTTGTCCAATGTGCTGAGACGTGCTTCCACTGATGCTTGCTCCTCCTTTTTCTCAATAAATGAAGGCATTCATTCATTCATTCATTCATTCATTCATTCATTCATTCATTCATTCATTCATTCATTCTTAAGTTGCTGCAGCAAATAGTGTGTCTTCATCTAATAACCACCCTGTCTCTCACCTGTACTCTCCCATCGCAAAACAATGTTGCTGTGTTGCAAATGGCTGCGCGTCACATATACAATTTTTTAGGAATGGCCAGCAGCGCGGAGTGCGATTTCCGGTGGGTGACGAGACGGTATAGAACCCCTTCTCTGCCAGTTCCACACTTAGCGCTCTGCTTCGTGAGCTACTATTAGCCGCTGGGACAAAGTACGAAATGAAAGAAACCTAGCTGAGGCTGGTCGCGGGCAGCTCTTTTCGGATTCGTGAGGCGTCGATTTAAAATCTATATTTCTTATCTAAACCTAAATGACAGCGATATTGGCCTCGAGCTCCACCACTGGAAAAGCTGGCGCCACCGTCGGCGTGACGTGCTAGGAGGGATCACGTGGACATAGCGGCCGCGTCGGCTGCTTCGGGCGCGCCGAAGCGAGCTGAAAACGAGTTTAAATTCCCTCGTACGCTGCGGTTTTCATTTAGTGGCGAAATTTTCCCGCTTCGAGTGTCTCCTTTACAACGCTTGAAAGCACTACAATAGGTAGTGGCTGCCTTTGAAGGCGCGCGACATGGTAGGCTACTGCTCGGTGCCGCAGGGCCGGACGCACGTCACGGAGGCCGGTATCAGCCTTATTCACACGTAGCCGCAGGACAAGAAGCTGTGTGAAGCTTGGCTCGCGAAACATAAAACCGTCAAACAGTCATCGGCTACAACTCGGGTATGCAGCAAGCACAGACGCGGGGAAGATTTCTGCTACGGCGCCCGGTCTGCGATGTTCTGAAAACGCGCACTGAGACGCTCGCCCGAGTCCGCTGCCCGGCTAATGTAATGACGGTTTCGTCTATCAACTTGTCGATACTATAGATACTGGCAAGTTCAGTGGAGTGGAAAGGCAGCGGTAAGAAGCACATTTGAAGAAAGCATGGCATATGGTCATGTTTGTGTTATGAATTAATGCACTGGATTACAAAAAAGGAGCAGCGGGAAATTGCACGCTGAGAACGCCGATAAACATACAGTGCGACGCAACTCGAGAAATAGTATCGAATGGACAAAGAATTTTGAAGAAAAAAAGATTGAATCTTCGCGACGGCACATCACAGTCCCCGTAGGCGTGGAAGTCTCCATAATGAAATTATTTTTGAACAGCTCTGATAGCGCCTACGCAACAATGGTTGCTTGTATACTGTCAAATGCTCATATTCTGCGGCCTAAAGCTCATGGCATGGTGCGAAAACGCACGCGCGGAGAAAGCGAAACAGTGCGCGGACAAGCATGCAGACGCGCAGTCGGTCGCTGCGAATCTGCGCGATCGCTGCATTGAGGCTTCATTCTATTACGCTCCATTTAGTTATACAAACACTATAAGAGCATATTTCACATAGTTTGCTCTCAGCGTTCACCTACCTTTCACGCAAGAAGCCGGTTCGGCAGACTCCATCGCGGCGACCGCGCGCAGTGGCGTTCACTGTACGTATTCGGTAAAGAGATAGCGACTGTAAACGATTGTGTGCTTTCAGTTTGCCCAAGATTATTATTTAGACAGTAAGAAACTTCTCTCGTTTCGAAAGTGCTTACAGAAATGTCCGGGAAAGCTCGCGCGTGGTGTTTTCAGCGAGCGCTGACAGCAAAAGCTATGAGGAGCGCGCCACGTGATCCCTCATACTACGCCAGCCAGGCGCTTCCGATAGAGGGCGACTCCGTAACTCCTCGCCGCCAATAGGCGAGATGAGTTATGGTAGCTCGTTCGTTTGGGCTAACGACGCTGTTCACGCAGCACTTTCGTCTTAAGAGGAAGCTTTAGCTCGGGCCCAACTCCGACGCGGCCTATTCAAATACATGTAAAACGCAAAAACGCTTTTCTGAAATAACTCCTGGACCGAATGTAATGAAATTTGCTGCATTTGAGAGCGAAAGTTAAATTCTAGTGACTGCTGGAAGTGGAATTTCGATTTACGGTTTCACTTTTGTTTAAAAGATTTTCAAATATTCGACAGTTTGAAAAAAAATAGAAGCACGAAGTTTACAAATTCGTAACTCTGCATCAAGAACAGATATCGCGGTTCTGTAAAAGGCAACCATTAGATCATTCGAAGCCGACAAATTCGCTATGTGATTTTACAACTTACGTGAATTTGTTACGTTGTTTACAAGGGTTCTGCAAAAGCTGTATTTCTATAATAATAAATTTTTTGATATTCACGTGTAACAGATCAATTTTGTCCGCTTTAGATGTGCTATTAGATGGAATTCAGAGAATTGTATTATTATTTGTTTTGTTGTTGAGTTACAGAGTTGTAAACTTGATAATTTCGTTTTCAGAAAAGTTTCGATTTTGCCAATTTTTATTAAAAAATTGGTGACCTAAATCGAAAGTTCGAAACCAACAGTCACTAGATTTTAAGTTTTGCTTTTAAATGCAACAAACCTCGTCAAACTTGGTGCAGTGGTTGCCGAGAAAAACGAATTCTCCTTTTACATGTATTTAGATAGGAGCGCTCGAGCTAAAGCTTCCTCTTAAGCGTGTTTGCGAACGGTAATGAAAGGCAGGAGCGTAAGACGCCTTCCTGAAATGAAACATTCCCGAATAACTATTTCTTTGACGGTTGTTCTTATGTCAAGGGCCCCCGATTTGAACCACCTGCAAGTCGGTTTCAGCTTGCAAAGGGGAACTCAGGTGAAAGTTGACAAGCGGATAGGCTTTGAATTATCATAAGGATATCTTTATTGAAATTCCTTACCATGAGGTGAAAGCCGACGAATAAGCACTTAGGCTGTCCGTGTTATTAAGGCCTCCTGTTAATATAAGGTTACGGTCTTTTACAGCCTCCTAAATTAAAAAAGTAAGTTAGGAAAAATAAATTCTTGCGGTAAATGTGTAAACGCATACGGAAGAAGAGTCATAGTCCGTTTCCCAGCATTCACTCAATGAAGAAGGAGCACGTCTATATTCTCACGTTGTAGTGATGTGAAGAACAGAACACTTCCAAAAGAGTGAGTCACGAATATAACTATAAGGTGAGCTTGCGCTGGAAAACACTCAAAGCACAACGGTGGCTGCGCTCATAGTAGTGCTTCCTCTAAATCTGACGTATACGGATCAAGGCATCGGTTCATCAGATTGGAATGCCCATGCATTGCAGCGCAATATCGCGTCCTCAAATGTGATGGAGAACGTACGCCAGTATTCGCTTCACGCGCGCAATCTGATAATATGAGGCTCTTTCGCTATTGAATCCGTGACAACATACTGGATATTGGGAAAACTTGCAGGCGCGTCTTGAGCTAACCGATAAATTTGGAACAGTGGTTAGACGCTAAAGAAAGCCCCCCCCCCCCCCACCTCCAGAAGAAGAATACAGTTCTTTCAATATTAGCTGAAACATAGTGCTTGTGGTAAAAGGGCCCCAAGACTGCACAGCGACGCCGACATACAGAAAACTCAAGAGCTAAACACTTTCCAATTACTGGTATTTATGAAACAAGCATTTCGTGGTTCAATGTAGCCCTGTAGTCCAGGGGCCATTTCCACCACGGATACTGTGTCGCAGCTCACATTTCATGTCAGCATTAATTGCCACAGAAACACCGTATTTTCTCTTTAAATCTTAACATTAGGCAGCCAAACTACATGCAGCAAAACCCTCATCTTGATATTTCAGTACTTTTCGTTCTAACGTACATGTCCACGCTGATCCATATGTTACAAAGTACTGAAAATGTACCCAATGCTTTCCGCCAGGCAGCTGTTTTTATTCATTATGATGCCAGGAAACCTAGCCTGATGCCACGAACGCTCAGAAATATAATTGGGAGCGCGCACAATGTTCTCGCACACCTTGTGTGATGTACTGTAGCACTGAGGTGTTTCTTGTATAATGTAGGAGAATCAGTTGTAAACGCAGAAGTGCACATTTGCTTAAGCTCATGAAGTTGATTTGTGCCAAGAAAACCTGGCCAAGCTTTCACAATTACTACCCGCCGTGGTTGCTCAGTGGTTATGGTGTTGGGCTGCTGAGCACGAGATCGCGGGATCGTATCCCGGCCACGGCGGCCGCATTTTGATGGGGGCGAAAACACCCGTGTACTTAAATTTAGGTGCACGTTAAAGAACCCCAGGCGGTCGAAATTTCCGGAGCCCTCCACTACGGCGTGCCTCATAATCAGAAGGTGGTTTTGGCACGTAAAACCCCATAATTTAATTTTTTTTCCCAATTACTTTATAAGAAGCCTACAGCACCACCGATGTCCCGGCTGCTTTTAACTGCACCAATGAAAACTATTAAACCAATACAACCATTTGTGGCATCATTTTATCATTCGAGTGTTCAGATTGGTAACCTCTGGATGCGGAGTAAGTTAAGAAGTTGTGTGGATAATTAACAAAGGTACGTTAATTAAATTTTCCGTAATTGATCTTACATAACTAAAGAAAACGAGCAGCTTGGAGCCCGTCCTCGAGATTATGCAGCCGAGTGAAAAAATTTCGATTGAACATGCTTCTGTGAGAGCCATGCGAACCAAAATTTCCTAAGTAAACGCTCTTGGAAGGCGTAACTGACGCAGAAAAAGAACATAAGTCACAGAAACAACAGCACTTCAAGAAGGGACACACAGGAGCATCCACACGCAAACTGCGCTAACAACTTGAAGCGCTGTTCTTTCTGTTATAATGAAGCAACTAGCCCGTTGGTCACCCCTTGCAAACTTGTAATGTCAATCTGACTGTATCTAGCCTTTTGTAATGCTGTCATAAATACTATGGCCCCGTGAGCATGCTCCTTGTGGCCATCCCGCTTTCAATTTTTATTAATAATATATAGGGTTTTACGTGCCAAAACCACTTTCTGATTATGAGGCACGCCGTAGTGGAGGACTCCGGAAATTCCGACCACCTAGGGTTCTTTAACGTGCACCTAAATCTAAGTACACGGGTGTTTTCGCATTTCGCCCCCATCGAAATGCGGCCGCCGTGGCCGGGATTCGATCCCGCGACCTCGTGCTCAGCAGCCTAACACCATAGCCACTGAGCAACCACGGCGGGTCCAATTTTTATTCACGCTGTTGTTTCGAGGGCAAGCAGTTTAAATTCTTATTGTCATTATAGCAGCGAACGTGTGCCGCCGAAAGCTTGCTTGGTCGCAGAAGCTATGCATGACGCAATGATCGTGCAGATATAGCGCGTCGCTGGCATCAAGAAATTCTATGCCGCCGAGGAAAGGAAGATAACAAAAGTGAACAGCTTGGTAGCTGCTCACGGAGCCGTGCCGATGGTGACGCTGCCATCGTGACGAAAACTGGGGTGTCGGTATTGACGGCTGAGGCATATATTTTCTACATTTCTTTTTTTTATATAGCGAAGCCGTTAAGAGGAAGTTCTAACTCGGGCAAAACTCCGGCGCAGTCTATTCAAATGGATCTAAAACGCCGAAACGCTTTTCTCAGATAATCCCTGGACCGGTTTTGCTGAAATTTGCTGGATTCTGGAGAGAAAGGTAAATTGTAGTGACTTTTGGAAGTGGACTTTTCATTTAAGGCCTAAATGTTAGAAGAATTTTAGAGATTCGAAATTGCGAAAAAGATAGAAGCGCGAAGTTTAAAAATAATAGATCCGCATCAAGAATAGATATCACGGTTCTGTAAACGGCATCCATTAGATCGTTCAAAGCGGACAAATTCGATATGTCGATTGATATCTTACGTGAACTCGTTACGTTGTGTACAAGGTTTCTGCAAAAGCTGTATTTTCATATTACTAATTTTATTTTGAGATTCATGTGTAATATAATAATTTTGTCCGCTTTAGATGTGCTGTAATATGCAATGCACAGAATTGTGATATCACTTTTCATTGCCGAAAGACAGAGTTGTAAACTTGATGGTTTCGATTACCGAAAATTTGCGATTTTTGCCAATTTTCGGTAAACAAATGAAGATCTAAATCAAAAATTCGAAACCAACAGTCATTAGATGTTACGTTTTTCTTTAAAGTGCAACAAACCTTGTCAAATTTGGTGCAGTGGTTGCCGAGACAAATGAATTCTCCTTTTACATATACTTAGATAAAATCACCCCAGCTAATGCTTCCTCTTCAGGGCTACTTTCTCCTCTATCGTGTCCGCGTGTAGAACAAAATCCCGAAGATAGTACAATGCCGGACTGTCCCCCGGCGGCGGTGAAGCATGCGTTAAGCACTCCCCGCACGTGGGCCGATCACGAAGATAATGCAAAACCAACCCGACCCGACCCGCAGCGGCGGTAAAGCAGGCGTTAAGCGTTCCCCATACGTGGGCCGATCCCGAAGATAGTCCAATGGCAGGCCGACCCGCGGTGGAGGTGCAGTTCGCCCTTAAGAGGCCCACATACACAGCTTTGCTGGTCATCCTTCTTCACAGAATGGAACGGCACTGAGATTTTTTTCTTGTCCGCGTTTCTCCTGCATGCGTCTTCGATCAAAACAAGAAGCAGGT
The DNA here is from genome assembly GCF_038994185.2 of Dermacentor albipictus. Lineage (NCBI taxonomy): Eukaryota > Metazoa > Arthropoda > Arachnida > Ixodida > Ixodidae > Dermacentor > Dermacentor albipictus. Next base: position 277,784,780 of record NC_091821.1, on the reverse strand, counting down.
ATGCGTGGAAAATCTAAGGTGGCGGCGGCAGTCTGTAGCGCAGAAGTTAGCATGCCCAACCCCTGCACGTACTTAAATCTACATTGATAGTGAGTTCATGGTAGTGATAGCGACCAAAGCTCTCCTTTTTTCTGCGCGCTCTACCGATTGCGAAACTAAGAATGTGGTTAGCAAGCCCAGCCACTGAATGCAAATTGCAGCAGTTACGAGTGGTGGAATCCCGCTGGGGCTGATTGCAAAGAAAGCTTCCTTTCTCTGTCCGCTCTCGCGATGGTGAAGCTAAACATGCGGAGGAGGCCTGACGGACACAACGTTGATCGTCACCATAACATAATGGATGGACGACCTGCGGAAAGGGCAAGGCACACCAAGTTTTTAGCACTTCACTTGTCCTACAGTAATGCGTTACAATGGCTAGTATGCCCTCATGGGTATGGTCGACCGAACTGCTTCTTACTGCTAACACTAAACTGATACTAAGAAAGTGCTCCCTTCGCAGAGACCTCGCTACAGTGAAAATAGCAAGACCATAACAGTTTATAAATGTGCGTGTGCCAATTATCTGGTGTCGTCCTTGTGTGTGTGGAGGGCATAAAGGTCCTGGCAATGAAACAGTGGTATCGACGTTTTTTGCTGCATTTGCACACAAACAAAATTCGTTAAAGTGATCGGACAGCGATCTACCAACCGAGAAGACCAACCCGCAAATGAAAAAAATCGCTGGTTTCAGCTCTTTCAATGTACGTTGCGCTTAGCTACCAACTGTAATATTTTTCTTTCTGTGCTCTTATGAAGAGGAACACTCCACATTACTACAATATCAACAACAGCACACGAAAGAGACCGGCTTTGAAGCTGTGACCACGCACCGCACTTTTGTACATCTAGCCCATGTAGTATTGGGGCAACACGTTTGAGAAAAATGATTACGTTTTCGGTCAAACCACTGTAACAGGCGGGAAGAAATCGTTGTCATGCCCGGTCGAAACAATACCATCTCAGATCTTATTTACTTATATATTTTTATGAAAAATCACTATAACCGTTTATACATTTGCTTCGTATGAGTTATGTACTAGCTTGCTTCGTCAATCTCAAAAATGTATTCTCTTTGCGGGAGAAGGCCTTCGTGAAAAACGACGCAACATAACAGTAAAACATCCAGCAAGGTTCCTATCCAGATGATTGGCGAAATTGTGCACTGAGAGCATGTCGACTAGCGTGCGATTGAAAGTTGAATTATGATCGTTGTAAGCTTGTGTTGCGCCTAGCACCAACGAGTAGTGTTAGCGATGACATTGGTGTGAAAATGGTCAGCCTGCTCTGCGATAAGTTCTTGTGGATCTCCACATTGAACGTGGCAGTCGTCACGATGAGGGCACTCCTGTGACGTTATTAGCCCAGTGGGCTAGGAAGGCTCGAGTGGTAGCTCACCTTGAGGGGTACTGGCTAAAAATTATTAATATACGTACTTTGCGATGATCAAAAAGATACAGAAACACCACTGGGGTTTCAAGTTGGCGCACCCTCAAATTTAAATTAGCCCACCCTCAAATTTGAAGTCGGCCACGCCCGATTTTCATTTCGCCTAGCCTTAAACTTCAAGTTGGCCCAATCCCAAATTTCAGTTGGGCCACCCCTAATTTTGAAGTTGGTCTATGCACGAATTTCAATAAGTCGCCCCCAAATTTCGAGTCGACGCACCCCACAATTTAGGTTGGCCCCTCCCCATATCACCCCAAATACAGATTGGCCAGCCTTCACGAACTACCAAAGTTAGATTGGCCCACTCCAATACCACCTGCAAATCTAGGTTGGCCCACCCCCATATCAGCCCCAAACTAACGCTGGCCCACCCTTCAATCACCTCAAATTTAGGATGGCCCACCGGAAATCACCCCCAGTTAAGGTTAGTCCACCCATATATTACCCCCCAATTCAGCTTGGCGCAGCCGCACATCACCCCCCCCCCCGTTAGCTTAGCCCGTCCCGATGTCACCCCAAAATTTAGGCTGCCCCCCATATCATCTCCAAATCCAGGTTGGCCCATCCCCATATCAGCCCCAAATTAGCCTGGCCCACCCCTCTATCACCTCAAATTTAGGATGGCCCACCGCAAATCACTCCGAAATTTAGGTTAGCCCACACCCATATCACCCCCGATTCAGCTTGGCCCAACCCCATATCACCCCCATGGTTAGGGTGGCCCACCCCCCATATCACCCCCAAATTTAGGTTCTCCCACCCCCATATTCCACCCATATTCCACCAAACTTAGGCTTACCCACCGCTAGATCACCTCAAATTTTGGTTGGGCCACCCCCATATCAGCCTCAAATTCAACTTGGCTCATTGCCATTTCACCCCAAATTTAGGTTAGGTCACTCTTATATCACTAGCAAATTCAGCTTGGCCCATCCCTGTATCACGGCCAAATTTTTGCTGATGCCACTTCCAATTTCAAGTTGACCACCCCAACCCTTTTTATGAAGACCTATGTATTTATATGGGAAATGCGCCAAGTTTGTTGGCGTTACAGACACGATTTCACACGATTTTGCTACCAAATTGCTGGGGTACTCGTCAAAGAATGCTGCGCATTAAAAGCAAATGCACCGAATGAGGGACGCCATATGTTGATTCTAAATGCTGACGGCTAGCCAAGGTAGCTTCTCCGTAGAGCGACCGGGGCAGACACAGCACGGGACATTTATTCATATGGTTTTTTTACGGCCACACCTACGGATTCATACCACTTCGCTGTAGGGAACGCATTAACAGTAGCTATTAATCCAGACGCTGCACATCTTCTCCTGGATGGTGCATTTCTTATTTGGATGACTCTTTAGAAATAATTAACGTTCGGGCAGCGACTCAGCCTAGCAGAACCTTTCCTCCACACGAATGTTGCATAGAAATGCCACTGCCCACCGGGTGGCATTGTGGCCGAGGTGGACTTGATTCGCTCGGAGTGTGTGCCATTAAGGACAGCCGAAAGTCGAAGAAAGCGGACCTTCCAGAAGAACGCAATACGAATAGCCATTTTGTTCTCCCAGGTTCCAAGCGACAAAGCACGAAAGTTTTTTTTCGCATAACACAAAGCCATGCGCAAGCTTCTAGTTATGATGTCCAATGAATAAAATCTTCATAAAAGCAATGACTGAACAAATGAACACGACAGTGTTACGTTTTACCAAGGAAAAATAGAAAACATAATATTTCAAGAGCACCACTGGAAAACCAGAACCGAAAGTAGATCTTGGGATTTGTGTCTCTGCCATCTAGTGAGTGATTACAAAACTAGGTCCTATGCGGCTTAAAAAAGTGCGAAGCTGGAATCGAACCGCGGCCACCGTGACGCGAGACTAAAGGGCCGTTTATAGTCCGACGTAACGCACGCGCGCGCGCGCGCGCGCGCACGCTACGTTACGTCGGCGAAAACGACACCTCTATAGTCGGGCGCACCGGCGCAGCTAACGTAACCGGCGGCTTCCAACGCACCCCGACGGGCCCGGCGCCGATTTGGCTCCGGAGCCATTCGCGCGTCGAAGTCGGCGGAACTCTCGCACCACAATGCATTGCGCGCGAAGGAAAAGGCGCCAACACAACTCCGCAGACGGCTTTTGCGGACGGCGCGCGACTTGGCAAACCTTCTGCGCATGATCCGAAGATAGCAGCCTACGGCGCGCGCGTTGAAGTATGGGGCTCTTGCATTGCCCAGGGGGCGCTGCGAAAAAGGTGCTAAAAAGCGCCCTCTGTGCAAAAATGGGTCGTACCAAGCTCGGTCGTCTGCTTCGGAAAGCACGTTTACAATATGGACCCGCCGCTTTCGGTTGTGTTGTTTCACGGCCTGCAGCGAATATCGGGCGCCGAAGATTTTTTCAGGGGTGGCACGCTGCGTAAAGGCAAGAAATTATGCAGTGCCGAATACGTGTACGCCGTTCAAGAATTAGGCGGCGAAGTTTTAGCACCGTGTCAATCGCAAGTGAAGCGAGTCGCGTACGAAGTGGAACTTCAGGTAAGGTTTGCACGCCAGCTGCTAGATTCAGGCGCTCAAACGCGAGGAAATGCTTGTTATAAATGAATCCACAGCAGCGATAAGCAGGCATCATGTGTACAGAACTGCTCGAGCACACGACGGTACGTGCCGCGATGTACGAACTGCTCGAGCGCACGATCGTACGCGCCGCGACGGCAGTGGTCTTTCGACATGCCGCGAAACGGTGGGCCTCCTGCATTCTTTGTTGACTGCATGCCGCTAAAGAAGTAGTTATGCCTGCGTTGTAGTAGCGGCCATCTGTTCCTTTTAGTAACTGGTAATAACTGATGCAATGCATATGAGCTCGCACGTAGTACGTACGTGCGAATCGCGCTGCAGCGCGAGCTCGTACGCCGCTCGCTTGATGTAGGTTTTAATGACAGCGCTCGAACATCGATGTGCTGCAATCAATACTGCCTTGCTGCGTTGCCTCAACGTGCTGGCTTGAGATCAAGGATGAGCGCATTTAACTCTCTTAACCTGTGCTGCTCGTAGTGGAGTAGTGAATTGTCATCGAATGAGCCCGACCATTTGTGCTCATTTGCACACACCTGGTCACTTCACCACTTCGCATCGGTCGAATTGTTAATTGTCGCTGTGGCCGGGTCTCGAATCGTGAATTACCAGCCATGCCTGCTGCTATGTCGGTCTGCTGTCGGGACTGTAGGTGCAAAATACCGAACATTAGAACGCAGATAATCAAGCAAGCTTCAAGACAGGCGAAGCAGTCAGCATGGCGCGAAGTTTCGCTTACTCAGCGCGACGAACTGCAGCTATGCAGCGCGCCCGACGCTCCACTTCGTGAGGCCTTGAAGGAAAACGGCAGAATATGATGTTGGGATTCAGGCCTTCTTGTTCATGGCATCCCACGACGCAGAAGTAATGACGGTGACGCCTTCTCGAGGCTGGGCTAGGTCTCCGGATCGGCGCTACCGATTCCGTCTGCTCCCAGCATTGCGTCCCACGGCACACAGAGAGCCCGTTTTCGTTAAACTATAGGCTGCGGCGAGCTCGCAGCGTGGTTGACATGGTCTGCGAGAAGTGACGAGCCTTTTCGCACTCGCAACAGGGCAGAAATAAGTGCGAATCGACGCAAAACTCGGCCTAGAAACGTCCTTCGCCACAGCCAGGGCTCAATACAACCCAAGCTGGTACGACCCAGTAGCGCCGCCACCAGGCGCCGCTACTATACCTCAAACTCCAGCGCAAGACGCCCATAGAGGGGATGGCATCTCGGCTGGCGCAGCGCAGCCGACGTAGATATAGTCCGGCGTTCTCGGCGCGCCAAGCCGCGGCAGGCGAAGTCGGATACGCTGCGCTAGCGACGCCAGGGGTGCAAGAAATTTGCTTCCTCTAGAGTTCGGCGTACGCGCGCAGCTCGAGGCTAGCGCCATCTGTGCGTCCGGGAGCACAACTTCACCGCCGCGGCGAACAGCTGTTTACATGGCGCATGCGCGTCGTTCGGGTAGCGCGCGCGCTTCTCGTTCCGCGCGCTGTTTGTGCACTAAAATGAAAACTTTTGCGGGATGGCGTTAACTTGGCCTGACAGCCAGAAAAAAAAAACAAGGTTTTACGTGCGAAAACCACTTTCTTTCTGACCTGGGCTTCTTTAACGTGTACCTAAATCTAAGCGCACGGGTGTTTTTCGCATTTCGTCCCCATCGAAATGCGGCCGCCGTGCCTGACAGCCAGAACATCGCACTCATATTGCAAGTACTTCGGCTACGTCAAAACGGAAGCGGACCATATATGTACATGCGAATGCTATTCGACAAGCGCCCTCAACTCGGCGACTACCACCAGCTAGTACAGGAGCTGCGAAATGCAGCTTACCTGTGGCGAGACCACACTGCTTTCATGTAGCTTCCCACGCGTTGTTCTTGCGCTCTGTGTCGCGGTAGTCCATGCGTTTCACATCGCATACACATGGAAGGTTGCAAATCGCTTCAAGCAGGCGTCCTCACTCGCGCTGTCATCCCACACGGATGTTGAAAAAACCACAGCCGCACTGTCAGTACGCGCACCGCAGGCCGCCATTCTGCCTTCTGCTCGCTGCCGCTGCAGCGCGCAGTGCATTCTGGTCTAGCGGCAGCCGCGTGAAATAGAACACGCTCTATGTCCGCGCCGGCGGCGTTGTGCTCGCCAAGCGCGCCTGGGCACGCCGGCTACGCCGTGACGCCGGACTGTAGAGTGCGCGCTTTTCACCGACGTCGCTTAACCGCGCCGCGCGTGGCCGCGCGCGCGCGTTACGCCGGACTATATCTTGCCCTTAAACGGCCCTTTACGCCATATGTGGAGAGTCGAGATAGGCATCAATCGAAAGCTGAGTCTCCGGACTACATACGCTGCACTGGGTGTTACGATAGACGCCGTAGTTTTATCACAGGCACCGTTCTTGCCTTGAAAATCGAGTACGAATTTTCATCGTTTCCATAGGCTTCCATTGCTAAATCTTTAACCACTGTGGGAACAAAATTCTTATGTGCCATAGCGTGATCACTGCATTTGGCTCTTGTGGATTGTTTTCCAGAACACGTCTGTCACCTGCCTTTTTCAATAATTGACCTGCAGCTTTTGTTATTCCGAAAAACCTGCTCGTTTCATTGAAAACGCGCTAGCTTCGCGCCGGGGCCGCTTGGCCCGCTAGTTGGTACGTGTGCAGGAAAGCTGGATATGCTGACGAAGATCCTCCCCCGCCGACGAACACGCCGAAGAAACTACCTCGACGACATAATGACATGCCGTCGTCTCGACGAAGTCTGGAAGCAAAGAATACGCCGACCAAAGATGACCTGACGACGCCACGTACCAGCCACAGGCCAAGGCGACGCAGCCGTGATCCGACGCCAAGACCTGACTGTAACGCAAGACGAAGAACCACCGACCTTGACGTGCTTCTAGACGGCCACAGAGTCACCGCCTTAGTAGACACAGGAGCCGATTACTCCATCATGAGTGGACCCATCGCCGCCCAGTTGAAGAAAGTTAAGACGGCATGGGAAGGCCCTCAAATTCGGACCGCTCGAAGACACCTCATCACGCCGATTGGAATCTGCACGGCAAGAATTACCATTCATGACCGGACTTACCCTGCCACCTTCGTTATCCTCCAACAGTGTTCACGAGACGTCATTCAACAGCGTTATCACTTCGACCTGAAGTCGAAGTTGACAACGCTGTCGGAAGATCGAGGGATACCGCCGGAGAGCTGTCGTAGTCACCACGCCTTGAGTGCCCTCGAAGATCGAGTCGGCATCCGGCCCCGCTCCAGCATTTCCGTCGGCACCAAAACACCTGCAGATGTACAATGTGCCATCGAGGGTGACCAACGTCTATTGCTCGACCGTGAAATTTGCGTCGCAAGAGGGATCGCTCGACTGCGCGGATGAAAAAACGAAAGTGTTGCTGACAAACTTCAGAAAGGAGTTCAAACACATCAACAAGGGCACTACGATCGCGTACATCGAGGAAATTCTGGAAACCAGTAAAGCAGTTGTCCTCTCGGATTCTGCCGCCTCTACCCCGACGACCATAGTTCCCGAACCAGACTTCGACATAAATCCAAGTCTCCCCGTGAGTAAGCAGCAAGAGCTCAGAAGTCTGCTCCGACGATACAAAGGCTGCTTTTCGACGTCATCAAGGATTCGACAGACACCAGTCGCAAAGCACCGCATAATCACCGAAGGGTGCAGTCGGCCACTCCACCAGAGCCCTTACCAAGTTTTGAAGCGAGAACGGGAAGCTAAAAGAGAACAAGTCGACGAAATGCTGCGCGACGACATCATCTAGCCATCGAAAAGGCCGTGGTCATCTCCTGTAGTCTTGGTGAAGAAAAAGGATGGAACCCTACGTTTCTGCGTCGATTGTCGTCGACTTACGAAGATCACGAAGAAGGACGCACACCCCCTTCCACGGATAGACGACGCATTATATCGGCTCTGCAACGCAAGATACTTCTCGTCAATGGACCTCAAGTCTAGCTAGCCGCCGTGGTTGCTCAGTGGCTATGGTGTTGGGCTGCTGAGCACGAGGGCGCGGGATCGAATCCCGGCCGCGGCGGCTGCATTTAGATGGGGGCGAAGTGCGAAAACACCCATGTACTTAGATTTAGGTGCACATTAAAGAACCCTAGGTGGTCGAAATCTCCGGAGTCCTCCACTACAGCGTGTTTTATAATCAGAAAGTGGTTTTGGCACGTAAACCCCCATAATTTCATCTCAAGTCTGGCTACTGGCAAATAGAAGTCGACGAAAAAGATCACGAAAAGATTGCCTTCATCACGCCATACGGCCTCTACGAGTTCAAAGTTATGCCATTCGGACTGTGCTCGACGCCTGCATCGTTCCAGCGCATGATGGACACGGTGTTAGAAGGACTGAAGTGGCAGACCTGTCTAGTTTACTTGGATGACGTCGTCGTCTTCGCCGGAAGTTTCGACGATCACCTTAGGCGGCTTGCGACAGTACTAGAGGCCATCATGTCATCAGAGCTCACTCTGAAGCCGGAGAAGTGCTGCTTCGCTTACGATAAGGTTCTGTTCCTAGGTCACGTCATCAGCAAGTCTGGAGTCCGCCCCGACCCGCAGAAGACTGCTGCCATCGCAAAGTTCCTACAGCCCATCGACAAGAAGGCAGTGCGTTGATTCCTTGGAATGTGTGCCTACTACAGGCGTTTTGTCAAGGACTTTTCACGCATTGCTGAGCCGCTGACACATCTAACTAAATGTGATGTCGAGTTCAAGTGGGAAACGCCGCAGGCCGCCGCATTTGATGAACTCAAACGACGCATGCAGTCGCCCCAAGTACTTGCGCACTTCGACGAGGGCGCCGATACCGAAATGCACAGCGATGCGAGTAGCCTAGCCCTCGGTGCCGTCCTAGTCGAGAGAAAAGACTGACTCGAACGCTTGATAGCTTACGCTAGCCGGTCGTTGTCAAAAGCGGAAGGCAATTATTCTACAACCGAAAAGGAATGCCTCACCATCGCTTTGGCTACAGCGAAATTTCGCCCTTACCTATATGGCAGGCCATTTAAAGTCGTCAGCGACCATCACGCCTTGTGTTGGCTAGCGAATTTAAAGGACCCTTCAGGACGGCTGGCGCGGTGGAGCCTAAACTGCAAGAATATGATATCACTGTAACCTACAAGTCCGGACAAAAACACTCTGATGCCGATTGCCTATCACGTGCCCCCATTGGCTCGCCGCCGCAAGATTACGAGGATGACGACGCTTTTCTTGGGATATTAAGCGCGGAAGACTTCGCTGAACAGCAACGAGCAGACGCGGAGCTAAGAAACCTCGTCGAGTATTTGGAAGGGCACAGCGACGTTGTCCCTAGGGCATTTAGGCGAGGATTGTCTTCGTTCTTGCTTCAAAATAACCTACTCGTAAAGAAGAACTTCTCGCCAGTCCACGCCAACTACCTTCTTGTTGTTTCCTCAGGGCTGCGTCCAGAAGTATTGGACGCCCTGTATGACGATCCGACCGCTGAACACCTCGGATTCTCCCGGACACTATCGAGGATACAGGAAAGGTATTACTGGCTGCGCCTGACCGATGACGTGGCCCGTTATGTAAGAACATGCCGAGACTGTCAGCGACGCAAGACACCACACACAAGGCCAGCGGGATTACTGCGGCCAATCGAGCCTCCTTGCCGACCATTTGAGCAGATCGGGATGAACTTGTGACCCTTTCCGACGTCAACAATCGGAAATAAGTGGATCGTCGTGGTGACGGTCTACCTTACCCGCTTCGCTGAAACGACAAGCACTGCCGAAAGGTAGCGCAGCCGATGTGGCAAAATTATTTGCAGAGAACATCCTGTTGCGAAATGGCGCCCAAGAAGTCCTCATCACCGATAGAGCAACGGCCTTTCCAGCGGAGCTCCACCAAGCCATTCTACTGCACAGTCAGACAAGGCACAGAAGGACAACTGCCTACCACCCATAGAAGATCTTACGGAGCGCCTGAATAAGACCTTCACCGACATGCTAGCAATGTACGTCGACGTCGAACACAAGACCTGGGATGTGGTCCTGCCGAACGTAACATTCGCTTACAACACGGCGGTGCAAGAAACAACACAGATCACGCCGTTTAAGCTGGTTTACGGCAGGAACCCTATGACGACGCTTGACGCCATGCTGCCGCACGTCACTGACGAAGAGAATCTTGACGTCGCTACCTATCTCCAGTGCGCCGAAGAAGCCCGACAGCTCGCCCGCCTACGGATCAAGAACCAGCAGCGTACCGACAGCCGACACTACAATTTCCGACGACGCTTCGTCGAGTACCAGCCCGGCAACCGTGTTTGGGTTTGGGCCCCGATACGCCAACGATGACTGAGTGAGAAACTATTGCGACGCTATTTCGGACCCAACAAGGGCATTCGACGTACTGGCGCACTGGACTATGAGGTAGTGCCAGACGGTATTTCGCATTCAGAGCGGCGCCGCGCACGATCTGAAGGGGTCCACGTGGTGCGTCTTCAGCCATTTTACGGATGCTGACGAAGTTCCTTATTTTGTTGTTCTCTTTGCTACGGGTGTTTTTCTTTATCATTTTCATTTGCAGCATCGGGTCGATGCTTTTTAAGAGGGGGGTATTGGTACATGTACTTGTTTGTCATTATCGGGCGACACATTTCGCCATCTAACAAATGTTATCGCACAGCGAAGGAAGCGCCTGCATGTATCGGAAGTTTCTGGAATGTTATCGATGCTTCCATCCGCTGTCTGTGACCGAACCTTGTGTAATCTGATTGCATGTGTGAGCGACGCGAATAATGTGCAACAATGTGGAAGGCATGCGGGTCCCAGGGATTACATTGGAACATTCGACGACTGATGAATCAAAGCTGACGCGCTTCGACGACCGCCAGCTGTGTTCGCCGCTGTCGCCGTTCTTTGAGTGTTGCCTGTTTTTGAGGGCACAAGCTCGCCCAATAAAACGCTAGTTTCGTGTTTCCCAATTTGGCTGCTGTCTTCACTGTCACTACCACGTGACAATATGTAGCTCGCGTCGCCGGGCGTATGTAGTGATATCAGAGTTGTATGAACTTTATGCATAATACGGGGGGGGTGGGTTTGTGGTACCTTAAAGGAATGGGTCTAGAGGACGATTTTGGTACGTTTTCTCGTTCCGCCCTAATCCTATACCCCCCCCCCCCCCTTACAAACACACACATACCCCTTTTTTCTATATGTATACATACAATTCCTTCCCATGACTGATTGACCACTTCAAGTTGCCAACTTGTCAATAACTGTAACATGAATTGCTGTCATAAACACAATTCCAAGATTGGATTGTTTACTTTTATTTTTTGTTGTAACAGTGAAAACTACATAGTGTGAGTGAGTAAAGACTTTATTTGAAAACAAAGTATTGACGAATGGCCTTGCTGTTAGGCAGCCCAGGAGCCCCTCGGCCCGGACGGCTTCTTCAGCTCTCTTGATGACCTTGGCCAGTAGGTCAGGTTCGGAGCTGAGCAACACGGCCTCCCACAGCTCGGTGTTACTTATTTCGTGATTTGTGTGATTTTCTGCTGGGCACGACCACAAAATATGAAACTGATCTGCTTTTTTCTTACAATGGTTACATGTATTAGAGTATTGGTCCGGGTAGTAGTGGTGATAGGCTACGGGGTTGGGGTAGGTGTTTGTCTGAAGTCGTCTCCGAGCTACTTCTTGTCGCTTGTTAAGCGATTTGTGTTCTGGCGGGTACACTGCCCTGGCTGACCTGTAGTGCTGAGTTATTTCCTGGTAACTGACCAGGCGATCCCTCTCTTATCCTAGCGTGAGCCGTCCGGGTGCTCGGTTGGCGAGTCCTCGAGCGGCGGTGTGGGTGGCATCGTTGCCGGGTAGGGAGGAGTGTGCTGGTGTCCAAATGATCTGGTTTGGTTGTGGGTGTGTGTTGGTGTCTAGTATGTGTTTTACGGGAGCCGAGATACGGCCTTTCGCAAATTGGGTACTGCTGCTCGGGAATCGCTAATAATGTAATGACAATGTGTGGAGGCTATTGCCAGAGCGATAGCCGCCTCTTCCGCTGTTTCAGAGCTTCTGGTGCGGATTGAACCACCAACGCGTATTTGACCTGTGGAGTTCACCACTGCAAGGGACATACAGTTGCGTTCTATGTATTATGCTGCGTCGACATAGACTACGTCATTGAAGGCATGGAATTTCTGATGCAGGGCTTTGGACCGCTCGGCCCTCCTTTCCTTGTGGAATTCGGGGTGCATGTTTTTAGAGAGTGGATTAATTTTGAGATGGCGCCTCTGATCGTGGTGAATGTCTATTTTAGTGCTTTCGACTCGTAGTTGATGCCGAGATTCTGAAGGATGTTTCGCCCGGCGGCATTCTGAGCTAGCTTTTCGTATTGAGATATAAGGTGCCCTTCCACAAGTTCCTCGAGGGTGTTGTGCACGCCTAGGGCTAGCAATTTAGCATTGGCCGTTCTTATAGGTAGCCCAAGAGCATTTTTATAGTTCCTCGGGATAATTCCCTCTATTTTTTTCTCTCTCAGCCACTTTGAAGCAGAGGTACGGGGTGATGTAAGTGATGCGGCTGAGCACGAAGGCTTGTACCAACCTTATGAGGTTGGCTTCTTTCATGCCAGAGTGTCGGTTGGCAATTCTTGAGATGACTCGCATCGTCTATTGAACGCAAGCTTCTAGTTTTTGAATTGTGTTGCCGTTGCGCCCATGAGCTTGCATGAAGAGGCCGAGTACACAGACGGTGGTCACCACCGGAATCGCGCCTCCTCCGGCTCGCACAGTGATTTCTGGGGGTAGTGCAGTGCCAGATTTGCGGTTTGCGGGGGCTCTGAGTAGGAATAGTTCTGATTTTTGCGGGGAGCCGGCGAGGCCTTTGTCGGCCACATACTTCTGAACCGTGTCTACAGCTTGTTGTAGCGTGGTTTCTATATCTCCATCACTATCTTTAACCACCCACAGGGTGATGTCTGCATACAGAGTGTGATGTAGATCTGGAATCTGATTAAGTTGTTCCGGTAATCGTATCATTGCTAAATTAAAGAGGAAGGGGGACAAAACTGATCCCTGTGGTGTGCCACGACTTCCAAGAGGGATCTTGTCCGATTGTAGCTCTCTTATTCTTAGTTCCGCTGTGCGGTGGTTGAGGAAATCTTTGATGTAGTTGTAGGTCCTCTGTCCTACACCTATGTACTGCAGATTCTCCAGTACAGCATGATGCGCTACGTTGTCAAAGGCCTTTGTGAGATCAAGGACCAGGACAGCCCGGGTACCATTCTTCGATATGCGGTCCAGAACTTGATGTTTAAGCTGAAGCAGGACGTCTTGCGTGGAAAGTTTTGGACGAAAGCCAATTAAGAGTTCGAGAATAGGTTGTTGTCCTCCGCAAAATTGTGGAGGCGGTTAAGTATGACGTGCTCCATGAGTTTTTTTACGCACGAGGTCAGAGAGATCGGGCGTAAGTTCTCAAGCTGTAGTCGCTTGCCATGTTTAGGTATGAATATTATTTGCGCATGCTTCCATTGCGAGGGGATAGAACCTGTTTCCCAACCGCGGCTGAAGTACTCTGTTAGGGCAGTGATAGATGCGTCGTCTAGATTTCGGAGGGACTTATTTGTTATGCCATCGGGGCCTGATGCAGATTTAGTTCGGAGTTTCAGCAAGACGGCTCGTACTTCAGTCTCTAGAATGGGTGCGTCTAGTTTAAGATTATCCAGACCAGCGTATGGCTTCTGGGGGATTTGTGCATCTGTGCCGATGTACCGCGTTCTGAGCTCTGTCAGGAGCTCATCGTTCGTGCCCTGGTATTGGTGAGGGATCTTACTGAGGTATTTACTCTGCCCAGAGTTACTCTTTTCCGGGTCCATAAAATATCGGAGGAGATTCCACGTTTTGGCTAGACCGAGTTGTCCCTGCATGCTGTCGCATACCTTCTTCCACTGGTGTTTGGTTAATTGGTTAGCGTATTCCTCGATTTCCATGTTGATTTGCGCGATGTGCAAGCGGAGTGTACGGTTTAGTTTATTCTTTTTCTAACGGGTTTGCATGCTCTTTTTGGCTTCCCACAAGTGTAGGAGGCGGCTATCCACCTTGACTAGACCATCGTCTTCAGGGATTTCTCTCGAGACGCGTTTCACGCAATCTCTGAGATCCCCGATCCATGCAGGCCTCTAGATCGTTTATATGCTCGGTGGTGGTTGTCTCCCGAATCTGGCGGAAGTGGTCCCATTCCGTGAGCGAGACTCGTTTGCCCTTCTCGCGGAATGGACCCGCGTGAATGTGGATTTCTATGATATAATGATAGCTACCGAGGCTTTCCCCGGTATTAGTCCAATCATAGTTGCCTACGTTTTTGATGAAAGCTAGTTCGGGAGTGGTGTCAACACTGACACTATTCCCGATACGGGTGGGTGTCTGGGGGTCTGTGATGAGAGTCAGTCCCTGTTGTTGGGCTTCTAGCCAAAGATTACGACCTTTGACTACCTCTGTGCGGTATCCCCATGCTGTGTGGGGAGCGTTAAAGTCACCTAACAATAATATGGCCTTTTGTTGGGAGATTCTGAGAGCCTTCCCGAATAGAGTTGCGAACTTGTGGCATCGGCACTTTGGGCTACTATAGACATTAAGGATGAATATGCCTCCATCCTCCTTACATTTAGGCATGAGTTCATTAAAAACGTGGCCTATGTCGACTTCTTCAACCTCATGCTTAATGGCTGTTAGATTTCTGTGAACTAGAATAGCGGTGGTGGAATCCGACCCAGAAGCATCATAGGATTTGTACCCTGCCAATTTTACGTGCCCTCCCATCTCCTGAAGGGCGGTGATATCCGGGACCTCCTTGCATCGTACGAACTGCTGAAGATTTCCCCGTTTGCAGCGAAACCCACGGCAGTTCCACTGCCAGATCTTGTAGTTAGGAGTGTGAACCATGTTGAGGTGGCGGGGGTTCAGCGATCGATTTGGAGATTTCGGATATGGATGTGCGGTCATAGGGCTTGGATGCCACGCCCTTAAGGGAGTCGGAGGCCGTGGATGTGAGTCTCGATTCCCAACCAAGGACTTTGGCTTCGGTCGCGGCTACCCGAAACTCTAGGTTGGAGGTTCTTGTTTCCAGGGCATTTAGACATGCACTGATTTGTTGCAAGTGGGCACCATTCTCTTGGTGTTGCTGAATCATCTGGTTGGCAAGTTCAGTAAATCATATGTTCTAGTTTCTCGAATCTTGGGGATATGTCTGAAGAGTTGTCTGTATGAACTTAAGCCTTACGTTTCTGTGGTGGTGCTGTGGTGTTGCGTGAGGGATTAGACGGTGGGGTTGGGCGCGGCGTCTCACTGCGCTCCTGTTGCTTTTTTTTTGTAGTCGGGTGATTTCTGATCGCTGCTTAGTGATTTTGGTTCTCTGTTGTTCTATTAACTGCCTCATTTGTTGGAGTTCTGCCTCGACAGCCTGCATCTTAGGATACTGAGCATTGGGAGCAGAGACCATGTTAGCCCATCTCACCTGTGGAGCGCTCTTAGTCGGGGTCGTTCGTCTCCCGGAATTCGACCGGTTCCGCGACGTCCCGCAGGAGTCGGTGGCGCCCGGAGTTGAGCTTAGTCTCGGGTAAGATGGAGATCGGCTCCTGCTACTCGATCCTCCGGGAAAAAAGCTTGCACTGGTTTCTTCGCTGTTCTGCGTCGATCGGCGTTCTCGCGATCTACTTTGCCTGCCATAGTTGGGGTGGTTCTGTCTTTCCACCGAGAGTTTTTGTCACTGCCATTGTCGGATGATGTAGGGGACTTGGAAACGCTTCTTGCATTGCTCTAAGCCGGAGAGATGGTTGCCATTGCAGATAGCGCACACTAGTTCACAGTCATGGTCCGTTGGCGGGTTTTGCTTGCCGCACCGGATACATTTTTCGTTCCGGGTGGGGCATACATCGTCCCGGTGGCCGAGTTTTCGTCAGATTCCGCACACTTCGGTCTTCTTCTTGTACAGAAGACATCGGTACGTAGTATTTCGGTAGTTGATGTAGTGTGGTACTTCTTCACCTTGAAAAACAATGATAACTGAGGACGTCTTGCCCATGCGCCTGGCATGCAGGACCCGGGGGTTATTACGCGCCAAACTTGTAATAATGTCTTCTTGTGTGTCGTTATCCGGAATTCCATGGATGATTCCTTTGGCGGAGTTTTCGGCCGCCGTAATGCAGGTAGTCATGCTGAATCTCTTCTCTTGTAGTTTGAGCTATTTGATTTGGCTGTACTTGACGGCGTTGTCTTCTCTTGGTGTGCTGAAAATAATGATATTTTGGCTGGTGTTGATTCGGATCGTGTCTTCTAGTTGCGTCGCCGCTTCCAGAGCGGCCGTTCTCATGATGTTGTCGGTGATGAGCGTGGAGCTCCAGCTGGCTGTACTGAATCCGTCACGCGGTCGGAGAACCACTTTGAAGTCGTCTTCCGGCAGCGGTGGGGGCTTCGGCACTTGCCGACGCGGACGGAACGCCCGCGTCTGCGCTACTGAACTAGCGTTGGATTCGTTAAGACTTGGTTTGCTTCGCTGTAGGTTCTTATGGGCGGCGAGCCACCCTGCCTCGTTTCGTTCTTCTGGGGCGATTTCAGACCCCTCCACTTCTATTTCCATAGCTGCCTGATGAGTTGATAGAGATGACGGGCTGCCGAACCGGCGTTAGGGTTAAAGCGTTGACCGGCGAACCGGGCACGAAATGTGGCGTTTTACGGATGGATATGGAAGCACTTGCCGAGACGTTGAGCTCTTCGTGGTCCGGATGACTTCCCGCAGTCATGGCGATGGTTACTTTCAGGAAATATATAGGTTGACGGTCGCTGTGAGGTGAGAAAGCGGGAGCTCATGCGAGGTACTTCTACATTTCTTCTACTTCTTCTTCTCCAACTACATAGAACTCCAACTACATAGAACTTTATTTTGTATATGTGAGAGAAGTATAGGCCTTTTTCACATGCGGATATCACAAGCTTAATCCAGTGTGCAATACGCAGACAAAGCAGCTGCTACAACATAAACTGGATTGAGGACCACACAACACAAACGTAATTAAAGGTGAAAAATATAGAGGGTAGCTTCGCCGTTGCTCTTTAACCTCGTCATGATCGGGGTAGCGTGGGCAGTAGCGGGGACCGGCATCCGGCATACGATCTACGCCGACGACATTACCCTGTGGGCGGCCGGCGGCACCGACGCCAGCATCGAGCAACAGCTGCAAGCGGCGGTTACCGCCATCGAACAACACCTTGATGGCACAGGCCTAATGTGCTCGCCCGCCAAATCCGAGCTGTTCGTCCGCACACCGCTTCGACCGGGACGGAAGCGCGCTCCTCTTCGGGAGTGTGATCACATCAAAATTGTGACTGCATCGGGGCAACGCATCCCCGAAGTTCCCAAGATCAGGGTCCTGGGCCTGCTGCTCAACAAGAGCGGCCGCAACGACGAGATCAACAAGCTTACCACCAAGGCAATGGACGCCATCCGGCTCATACATCGAGTCTCTACACGACGGGCGGGCATGCGTGAAGACAGTCTCGTGCGCCTTGTCTAGTCATTCGTGATCAGTCACATCGCCTACGTTGCGGCCTACCTTAACTGGCACGTCACTGACAGGACCAAGATCAACACGCTGATCAGACGGGCTTACAAGACGGCACTGGGTTTAATGGAGACCACGAGTACGGCTCGGTTCTTGCAGCTGGGCGTCCACAACACCCTAGAAGAAATAGCCGAGGTGCAGCTCACCGCGCAATTCGAGCGCCTCTCTACCACCAAGAAGGGCCGCAGTATACTGACGTCCCTGGCTTACAACCCCCAAGCTCCCAGCCGGCAACCGTGCGAGATCACAGATGAGGCGCGGGCCCACATTTACGTGGACCCCATCCCGAAGAACATGCACCCAGAATACAACCAAGAACGGCGGCAGGCGTGGGCCAAGGCCCTCACTGAACAACACGCCCAAGACCCGCACGCCCGGTACGTGGACGCCAAGTAATACAAGCTGGAAGGCTTCGCGGCAGTGGTCGTTGCGGCGGCTACCAGCACCAAGACAACGGCAGCGAGCGTGCGGTGCACGAACACCACAGACGCTGAGGAGGTTGCCATCACTCTGGCGATCACCGAGGCCGAGTGTCGTACCGTGCTTAGCGACTCGAGGAATGCCGTGCGCAACTTTGCCAAGGGGCGAATATGCGCGCCGGCGGCCGCCATCATCGGCAAGCTCCAACTTCAAGACCGCGGCAGCACCGTCCGTATCAAGTTGTCCTCGGCGCACGCCGGCGAGTGTGCATCCTCACCGAACCACAACGAGACGGCCCATTTGGCGGCGCGAGCGCTTACTTTCCGTGCCCCCGAGAGTGACCGTTCCGTGCGGTGGTTCGAAACCAAGGACAGATTGACTAGTTATGCCGAAGTAACCAAGTATTACCGCTTAGTTCGACGGACGATGCCGCCTCCCCACCCGGCATTCAGTCGGCAGGAGGCCGTAATCCTAAGACAAATACAGACCGCGTCACTCCTCGCCCCCGCAATGCTGCACGTGCTTCACCCAGAGCTCTATCCGAGTGGGCTGTGCGGCGTTTGTGCAGCGGGTCCGGCAGACCAATGGCATATCATGTGGAACTGTGCCAGGTTCCCGACGGCAGCTACCTCCAGCACTTACCCGCCAGAACTTCAAGGTGCACTGCAGTCTGGAGACAAGGACTCACAACTATGGGCCGTCCAGCAGGCCCGGGGTGCGCTCGAAAAGCACAAGCCTCATGACCCACTACAAACGGGCCCAACTGGGCTAGTGCAGAGTGGGGTATAACCCCGGGTCGACGCTTGGCCAGCGTCACGACTCGTTCACTCGTCGTTTGCCGGCACTTTTTTAAAGTTATCCCTATCCTATCCTATAGAGGGTAGCTTCAAAATACGCCCGATAGCACTGCAAAGTATAACATATATTGTGTGTGTACACAAAGTGTTAAAAAAAGCAACGCATCAATGTGCCATTTGCCTTCAAGTTTATTATCAAGTTCAAGTTTTTTGAAGTTTATTATGAGCATATGTACAACAGAAATCTGCTGACAGACCCGCACTCAGGGTGGCTGTTCGAGGTGTACTGGCTGCCTCAGCATAAGAAAAAAAAAGAAATTGGGTGCATGTCGACACCAGTGCCACTGCTTCTTGCCTCTGACCTGCACGTGCCTCTGCGGCATCTTTGTGCACAAGTGTGCTGGCGTGGCGTGGCGTAGGAGTCATCCGAGAGAAACAGTATCGTTTACACGGAGAAGTGGCTGTTTTCTGTGCCTGTCGCTTTCCCTCAAATGCTTCCTTGGCAACTAGGGTGATACACCCACAGTCAAGGTGGCTGGTTCGGGGTGTGCCGGCTGTCTAAATGTAAGAAAAATAACGATATTCGATGAATGCCAATACCAGTGCCACTGATTCTTGCCTCTTATCTGCATTTGCCTCCACAGCCTCTTGGCTTGCGGAGACTGCATGAGGCAGCTGCTGTGGCGAGGTGTAGGCATTGTCTAAGCAAAAAGAAAGGCCATTCAAATTGGGAATTATGGAAGTAAACGCAGTTATTAGGTCTACTTTTTGCACTCTTGTTGCCTAAAAGTTTTCAAACATAGTGTCCAGAATACACCAGCACTTTGACTGCTTTTGCTTTACACCTGCAGGTGTTGCTGTGAGATCCTTAGTATGGCTGCGTGCAGCATTGTAACACTTGGTGGAGGCATTTGAAGTGGTAGCCAAAAATATAAAGAATCATCCTTGTCTGCATGAACGCTTTCAATTATTACATGCCGTGGTACCTATCATTATTGGTGCAAGGCCCCTCACATCTATGCGGCAAGTGCCATAGCTCGAAACTGAATTTTTACTTTGGTGTTTCACAAGGTGTCTGATATGTCCACATTAGATGTGATCCGTCTCTTTTTATTTATCCCAGTGTGGAGAGATCGTCATTAATTTTTTTTATTTTTGCGTAGCTTGTTTCTGAATTTATCAGGCAGCAGTCTCGTGATGCTAAAGTGACTGGTGTAATAACAATAATCAGCTTTTGTTTTCAGGAAAACAGCGCATTTCGTGCCCTATTGTTTGCTATCCCATTACTCGCATAATTTTGCAGAGTATTCTACCTATATTGACCTCAACTAAAGAGTCTTGCATTGTCAAATACCATTCTTTCCTTAAAATAATTCGACACTTCTCATAATGTCTGTACCTTGGGCTTCTGATACTATGCTAGACTGATACTATGCTATACTGATACTATGATATACTGATACTATGCTATACTACTGCTGATATTATAATCGGTGTGCGAGAAGAAATTTATTTTTTCATACCCCTTGTGCACACAGATTTAGGGAAAATGAGCTGGAGCTGGCCACATGATCTACTTATTTTATTTATTTATTTATTTATTTATTTATTTATTTATTTATTTATTTATTTATTTATTTATTTATTATCATACTCTCAAGGCCGGGGGGCATTACAGAGAGGAGTGGTGATTATTACAAACAAATTCGTTAACAATATTCTTGAAGTTTGTGGCGTCAGAAATGGCAGTGATGGAGGCAGGAAGGCGGTTCCAGTCATTCGTCCTTCTTGGTAAAAAGGAATCAAAATAAACGTTGGTGCGACAAGTTGGAACTTCAACCTTAAAACGATGATCCGTGCGTGACGATATGCGCGATGAGTGAAAAGTTCTTGACAAAGCGCCTATAATAGGCACACATGCCATGGAATTTGCGCACTGCCTTCTTGTCGGTTGGCTGCGGGAATTTTGCGACGGCAGCTGTCTTCTGTGGGTCCGGGCGTACTCCTGATTTGCTGATGACGTGGCCTAGGAACAAAAGCTCATCGTAAGTGAAGCGGCATTTTTCCGGCTTCAGAGTGAGCCCTGATGACTTAATGCCCTCTAACACTGTCGCAAGCCGCCTAAGGTGATCGTCGAAATTTCCGGTGAAGACAACGACGTCATCCAAGTAAACAAGGCACGTCTGCCACTTAGTCCGGCTAACACCGTGTCCATGACGCGCTGAAACGTAGCAGGCGCCGAGCACAGTCCGAATGGCATGACCTTGAACTCGTAGAGGCCGTCTGGCGTGATGAAGGCAGTCTTTTCGCGATCTGTCTCGTCGACTTCTATTTACCAGTAGCCAGACTTGAGGTCCATCGACGAGAAGTATTTAGCGTTGCAGAG
The DNA here is from genome assembly GCF_038994185.2 of Dermacentor albipictus. Taxonomy (NCBI): domain Eukaryota; kingdom Metazoa; phylum Arthropoda; class Arachnida; order Ixodida; family Ixodidae; genus Dermacentor; species Dermacentor albipictus. Next base: position 277,763,532 of record NC_091821.1, on the reverse strand, counting down.
CCGGTCCAATGCGTCGTCTATCCGTGGAAGAGGGTACACATCCTTCTTCGTGATCTTGTTCAGTCGACGATAATCGACGCAGAAGCGTAGGGTTCCGTCCTTTTTCTTCACCAGGACTACAGGAGAGACCCACGGGCTGTTCGACGGCTGGATGATGTCGTCGCGCAGCATTTCGTCGACTTGTTGCCTAATAGCTTCACGTTCTCGCGTCGATACTCGGTAAGGGCTATGGCGGAGTGTCGAGCGATCTCTTCGGTTATTATGCGATGCTTTGCAACTGGTGTTTGTGGAATCCTCGATGACGTCGGAAAGCAGTCTTTGTATCGTCGGAGAAGACTTCTGATCTGTTGCTGCTTACTCATAGGAAGACTTGGATTCCCGTCGAAGTCTGGTTCGGGGACTATGACCATCGGGGTGGATGCGGCTGACTCCGAGAGGACAAAGGCATTGCTGGTTTCCATAATTTCCTCGATGTATGCGATTGTCGTGCCCTTGTTGATGTGCTTGAACTCTTGGCTGAAGTTGGTTAGCATAACTTCCACTTGGAGTTCCATGGAGTCGGGCGATCCCTCTTGCGACGCAAATTTCACGGTCGAGCAGTAGATGTTGGTCGCCCTCGATGACGCCTTCTACGTCAGTGGGTGTTTCAGTGCCGACGGAAATAATAATGCTGGAGCGCGACGGGATGCTCACTTGATCTTCGAGCACACTCAAGGCGTGGTGACTACGACAGCTCTCCGGTGGTATCGCTTAATCTTGCGACAGCGTTATCGATTTCGACTTCAGGTCGATGACTGCGCCATGTTGATTCAGGAAGTCCATGCCGAGAATGACGTCTCGTGAACACCGTTGGAGGATAACGAAGGTGGCAGGGTAAGTCTGGTCATGAACGGTAATTCTTGCCGGGCAGATCCCAGTCGGCGTAATCAGGTGTCCTTCAGCGGTCCGAATTTGAGGGCCTTCCCATGCAGTCTTAACTTTCCTGAACTGGGCGGCGATGGGTCCACTCATGACGCAGTAATCGGCTCCTGTGTCTACTAAGGCGGTGACTGCGTGGCCGTCGAGAAGCACGTCGAGGTCGGTGGTTCTTTGTCTTGCGTTACAGTTAGGTCTTGGCATCGGATCACGGCTGCGTCGTGTTGAACTGAAGTTGGAACGTCGCGTCATCAATTCGTCTTTCGTCGGTGTAGTCTTGGCTTCCTGATTTCGTCGGGACGGCGGCGTGTCGTTATGTCGTCGAGGTATGTCTTCGTCGGCGGCGGAGGATCTTGGTCAGAGAGAGAGAGAGAGAGAGAGAGAGATAGAAGGGAAGACGGAAAGGCAGGGAGGTTAAGCAGACTGAGTCCAGTTTGCTATCCTACACGCGGGGAGGGGAATGGGGAGTGAAAGAGGAAGAGAGAGAACTTAAGTGTAGGATGTCTATAGTCGGGCACTCAAGTCTGTTGCCTTCAGGTAGCGAAAAAGCGCTCGAACTGCTTTCTGGGCCAATGAACTGTGAGGCCAGGCTCCCAAGATCTTCGCTTCCGTAAATGGCCTGTCATCCAGTCTATTTAAGGTACACTGGAGAGTCTCACGTTGATTATCGTAGCGAGAACAGTAGCACAGAAGGTGACTGATGGTCTCTTCACACTTGCACTTAGCGCACATTGGTGAATCCGCCATTCCAATACGGTAGCTGTAGGAGTTGGTGAATGCTACTCCTACCCACAGCCGACACAGCAGTGTTGCGTCACGTCGTGGAAGGTTCGCTGGTAATGTAAGTTTCAGTGATGGGTCGAGGCTGTGTAAACGACACTTAGAGTTCTGTGGTGTATGCCAGCAACCTAACGTGATTGCACGAGCAAGACTGCGAAGCTCTCTTGCAGCGTCGACTCTTGATAAAGGTATAAGGAGTGTCGGCGAGCCAGCCTGGGCACGTCGGGCAGCGTCATCGGCGAGGTGATTACCAACGATGCCACAGTGTCCCGGCAGCCACTGAAATATGATATCATGTCCTCTTTCAGATGCGCAATGGCAGGTTTCGTTGATTTGTGACACCAGCTGTTCATAATTGCCACGTCGTAAGCTTCGCAAGCTCTGGAGGGCTGCTTTCGAGTCACAAAATATTGCCCATTTGTTGGGCGGTTCTTTTTCAATGTATTCGACAGCAGCGCGAAGAGCGGCCAGTTCAGAACCTGTAGATGTCGTTACGTGTGAAGTCTTGAACTTGATGACGACCGATTGAGATGGTAGAACAACGGCGCCCATAGAATTTTCTGAGACGGAACCATCCGTGTAAACATGAATTCGGTTAGCGTATGAACAATGCAGAAGTTCCAATGTGATCTGCTCGAGAGCCGCGGTGGTCAGGCTAGCTTTCTTCACTATTCCTGGAACAGCAAGGTACACAGGAGGCTTCTTCAAGCACCACATAGGGGATGGCGTTATTGTTGCGGGTGAGTGGCTCAAAGACAAAGAGTGCCGGTTAGCCGCAATTGATCTGGAGAACGCTGCCTTGGGTCTTTTCTCAGGCAAGTGAGCGAGATGGTGGTCAGGGACTCTGGATATATGGCGAACATGCGCCCGGAGTGCGTCGATATCTATATAGGTGCTTATTGGGTTGTCTCTCGCGGTGGCAATTGTTGCCACGGTTGAAGCATTTCGAGGTAGCCCCAGACATGTTCGAAGGGCTTTGCCTTGAATGCTCTGTAGGACATGGATGTTAGTTTTGTTAGCATTGGACAGCACTGGTGTGCGGTATCGCAAGTATCCTAGGAAGAGCGTCCTGTATAGTTGAAGCATAGATGCCACGGGTGTTCCCCACGTTTTACCGGCAAGAAACCTTAGTATATGGGAGATAGAAGTAAGCCTCTTCTTCAAGTATGAGATGTGGGGGCTCCGTGAAAGGTCTCTGTCTATAATAACGCCTAGGAATCGGTGAGTTTTTGCGTAGGAAATTGGTTGGTGGTCAATAGAAATGGGGTGCCAGGTACCGCAGTGTCTTGCGGGGCTTGTGGGTAAAGGCGACTAAGGCGCACTTCTCGGTCGAAATGCTGAGGCCTTGCGCACGCAGGTACGATGATGTTAGGGTCACTGCTTTTTGGAGCCGTGCACGCACCTGGAGACATGTAACTGCCGAGGCCCATATGCATATGTCGTCAGCATATATTGAAAGGTTTACTGTATGCGATAGAACGTCGGCAAGGCCAAGGATTGCAAGGTTGAACAAAGTGGGGCTAAGAACCCCACCCTGAGGGACGCCACGGTAAGTGTAATGGTCAGTAGTTCGGCCATCTGCACTGTGCACAAAGAAGGATCTTTTGAATAGATAGCTCCGAATCCACCGAAACATGCGTCCACCAATTCCATTATTTTCCAGGGCATCAAGGATGGCTTCATGCGTTACATTATCACAGGCGCTTTTCACGTCGAGGAATAGTGCAACCGATATACGCTTGTGGTTTTCTTGTTGTACAGACGTGACTAGGTCAATGACGTTGTCAATAGAGGAACGGCCTCTTCTAAAACCAGCCATGGCATCGGGGTATACGTTGTGGCGCTCAAGATACCATTCTAGGCGGGTGAGAATCATTCTTTCCATTACCTTCCCAACACAGCTGGACAGCGCAATGGGTCGGTAGGACGCCAGGTCAAGTGGCGACTTTCCAGGCTTCAGGAGTGGTATCAAGCTGCTGGACTTCCACCGCTCAGGAACGACGCCATCATTCCATCACTGGTTGTAACATTCCAGAAGTCTGCTTCGGCCATCTTCACCTAGGTGGCATAAAGCAGCGTAGGTGATGCCGTCTGGTCCTGGCGACGATGAGCGCCTGCATGAGGCCAGAGCAGCGTCCAATTCCTCAAGGGAGAAGGACACATTCAATTCTGGGAAGCGTGTCGCAGGAACCTCACCCAGAATTTCGCTACTGATGGTGACCACACTGCCCGCAATCTTCACACAGAAGTCTTCGGCTATATCGACCTGTGAGCGGCCTTGATAGAGGGCTAGGGATGAGAATGGGTGTCGTTGCTGTGGAGACGAGCCAAGGCCGCGCACCGTCCTCCATATGATAGACAGTGGCTTGCGGGGGTCAAGTGATTCGCAGAACGTCTTCCACCGTTGTTCCTCCAGCCTGTCCATACGACGTTGGATTTTCTTCTGTATACGTCGAGCGACTCTAAGGCCATGAATTGACTTCGTGCGCCTGTATCGCCTCTCGGCTCTTCTGCGAATCGTTCGAAGTCGCTCAAGTTCCATGTCAAAATCCGTACGTTTTTTAGCGGATGTAAATGTGTACTTAGACGATTCCAGTACACTTGTAATAAGGTTCTCAATGGTGCCGGTAAATCCTTTTTTGCATGCCTCTTCCACCTTTGTCTTATACATTGACCACCTTATATATACTTGTCGGGAAGTACAAGAGGAGAAGCTTCCAAATCCAGTGATACTTAAGTAGGTGGGAATATGGTCACTACCATGAGTCTCGATGTCAGAGAACCATCGAACATTTTGACCAAGTTGCCGTGACACCAAGGTCAAGTCTAAGCAACTGCTGTAGTTCGAACCACGCAAGTACGTCGGACTGCCATCATTCATAATGCTAAGTTCATGGTCGGAAGCAAATTCCACAAGTTTCCGGCCCCTGGAATCTATTCTGGAGCTTCCCCAAGCCAAGTGATGAGCATTAAAGTCTCCCGTGATAATCCAGGGTCCAGTAGTCGCCGTCAGGATGTCTCGCAATCGGTCGCCGTCGAACCGACTATATGGGGATATGTAGGCGCCGATAAGGGTGAAGGCCACTTTATTCTTATAAAGACACGTATTGGTTTCCATCATGAGGCTGCACCGAGTGGGGAATGTAAATCAGTTCTGTACGGATGAAAACAATTACTTTGCTGGATTGCCCGCACGTCGACGCCATAAAGGCTTCGTATCCAGAGAGTCTTAGCGCTTTGGACACGTTCGGTTCCCATATTACCACTACAGAAAATCGGTGCGAGAAAACGTATTGGCGGAAACATGAATTCCGAGATTTAAGTCCTCTGGCATTCCACTGGAAAATCGTCGCGCTACTTCATCACGGAATGAAGGCAGTGGAAGAGCCATTGTGCTTATGCAAGATTTGGTAGCACTGGGCTCAGGGCATCCAACACTTGCACTGCGCTTCGAGCTGTTGGCGTATTCGAGTTGCCCACAAGCGTGCGAATCGCATTTATCAAAGACTTGAGCATTGTAACAATTCGGCGGTCATGCTCTGTCAGCTCATCTGGGTGAGGGGTGGAGCACTGTGGTGCCTTTCCTTGTTGGGGTTTTTCCACAGGGCTTATCCTTGGCAGTGGTGGCCATTCCTCATCCACGGCATTCTTTTGAGATGCTCCGTTATCTATACACGGTTTGGAAACATTCTGCACTGAGGTTGGAGCAGATTCAACAGCAAGAGGCTGTGCGGCACGCGTATTCTTTGCTTTTAGTTTTCCGGATATGGGCTCGCTGACCGGCCCCGGGCTGGGCCAGTGTATGGTCGGCGCTGCGGCGACAGGTGGCGGCCTGGTGATGGCGAACGCAACGGTCGTCGAGAGCTCCACTGAGTAGCGGCGAGGTAGTCGGCGATATCGCGGGGGCATTCACCTTGCTGCGGGCGCGGAGCGTTCACGGCGAAACCTCGCAGTCCCATCTCCCGGTATGGACACCGTCGGTAGACGTGACCCGCTTCTCCGCAGTAATAGTAGAGCGGGCGGTGGTCAGGAGCGCGCCAAATGTCCGTCTTCCTCGCGTAGGTTGTAAAGAACGGCGAGTTGCGCAACAAGATTGCCACCTTGCCACCCGATTACGACAAGGGGTGCAAGACGCGCACCTACCCCTCTCCGTCGCTGCAGCTGCGAGGCGTTCAAAGAAGCGACCTTTGCGCTGTAATCCGCCGCCTTCCTCCAGCCCCTTCGACATTGTGACGGGACGAGTTTGGTGTGGGGACAATGATTCCAGAGTTCCTCAACGCGGAGCTGATCTGACACGCCTGAAGAAGCTACCGCGGGAACGTCTTATTTTTGCGCTCTCACGGTTCTGCATGTTGCAAAACAACGAGCGACCCTCGAGCGGCGTCGATTTTCCGGAACGGCACCACCTTCAACGCCGTCGCTTGGGCTTCGGAATGTGTGTGCCTTTGTGTCTGTAAACTGGTCTTCAGAGCAGCTGCGAGTTGGTGATGTGTAAACGAACAGCCGCCGCGTCGTAGGACCGGCGGATCGAGTGTATAAAAACTGTGGTTGTGCGATTGTTGGACACACTCTTCTTGAGCAGTCATGTTAGACTGAGTCACTTCTCTCATGCAGTCATGTTGGACTGTTACTCTTTTTCTCAAGCAGTCATGTTAGACTGAGTTAATTTTCTGTAAATAAACCCTTTTTCCTCGTTCTCGTTGAGAAGCAGTTCTTCACTTCATCAACGATCTCAGCGTAAATAAGTTGGACGACGGCATGGGCCAGCTACCTTCGAATTCATGCCGTACTCCAATCTTGGCAAAGGACCACGGACGAAGGGATTGAGCCCCCAATCCTGACAAGGTGCGCAGGGCGACGGGTGGTCGTGCTGGCGGCGGCGGCGGCGGACGACGGAACTGCAGCGTCACAGGGCCCTGGCGCGGTCGCGGAGGGGGACCTTGACGGCGTGCGAAGGCGGCGTAGGTCATCGCTTGCGGCTCAGGCTGCGGCGATTCAGGGGTAACTCCAAGTGGTTGTTGGAGCTCCTCACGCACAGCGTCGGCACTCGAAGCCACTTGAGGCTGTGATGATGGGAACAGCTTTTGCAGCTCCTCCCGCACGACAGCTCGGATAGTCTCGCGTAGTACGTCGGTGGCCAGTGACTGAACTGCGGCGTAGTTTGTCGAGTTCATGCGGCGGTCGAATTGCCGGTTTCGCATCTAGAGTGTCTTCTCGATGCTGGTGGCCTCGCGAAGAAACTCGTCGACGTACTTCGGTGGGTTTCGTACCATTCCGGCGAAAAGTTCCTCCTTCACACCACGCATCAGCAGGCGGATTTTCTTCTCCTCGGACATTTCTGGGTCGGCGTGGCGGAACAGACGGCTCATTTCCTCAGTGAAGATCGCAATCGTCTCATTCGGCAGCTGCGCTCTGGTCTCCAGTAGAGCTTGGGCTCGCTCTTTTCGCACGACGCTTGTAAATGTTTGCAGGAAGCCGCTACGGAAAAGTTCCCAGGTCGTTAAGGTGGCTTCTCGGTTCTCGAACCACGTCCTGGCCGCGTCTTCCAATGCGAAGAAGACATATCGCAGTTTGTCGTCGCTGTTCCAGTTTTTAAACGTAGCGACTCTCTCATACGTCTCTAGCCAGCTTTCCGGGTCCTCGAAAGTTGAACCGCGGAACGTCGGAGGTTCCCTGGGCTGCTGCAGCACGACGGGGGACGCTGGGGCTGCCATTGGGGTGGACTTGGTGGCCATCTTCCTAGTTGTCTCAGGCAAAAGCCCGTGCTCCGGAGGCAGTCCTTGCAGCCTGCGGCTACCTCGCTGGTTCTTGGCAACGTTGGTGTCTTCCGCGTGAGGGCTTGGGTCACGGCTTTGGGGGGGGGGGGGGGGCTCCGGTACATGAACGCAAAGCACCTCCACCAGATGTCACGTGGTAGTGACGGTGAGGAAAGCAGCAATACGGTGGAATACAAAACTAGCTTTTATTGGGCGAACCTGTGCCCACAAAAACAGGCTACACTTATAGCACAGCGATAGCGGCGAACACGGTCGGCGATCGTCGAAAATCTGATAAACGGGTCAAGCGCGTCGGCTTTTATAGAGCAGTCGTCGAATCTTCCAGACTAATCGTCCCGACCCGCGTGCCTTCCACAAAGTTCTACACTGTTCGCGTCAGGTGATGAAATCAGATAGCATAAGGTTCGGCGACAACAGACAGCGGATAGAAGCATCGATAACTTTCCAGAAACTTCGGATACATGCAGGCGCGTCCCACGCTGTGCGATTACATTTGTTAGGCGGCGAAACGTGGTTGCCCGATAAAGATAAGTACACGTGTCAATATGTATGATGGCGGGGAGATTAGTTCATCTTTAAGTGTTTCGTTAGAGTAATAAATCTTGTGAAAAAGGCATAGGCGAAAGTATTTACGACGTAATAACTCTAGGTTAGGCAAGTCAAGGGTTAGTTTCATTGACGAGACACTTGTATGACGAGAATAATTCGAAAGAATAAAACGAGCAGCTCAGTTTTTAATGGATTCGATGGTGTTTTTTAGCTTTAGAGTAGAAGGGTCGAAAATGGAGCATGCATATTCAAGTTCAGGCCTCACTAAGGATTTGTACATAAATAAATTGACAGCTGCAGTTGCCGATGAAAAAATTACGCCGTAAAAACCCAAGCATGTGATTAGCGTTACCGTAAATGTAATTTATATGAATGTTCCATGTAAAATTGTGTGTAATGTAGATACCGAGATATTTGTATGATGATACATTTTCTACAGGTATGTTGTTAATATTGTACGTAGGAAGGGTGGTATTTCTTACAACACGGGACACACGCATTGCCTTATATTTATTAGAATTGAGCTTCATTTTGGATCTGGCCCACCATGATGTTACTATGGCAATGTCTGATTGAAGAGTATCGCAGTCGGCAGAGTTAGAAATGACACAATAGAGAACACAGTCATCGGCGCATAACATAATTGATCATTTGATTTGGTCTGGGAGGTCAATAATATAAATTAAAAATAATAATGGTCCTAGAACCGAGCCTTGCGGTACACCGGAGGTTACTCGACCAATGGAAGAGAAGTATTCGTTAGCATAAACAAATTGGGAATGGTTAGACAAAAAACACTTGATCCAAGCAAGTACGTTAGGATCAATATTGAGGTTACTTAATTTAGTTAAAAGTAATTCATGTGGAACAGTATCGAATGCTTTGGCGAAGTCTAAAAAAATGCAGTCAATAATAACGTTAGCATCCATCGCCTGGAATAAATCATTAGTGAATGACAAAAGCTGTGTTTCGCAGGAATAGTGTTTTCTAAATCCGGTGTTGGTAGGGGGTGAAAACTAAGTTTGACTCGAGAAATGAAACCAGGTGTGAGTAAATTATGTGCTCCATTAATTTGCAGGGAACTCTGGTTAGGGATATAGGTCTGTAATTAAGTGGGGAGTACCGACTGTCAGACTTATGTACGGGAATCACCATCCCTGCCTTCCAATCGTTCGGAAGGATGGTGGATTGAAGTGACTGAGCAAAGATTTCGCTCAGAATAATAGATGAATAAGTAATAGTTCCCTTAAGAAATTTCGTGTTGATACGATCTACTCCACTGCCTGCAGAAACTTTTGAGGTCTGTATCAACTTTACAATGCCATCAAGGTCAATGGCAATAGGAAGCATTGGAAAGTAATGCACATCAGAAAAAACAGCGCTTGCGCACAGCACAGAATCCGAAAATACAGAGATGAACGCGTCATTCAATGCTTCACAACAGACACTGCGATCGATAGGTTCGTTGTTAAGATCACACAGTTCAATGGCACTAGATTTTTTACCGTTGACCACACTCCAAAATTTGTGTGGGTTGTCTTTCAAGAAAGAAGGCAACGTGTGCTCATAAAATGTTGTTTTGGACTCTGCTACCGTATTCTTGTAGTCGCTCAGTGCTATTGTGTAAGCATTCCAACGCTCGTGATTGCCAGTTAATTTTGCTCGTCGGAAAAGCCTTTTCTTTTTGTTCAGTAAACGTTTAAGACGCGAGTTTAACCAAAGTGCGCGAGAATTAGAATAAATACGTTTTTGCGGGATGTACCGGTTAATTATAGAGTTGGCTTTTTCTTTGAATATTGACCAGTTTTCTTCAACCGATCGAGTGTGGAAACTTGGAATGTAGTCAGTGATGAAAGTTTCTAGTTCGTTATTAATTGCGGCAAAATCAGCATTTATGTAATCACGTATAACTTTCGACGAGGTAATAGATGGGATGGTTAACTGCAAATTACACTGGATTATACAATGGTCGCTAATACCCGGTAGGTAAGTTAGGGGCGAAACAAATTCCGGGGATGTAGTAAGGATTAAGTCTAGGATATTAGCCGAGTGTGCAGAACATCGAGTAGGCTTCAGAACAAGCTGGTGAAGGTTAAAATCGAGGCAAAGGCTGGTGAATTCGGAATATTCAGAACAGCACTCTTGGGTTGAAGGGGGTCAATATGCCAGTTAATGCCAGGAAAGTTAAAGTCCCCAAGGAGTATTAGTGGCATGGAAGGGAACCATAAAATTAGACTATTTAAGGCATCGTGAAGGTCTGAACAAAATGTGTTAGCTGAGGTAGGGAACCTGTAAACGACGCAAACGATAAAATTTTTGCGTTCGAAGCCTACGTGCGTGCACACTAGCTCTAATGGTGACGCAAGTTCAATTGCAGCAGCGGTAATCGAATCACGAACACCGATAAGTACACCGCCACCACACCGCACATCACGGTCATGTCTATAGAAACGGTAAACACCCTCGCATTCCAAAATTTCACGGTCTTCAATTTTGCTAGAAAGCCATGTCTCTGTCAGGATAACAATATCGGCACTGCACGTGTCTACGACAGAAGATAAATCATCCCGCTTGTTGCATACGCTGCGAATATTTGAATACAAAAGAGAAATATTTTTTTGCCACCGGACCATGACTCCGCTATGTTTGTGAATTGCTAGGGCCATTAGAAGGTGCATTTGGGACAGAATTTGTTGAACGAAGCTCGTGTGTGTGGATTTCGCAGACTCGATCAGTTACCGGGCAGTAAACGTAATTTTTTTTTGTTGATTTGTAGACGGTTAAGCCGTAGCACATATTTCTGTCCGCTAGCCTTTCCGAATTCAATTTTTTATGTGACAAGCGTGTGGCGCGGCAGTAGTCTTCGCTAACAGAAATGCCAGAACCTTCGAATTTTTTTCGCTCAGTGAAAACCTTTTGCTTAAGCTTTGAGCACGAGAATTTTGCGATTATGGGGCGGTGTTCATTTACTGCATAGGAACCCAGCCTGTGGGCGCGGGAAATGGCTTCGTCTATTAAAGTTATCTGTAGTAAACTGGTAAGGCAGTTTCGAATTTTAGTTTCAGATTCGGACCAGTTCTCAGCTGGGACGTCAGGAATCCTGTAGAATATAAGGTTGTCACTGCGAGAGCGGTCTTCCAGCTCGTCCAACTGAGAAGTTATTGCTGCAGTTTGGTCTCGCACAGCTTCATCGACTACTCTAAGTAGATCAACACCATTCTGATTTGCTTCATATGATTCCACCAGGGATTCAACTGTTGCCAGCCTACTGGCTAAGCTGGAAACTTTTTCCTCAAGTTTTTGCTGATTAGCTCGGATCTCTGATAGCATCCCTATTACCTCGGTATGGCGTGCGTGACTTTTAGCCGACAATGCGGCAATGGCGTCTAGAATATCCTTTTGAGGACCAGGGTTCTGTTCCACATCCCCAGCTAACATAAGCAATTTAACAACATATATACACTCAAAAAAATCACAAAGAACCCCCAGTGGGCCTGGGAAGAGCAGCAGACAGATACTACTGGATCGCTTAACGTGCAACGACGGGTGTTTACCAACCTGTACAACAAACAAGAACGGGTTTTGAAGCGGCTGCATGGCTGCCGCTCCGTCCAGCCCACTGAAATGGCCTGATGAAAGCGTCGCTCCTAAGTACATCCGGCAGACTGGTGTCGTAGGCGATGGGAATGCCCAGCCAAATCAGGGCACGATGTACGCCGCGTCAAGGGTTGATGATGTGGCGTTTCCGCCATAGTGTTGACCTCTGACGTAACATGGTGATAAAGGCAGGACGATAGCGTCACAAAAGGAATCCAAGGGCTGCCACGTGCCGAGGAACGCCAGAATGCCAGAATCTGTACTGTACTTTACTCATGAGTTATTTCATGCCGGAAACAAACTTTAGCTGATTTTCCGCGCTGCCGTCAGCGGCGAAAAAACACCGGGGCGATCGGAGCAGCGAGCTACTTGCTCGCAGGCGGCGCAAACGTAGTATTTTCTCGCGTGTTTACATTCCTTCCTTAATGTCGCGAGGTGCAACGTTTCGCGGTTGGCTGCGCGCACACGTATTTTAAATTGATTTTAAATATGCTCTAAGCTATATTCGCCGTTTCTATTTTGCAGACGATGTGTGCGTGCCCACATAAATCGATCTCACACGTCAACTCGACTTGGGAGTTTTTGTGTCAGTACTCATTTAAAGGTTACGTGGCTAGCGAGACATTTGCTCATCATTGTGGACCTCGTATTGACTTGAACAACGTAACTTTGGGGTTTTGCTCATGCGCAGTGTCACTTGCGCATAGTCAGAGATGTGCAATAACATATTGGTATTGGCTATTCATGGTGGTCGAAGAATGAGGCAACTTAGTTGTCGCCCATTTCCGTCTGTCCACTTGTATTTCAAGAGTCGACCGCGTTTCTAGTCGCGGCTCAACTTGACAGCGAGTCCTTGGGTTTAATGGCTTGGATTTTTCTATGAGCGGGTGTTCCTCGAAGATGTATTGTGCGCCACGTCGTCAATCTAGGTAACAATGCCCCAGAGCATTCGCTGTCGTAGAATTTTTCTTTTGTTTCCAACTCCGATCATGCACTTGCTTGCGGTTCGGTCACTTGTCAGTCCCTGTACTGCTGGCAGTATCACTTGACGGGTGCACCCGCCGCGGTGCTGAGCGGCTACGGTGCTAAGCACGAGGTCGTGGGATCAAATCTCGGCCACGGCGGCCGCATTTCGATGGGTGCGAAATGCAAAAACGCCCCTGTCCCGTGCACAGGGGCCACCTTAAAGATACCCAGGTGGTCAAAATTAATCCGGAGTACCACACTACGGCATGCCTCATAATCAAAGCTTGGTTTTGGCACGTAAACCCCGATAATTCAATTCATTTAATCTACGGGTGCATAACTCTCCAAATTCTGCGAAGCATCGTATAGTACTCTGCCATAATCCACCGAACACTCCCTTTCATTTCATTCCAAGTGTGCAAAGCATTCAGGAGCGCTGCTCTATATGTAGCTCAGTGTCGATAAAATTTGGACATCACGGAGCTGTTCTTCGTTGTCAATATTTTGCGCTGCAGCTTCATTGCACACCGGAAAATAGTTCTGTATTCATTTGGACAACCGTGCTCGGGCAACAGATCAACATGCCGTTGTACAATCCCGTTCCTTCATCTTGCCTACTCATTTTGCTGCCTGAGAGGCCTGATTTTTATGCGCAAAGCGGTCGAAATAGAAAACAAGAAGGTGGGGCACGCACTGTGATCGAAGACGGCCCACAATATTTTGTTTCTTTCTTTCTATGCAATTATACGAGCAGGTAGACCAAGCCCGCAGTTTAGTACATTTTACAAGCGCTAATAATATACTGAACGTCGACTGTTTGTTTTGTGTGCTGCTGGCTGAAATAGAGCCTTGCAAGGTGAGCGTTTTTCCTGGTTGTACTGCACATGCACATTGCCAAGGCTGTCGTAATTCATCCACTTCCGTCTCTGTTGCAAAGGCGAACATGCAACTCCAGCCGCAGAAGAAAGAAGCTGGAACGGCGTGCTTCGGGCACAAGCCAGAAATTGCGCAGCGTAGCTCACGCGTTGTGGATGTCGCGAGCTGCAGAAGTCTTGGTGCAGTGAGAGGACGACGCCTGCGACACGAGCGGCCCACTTAGGGCCGCGTGCGCACCCGGACAGATTGGCCATTCGGACAGACGACGTGACGAGTTATAAATACTCGGCGAGGCTCAGTCGTGCTCCGAATTTTCCTGATCCAAACAAGGCACAGCGTGGTCCATAGAAGCTGCGCTATTTAGGGCCTTGGATCTCTCGTGGCTTCCGGGTCATTCCGGATATAATAAAAACTTTTTGTCACATTAAAGAAAGAAAACGCTCTCAGAGTTCGGACCATGTTAGAGAGCCGAGGTTATCAAGTGTGCCCGCCACACTCTGTACGAATCGTTTCGTCAGCAGGCTCCACGTCATTGCAAAAGAAAAAAAGATCACTGAAGTCTTTTTAAACTTAGTAACAGGGTGGTAGGCATAATTTGTCTGAATGATATCAAAATCCCAAATGAATAAGTCTTTGCGCAACACGCGGGGTGAATACTCTATGCAAACATTCACGCCAGAAATCATGTTATCATTATTGGTATCAAAAACGATCTCACACGTGCAATCAACGAGTCCAAGGACTTCTTTTTCACAACTTTGCCCAACTTTATAAATAATGAACCAATAAAATTTTGGGATTACTTGAGTGATGCTGACAGGCATGTGACGCAGGTTGCGGTTGATGGCATCTCTGTTACAGATCTACAAGTCATCGCTGAGTATTTTATTACTTATTTTACTGCAGTGTTTTCGAAAGCAAGTACAACCGCGAATCTGCGTGACGGGGCATTTTTCGCATCCCAGGTTGATTTTATTTCATATCGCGTTGTAGTCGCAATGCTGTTAAATCTGAAAACAAAATCGATTTGCGGTCCTGGTGGTTTGCCCAATATTCTCCTTCGTCGTTATGCCGAAACTATTGCTAAATTTCTTGTGATTTTGTTTTGATGTTCACTATTAAGTGCGAAGCTACCTGATGAATGGAAGACAGCTCAAGTTATACCTGTCTATAAAAAAGGTGACCGTTTGTTATTAGAAAATTATCGCCCAATATCCTTAGCATCTTCATGTTGTAAATTATTGGAACACGTTGTATCAAAACGCATCATTCAATTTCTAGAGGAAAACTGTATACTCTCAAGCTTTCAGCACGGATTTAGAAGATATTTTTCTACTGCAACACAATTGGCCACGGCAGTTAATTCATTTGCAGCATTCATAGATAATAATGGATTTATTGACGCGATATTCTTAGATTTTAGTAAAGCGTTTGGCAGAGTTATTCATGATAAATTGCTTGATAAACTCATAAATATTAACCTTCCCGACATTTTGGTCTCTTGGGTTTCCGATTACTTACATAACCGAACGCAGTTTGTTTCAGTTGATGGTTTTGATCCCCGCAGTCTTCCTGTAACATCAGGTGTGCCTCAAGGAAGTGTGCTGGGACCCTTGCTGTTTCTTTTATATATCAATGACATTGTCTGCGTAATTACTCCTGGAACTCAAATTAGGTTATTTGCAGATCATGTTGTTTTATTTCATGAAATCAGAGGTGTACATGATCAGGTTGAGTTGAACTCTAATCTCATTAATGTATCTAAGTGGCGCACAGATTTTGGCATGAATGTTAATGCCGATAAAACTTTTAATCTTTGGGTAACGCTTAAGAAAACCTAAATGTACTTATAATTTGACCTCTCTTCCTTTGAAACAGGTTACCAGTTACAAGTACCTAGGAGTCACAGTCACTAATAACCTCTCTTGGAATCTGCACATTGATAACATTTGCACTTCAGCTTTCCGCAAACTTTGTTACTTAAGACATAAACTTCGTAAATCTCCTCCTAAGGTCAAACTACGCAGCTATTTCACATTCATACGACCTAAGCTTAGATATTGCTGTATTATTTGGGCTCCTTATACTAAGCTTAACATTAAAAAGTTAGAAAGGGTTCAGCGAAAAACTGTCAGGTATATCTATTCTAAGCTTAATTATACTGATTCTCCTCCTGAGCTTATGAAAGCTAACAACATTGAACTACTTGAATCGAGAAGAAAAAATATCGTTTGAATTTATTAATCTTACTTATTGACGGTAAAAAGGCTATTGATCAGACACAGTTTCTTTCACCTTTAGCCACAAGACATACGCGACATTACCAAACACACTTTATAACCCCTTACTTTGTAAGAACAGACATTCATAAGTTTTCCTTTTTTCTGCGTTCTCTGTCCGACTGGAATAGCCTAACAGAACCTTATGACGCACTATATGACTAGATGATTATGTCTTTTTGTGCTCTTCGCCTGGTGCTATCATGTTTCTTTTCTTGTTGCTCTCTTTCTGTGTAATAGAAATATTCTGTAAATTGTATTGCTCGTCTTGATTGGACCAGATTCGTCTGCAGTATGTAATAATTAAATAAAAATAAACACTCATGCTTTCATCACCATCATTATCACCACCATCATCACCATCATGGCTACGCCCACTGCAGGGCAAAGGCCTCTCCCATACTGCTGCAACGTGCTCCAATGTGCCGCTCCAAGTCAGTGAGCATGCATTGCAGTTGGTCCCCTGAGTTACTAAGCAAGGCAATATGATCAGCCAATCGCAAGTTACTAAGCTATTCTCCATTAACGCTTGTCTCAAATTTTTCCCAATCCAGGTCTTCGAATACCTCCTGTAAACACGCTGTGAATAGCATTGGAGAGATCGTATTTCCCTGCCTGACGCCTTTCTTTATTCTCATTTTGTTGCTTTCTTTATGGCGGACTACGGTGGCTGTGGAGCTGCTGTAGATATCTTTCAGTATTTTTACATACGGCTCGTCTACACCCTGATTCAGTAATGCCTCCATGACTGCTGAGGTTTCCACTGAATCAAACGCTTTCTCCTAATCAATGAAAGCTATATATAAGGTATTCCAGCAGAACTTTTTGTTGGGCTAGTTGGTGCGTGTTACTGAAGTACTAAAGCGCCAAACAGACGACCCAAGAAAAGACACGGACGAGCGCTTATATAAAAGCTATATATAAGGGTTGGTTATATTCAGCACATTTCTCTATATGGGGAAATTCTCTATGTAGTGGGAATATGGGCTATTGTGGAGCAGCCTTTACGACATCCTGCCTGGTCCTTTGGTTGACAGAAGTCTAAGGTGCTCCTGATTCTATTTGCGATTACCTTAGTAAATACTTTGTAGGCAACGGACAGTAAGCTGATCGGTCTATAATTTTTCAGGTGTTTGGCATCCCCTTTCTTATGGATTAGGATTATGTTAGCGTTCTTCCAAGATTCCGGTACGCTCGAAGCCATGAGGCATTGCGGGTAGAGGATGGCCAGTTTTTCTAGAACAATCTGCCCACCATCCTTCAACAAATCTGCTGTTACCTGATCCTCCTCAGCTGCCTTCCCATTGTGCATAGCTCCCAAGGCTTTCTTTACTTCTTTCGGCGTTACATGTGGGATTTCAAGTTCCTCTAGGCTATTCTTTCTTCCATTATCGGCGTGGGTGCCACTGGCACTGTACAAATCTCTATAGAATTCCTCAGCCACTTGGACTATCTCATCCATATTAGTAATGATAATGCCGGCTTTGTCTCTTAATGCATACATCTGATTCTTGCCTATTCCTAGTTTCTTCTTCACTGCTTTTAGGCTTCCTCCGTTCCTGAGAGCATGTTCAATTCTATCCATATTATAATTATTTATGTCAGCTGTCTTACGCTTGTTGATTACGCTCGTGCTTTATCAGCCACCAAACACCACTGCCGTGGCTGCAGGTTGCTGCAGCTCTACTCTGCTGCCATTTCCACTCCACAGATTTCAGCTTGAGAATTCGGACTGCACTGTTAGTCGTCGCGCCTGCTACCTGTTCGTATTAAGGGCCAGCCGTGGTCACAGATGACGTTTGCGGATTCGCATCCCTCTGGCTGGCTGCCCGAGTCTCTTCACACCGTTTTTGGACCTTACGTGTCGAACGCAAGGTGCTGGTGGGGGGGGGGGTCGGTAGAGAGTTGCGTAGCCGAGCAAGCGCGAACTTTTACGCGAAGCATATTAACGTAGGTTTCGGGCCTTCGCGCGACGCCCGGCGGTGGCCACCATTGACCCTGAAGTGGGGTCACGTGACATGACGTCACGTGATGACGTCACACCGGCTGCAGATGGGGCCTCATATCGCGCCGTCGGTCGCCTCCCGGCGGTGGCCACCATTGACCCTGAAGTGAGATCACATGATGTGACGTCACGTGATGACGTCACACCGGCTGCAGATGGGACCTCATATCGCGCTGTCGGACGTCGCCCGGCGGAGGCCTCCACGCTTCGGGTCGCGCCGTCGCGCGCGACGCGGCGGCGGCGCCACCATCGCTGCATCACGTGATATGTGACGTCACGCCAGGGATGAAGCGGCGCGTGCCCGCCGTCGCGTCAGTCTCTGTGCCCGCAACCGCGCCAGCGTCTTTGCGCCGGGCGTGTATGCGGTCAAGATGGCTCCAAACGCTAAGGATACGCTAAGGTTAAGGTTAAGGTTAAGCTAAGGTTAAGCCCAGTGGATGCTTCACATCCACTGGGCTTAACCTTGATAAGCCTCCATTTTTTTTGCAACATATTGCACCTTTGTAGGCCTTACAGCTCCTTACGAACGCCAGTTCGAATTTGGTAAATCATATGATGGCAGAGTGAGCTCTCTGAAACGCGACCACTCCTGCTGGGACGGACAAACGCTTGAACGCCGAGTGACAGAGGCTAAATTTAGCCTCGACTGCGTCGTGCGTGGCGCGACAACGGCGCCATCTGTACTCGCGACACACACATGATCGCGTAATGGCTTCTTCCCACTGCACAACGACACCAAAGTAAAGCGCATGGCATCTATTCACGCACTAGAAAGCTTACGTACTTAACTTATGATACAGCTTGTGGGGGTCCTACGGTGTGATCTTGCAATCATACTTGCTACCTATTTCAATTGGGCATGCCGTGGTCAAAGATGGTGGGCACGAAGTGCCATCCCTCTATCTGGCTGCTCGAGTCTCCAAGCGATTTTTTGACCCTGCGTGTCGAACGCGTGGGAAGCTTAGCAGAGCAAGCGTGAAATTTCTGCAAAACATTGCACACGTGTAGGCGTCATAACTCCTGATGAGCACATGCTTGACATTGATGGATTATACCAGAGTCCTTTAATACTACGTGTCGTGGTAGCTCAGTATGTGTTGTTCACTCGCTACAGAGGGATTGAACTCGAGGAGAGTGTGTTGGTAGGCTAGTTGGTGAGACATTATTTCGGGAACTTAAACAGCGCTAGGTCCTGTTTTCTTCTACCTCGGTGTCTCGTCCTTGGCGCAGTTTAAGTTCATGAAATAAACTATAGAGGGATGTCGTGGTATTCTTATACTGACACATTTGTTTGCGTCTTATGCCCAACGGGCCACAAGTGACAGCCTCCACAATAGTGCAGTGCTCAGTTGTGCGAGTATATAGCAGACATCGACGGTTTAGAAAAATACCCACGTGCTCGCACATCAGTGCCTGTGCGTCGCAGAGTTTTCTTTAACAATAGTTCATCGCGCACACTGCAACCATGATGAATAGTACGAAAATCGAGAACACGCTATCAATAACAGCCGACCACTTCGTCCGAGTCACCGTTTTCAAAGGGGGGCCCCTGAAAGCACCAGCTGCTCACATCATGCAGATCGTCTCAGTCGGTGTGCTGCTCATATGCGCGAATTCGCTTGTTTTGCACTATTTCGTGATTACTACATGTCAGCGCGGCGTAGTTAAGACGGTGCCTGACAATGACAAATTAATTTATTTCTATTGTTGTAGAGAGCACAGAATGCAAGGGGCGCGAACAAAGAGCGAAATCTAGTTCACTTGACAAGGGTTCGAGCCCGTTTAGGAAAGGGGGTCTAAACCCTTGCATCAGGAACTCTTTACAGCAGGAACACGATTGAGGGCACAACTCCATTTAATATTCAGCACTGGATAATAACGACAGTAGTACGCTAATAAAATCAAATGAACACATAAAGAAGAACATTTTTAGCGACAGGAATTTTCGTAATATATCTATGCAGCACTACTGTATAATGCAAGCAAATGGGCGCAAAATGTGCACGGCATTCCAAAACATTAAATCTGTACACAGAATCGATCACTTACATTCATAAGTCACCACATACAAAAAGAAAATCCGATGAATTTGATTTTGTGCTTTCAAGTTTAGTTTATGAAGCGCACTCAAGAAAACATGAAGCGGTTATCGTTACATATACCTAACATATTACCGTAAGTAAACGTAACACAGCACTAATATAAAAAAATTTAAATTTCTACGATATCCCACAAATTGTAAACCCTTGCACCCAACAATTCTTGTCATTCGCAAGTCACCACACAGAAAAAAGTGTCTGTTCTCTTTGTTACTAATACATATTGTTGAAGCATGATGTTTTAAGGCCCCTAAACCACTTTTCATCGAAGCCAGTAATGCAGTTGAAGTTAAAATAGACTATATCAGAAATACTTTGCCCCAAAAAGTACTTCAACGCGTTCATAGCAGCGCAATTATTGCAGTTAAATAAGCGGTGCTACTGGGAAATCGGGGCGTCCCCACAAGGCTCCGCCTACTGAACGTCGCCGCCGTGGCGCGCAGTTCAAATTCGATTTGGGATGTTCACGTAAGTCATAAGTGGTTGGCCTCAGCGAGCCGCATTGCGCTCAGCGAGTGAACTCGTGGCGGCACCCCGCGGCGGGCGCGGTGTCTACGCTACGTAGCAGACCGCAGCTGCAGGCGTATGCGCAGCGTTGGCTTTGTGCACGATGGGGCTTCAACAGTGCGCGCTCGCGCTCATATGCTATGGTCTGGCCGTGCTCCGGCTTTGTCCTGCACCAGCTCGACCTACGGAAAACTGAGGCCTTACCCCCTCCGCGCGCTAGGAGAAAAGTGTGGAGAAAATGACCTAGTAGGTTCTCCTTTTCTTTTGCTGTATTTTTATTTCATTGCTGTAGCGGCCACGCCCTTGGGGCTACAATGGCGGCTTTGTTAAGCCCGGACCACACGTACGCTTGCGGACGCGCGCAAGCTCGCGTTCACGCGCCCACGCATGCGCAGATGGTGCGACATGGCTCGTACGCGTCGAAACGCGGCGTGAGCGCGGGTACAGCTCCTCCCTGTTATCGCGCGCTTGGGTTGCCTCGCGTCTGCGCGCCTGGCTACGCACCTACGGCGCGGAACGTTCAACTCTCCGTGAAGCAGATTTATATCATGCAAGAAAGTGGTTCTTCTTTCCTTTATGCGCTGATCTAGCAGCTATAAAAATATGGCAATTAAGTTTATAGATATCGAAGCATTTTGAAACACTATCGATAACAAAGTACGAAGCGGTGCCTACCAAGGCGTCTGTGAGTGAGCCCAGTGAGCGCGCGCTGTCGCGCGTCTTTGTGGATGCAAACCGCCATTACTCGCGAGGCGCTCAAGGCACTAGGCGCGCGGACGCGAGCTTGCGCGCGTTCGCGAGCGTACGTGTGGTCTGGGCTTTATGGTTGTGCGCGCTCACACGTGTTGCTCCGTAGGTTTCGTACCGTGGCAAAGGTGCCGTGCGGGCAGGCTTGCGTTGGTCTCCGTGTTTTGTTGCGCTGCGTTATCTGGACCTTGCTGTCCCGGATGTTGCTGTGGCCAGGTGGGACAGGAGGAACTAAAGTTCGTGAAATGAAGGCGCATGCAACGCTTCACGCAATGTACCGCGCCACGGCAATGGCAACGGACCTCGGGAAATTTTGCCCTCTTTGGCGGAATCATGCTAACGTGCATCGCAGGCCGAAACCGATGCGTTTCAGAATCTGTACATTGAAGCCTTGCATGTGAGTGAGTCCTGCTTTTGACAGCGCGTGGTGCATTTGCGGCACGTAGAACGTACGTTCGAATGCATAGTTCGTGTTCAGTAATAACTTGCTTTTGTGCATATTAAAACACATGTTGCTTAACTGTTGTTTGTTCCTCGCAGTACTCGCGACAGCACTAAGTCTTTTAAGCACAGCGCGTTCGAGGTTCATGCACACCTGCACAGGTGTACCTCAATACACGGTCTGATACAGCGTTATGCAAAATATATGCATTTTTCTGCCCTTGGCACCGTGGGCCGGCCAGCCGACGCTTCATCCTGGAAGATGGGAAAGAAACAGCTGCTTTCACTAAGCGAGGAACGAATCCTCCCTACCGCAGGCGTATCTTATCTGTGCGCGCGAGAAGCGCAGGGAAGTGAAGGTTGGCGGATGCGCTGCAACAATGAGCAAGGCTCCACAAAACGTCCGCCCGCGAACACATCAAACGGCTGTTCCTTGGTCGCACGTAGGTCGGTTCTACGCGCGTACTGTTCTGCACCGTGCGCCGGCTATCGCACAACTTTGGTTCCGTGAAACTTCACTTACCGTGGGAAGAAGGCACCTCAGGCCGCAGCGAATGAATCTAAACGCCGTCAGAAATGACATTCTGCCTCCTCGCCGGCGCGCTGTCGTGATGCGCGGCCACCCGAAGTTTGTTCAATAAAGATTCGTCAAGCGAGAATGTGTTTTTGCTCATAAACTCCAAATGAATCACAAATGGGTAGGTGTGTCGCACGTGCGTCCAGTGCGTTCTTGCAGTGCAGTGAGAATGCGCACATTTTTTTCGTATCGCCAGACGTCTATAGCTTGCAAGACCGTCTGAGAGCCCCAGGAAGCCCAGGCAGAGAAAAGCAAGTAGAAGGCAGCGATAAAGGCGACTTAAAAAAAAAAAAAAACAACACGCAAGAACTGGGCAGCGGCCGATGGCTGCGGTTGATGAGAACAGTTCAGTTGGCTGGCCTTATAAGGCATGTTTATTTTCATAACAGCCGGTAAAAGCAGCCGATTCGACCTCACGGCCCAATCTGCGAAGTTCATTATGAGCTTCTTTCAACGTGACTTCGGCAGCGGTAATGCAATGAGACATCGCGATTGTTTAGTATTGCTGCGGAGCACGCGCGTCCGAGCAGCCCGGTTGCGCAGCGCTGGATTAAGGGGTGGGGGGGTCTAAGGGGGCTACAGCCCAGGGCCTCACCTCGGACAGTAGGAGAAGGGAGCCCATTTATTCTAACCTACTTAGTATATGGAACCATGGGCAATGGAACTTCGAGCTCCATGTATGAAGCGAGAAAACCAGAACGAGCGGACGGGGCCCCCCGCCTAATGCAACAGCATGCGTTTAACCTGATCATTTGGGGAGAGCTTGTCGAGCTGCAAAAACAGGAATCCCTCGCTACCCCGGCGGGGCCCTCTTTCTTACGAAGCGAGATGCGTTTGCTTGAAAGAATTTTCGTGGTTAGTCCGTCTGTCCAGTGCTGTATGGAGAGGAGGGGCAAGGGGGAAACACCCAAAACATGTAATGCGGGATGAGGACCTAAATCTCCTTTGCCCCGGCTCGTCACCAACTAGTCTTAAACAAATTTGAAGGTAAGCTAAACTTTGAATGCAAATTAAAAGCATTTAAAAGCCAACTTAGTGAGCTATTGTTATCTTGCCAATTTAACTATAGCCAAAATTGAAGTGTTTTGCATATTTTATTGTCTTCTCACAAAGGATACATAAAACTATATAACACAAAATGACTAGAAATTGCTCTTATCTTACTATTGTGTCGTTTTAAGCAACATTATTCAGTTTCACTGACAATTATATTTTATTTGTATGTTTTTGTACAACAGCTGTTTGTGCTGATTTGTTCAAGTAAATTGCTTAGCGTCCTATTATGTGTGGTTTATTATGTGTCATTTGTGTGCAACAGTATATGCAATACGTTTGTGTACAGGTGTCAAATGCTGCGTTTCTTCTACTTTATTTCCTTTGTTTCTAAGATTTGTGTTGTATCTGTAACCGCTGTAGACTGTTTAGGGTCAGAGGCCTCGTCAGGCTCCATCAACCTTTAGCTTCTGTCCCTGCATCAGGCTCTGTTTTCGTCTGAGGCTGATTGGTATAACTTGGTTGGTGATTCCTACGCTATGCTGCGCACAGCCAACCACATCCAGCTTATTTATTGACAGGCAGAAAATAAGGCCCATGATGCTGTCAGCTTTCAACTTGTTAAAGCTGAAACAATGTGTGAAGGCATCTTCCATCGCAGCAACAAAGTCATTTAGTGCTTGAGATGGGTAAAGCAGGCCACCTCTATCCATGGTGTTGGTAAGGCACGACTCTTCCGGAAGCAGGCGCGAGTCTTTCCCTTGAAGCAACAGCTAGAGAACACTCTTCGCACTTTGTTCTCACTAGCATTTGCCTGCTAACATACCCGCTAACGTAGTAGGGTATGCGAGAGTCGCTATTTGATCCCACTATTTCACGATGATCTGGCATCGCATCACAATGCTTTACCATCTCGTGAACTTCATTTAGGTGGCCCACATCCAGGAGATCATCCAGCTTACTCTGCATACCGACCAAATTTTTCCAGTGGCGTGGGTCAAGAAGGCTAGTCGGAACTCCTTATGACGAGCAAACAAAAGCGGGGAAGGCGAAGCTAACTTCACGACAGACTTCACGACGCGCGCTTGGAGCCGGAGAGATTGCTCAAACACATCACGCTAGGCATCTCGGAGACGACGAGCGCGCCACCTCTCGCTGTCATGAAAAAATGCCGCACCGCCATACGCGGCGCAGCCCAGTCGATGCTGACACCTCCCAATCTAGCCACCCTACTGCAGTACCCAATAGTGCCTCCCATTCGACTTTTCTTTACCATGATGGTAATTTGGGCGGGGGAGGATGAGTGCGACAGCAGATGATGATGAGTCTGATGGCAGAGTCTAGGCAGGAAAGACGTCACACGTGCTTTTGTCCGCTTGTCGTGCGGCATGGAATGTTCACTGTTCGGGCTAGGGTTGTGGAAAAGTGAAGGGGGAAGTTGGAGAGCTGGACACAAAGGCCTGTCTGTCTCCAGAGCCTATTCCCGCCTAGTGGCTGCGCACCCTCGCGCGCGCTAGACGGAAAAAGTAGGTCAGACTGGCCGCCGAACTTCCCAGAAAGAAGTAGAAAAAGATGACTCAGAGGTGACGGAGGGCGCGTAACTTCGCCCGCGCTAGGAGTCGCCCTCTCCCCTTCGTTCTCGCGCTCGGCGTCGACGGGGCGAAAGAAAAATTGGGAACCTTCCAGAACAGACGATTGCTCCTAGCCAATAGGAAGACGAGACCGGAACGGGAGGAGTGAGTTTGTACGGAGAAGGAGGGAATTTGTACAAGGAACTTTATGCGTATGTGAACGCCTGCTTTGGCGCTAGTAACAGAAAGACGCGGCGCGCGTCTATAAAGTGAAGTTGATCGCGGGCTGCGATTCCGCCCCGAGCCGCCGGTTAAGCTTGCATAAGCCCGCCTGTTGAGGAGCTCCCGGGGGACGCACCACTCTAGGCCAGCCACGGACCATCCAGGCAGCGTACGCCAGTCGTCGCGACGGCCACCGTTAAACCTGCGGTCGCGTCGGACTGACGAAGTGCCCGGTGAACAATTAGCATCCATTCATGCGAAAATGCTCGGTCGGAAGCATCAAAGTGGTGCGTCTAAACGAAAGGCGAAGTTAGAAAGAGAAGAGCGTGAAAAGAAGAGCGCGGAAGCTGCATTCAGTAGGTACTTTGTCATATTTGGTAACTTACCAAATATGACAACGTACCTACGGAATGCAGCTTCCGCGGAGCAGTATGATCGCTCTACCCAGAGTCCGTGTCAAACTTCCAATAGT
Source organism: Dermacentor albipictus (assembly GCF_038994185.2). NCBI lineage: Eukaryota > Metazoa > Arthropoda > Arachnida > Ixodida > Ixodidae > Dermacentor > Dermacentor albipictus. The sequence continues at coordinate 277,738,159 of NC_091821.1, read as the reverse complement.
ACTGACTGTGCTTCTGTCGAGGACTTGCCTACTCCATCACCACGGTTTCCTGGCAAGAAGCAAAGTTTGACTCATCTTGCTTGTCTGGATCCTGGGAAAACGGTGCCAACCTCGGTCGTCCATATTTCTGAGCAACCGACGCTAACCTAGCCCTGTCCTGCTCCTGAGTCAGCAACGTCTATGCTACTTGGCCGGGCCCCTGCCACAGAGCTCCAGCTGTCCGGTCCGCCACGCCCGATTTCTACTACTGCTGATCATCAGGTGCCAAACCTCTCCGATGAGCCTCCTTCTACTGACGAGCGCCAGGAAACAACACTCCAAGAACAGACTCACTTGTTTCCTGTTAGTTTGACTTCAAATAATCATGTGCCACCAGTTTTTGATAAACTGGTGGAACACTGCCGCTTTCCTGGAGAAGGAGCGGCAGTTCCATTGCCATATCTCTAATTGGTCTGAATTTTGTATTCGTTGTGATTTCTTAGCGTGATTAGCCATGTTGCCCACTCTTATTTTAAGCCCGTGACGTTTCCGTGTCCGAGTCGTCGGATTCTGTTACGCAGTGGCTTATTTTAGTTTTTGCCGAACCCGCTTCTATAGCAATTGCGCGTTTTTTGGTGGGAACAGCCTTCGAGACTGCCCTAAGCTGTTCCGCCACGAACCCCTTGTGTTTCTCGAAGTCCTTCGTGCACTGTTGTTGAAATTCCGTTAACCTTTGGGTAATTAATGTCATCATTTCATGCATAAATATTTTCAAGTTTTCCGCGGTCATTGTATGGATCTGCGCTGCCGTTATCTGCGCGTTTTTTGAGATTTGGGTTGTCGGAGACTGCGTGGAGACGGAGTTTATATCTGCCGCCGCTTTCGCTTTGGCTATTTCTTCAGATTGACCCGGCATTTCCTGCTGTGGTATTGTGCTATTGAAACGCGCCTCTAACTCTGACACTTGTTTCTCAAGTGATTGTCGTTTGCGTTCTTCTCCTGAGAGCTGTTCTTTTAGTCGCGCATTTTCCTTTTCCAATTTTTGAATGCGTTTATCATTTTCACCAGTATTCTGTTTTGGAGCAGTGGGAGAAACAACCCTCGGCCAGCTCACCTGCTGTTTTTTAGGCAGTGGCGAATTTGACCGCTGCGAAGTCCTGGAGCTGGAGGGGTCCCTCGACGGGGTATTGCTCATCGCTCTGCTTCTGTGTGGAGATCTGGATCGCGATCGGTGCCGGTAGAAGTCCTCCTCTTCCACGGACTCGAACCAGCGCCGCGGTGCCTTTTTGGTGTTCTGTCCCGACCGCTCCCGCGATCGAGACTGGCGAGTCGTCTTCACGCGCTTGGCGGCAATCGGTTTGTTCGGGCACCGACGCGTCTCGTGCCCCGCCGCCCTGCACACGGCGCACTTCACTTCACATTCGTGTCCTTGTGGGGGTGGATTTTCGAGTCCGCAGCCACGGCATATGTTCTTGGGGTTCGGACAAACGTCCGAGTGGTGTCCCTCTTGCATGCTCTCCAGGCACATTTGGATTGTTGGCCTGTACTCCGTGCACCGCATCTCTACTCCCATGTAGTACACGCATTTGGGGCGCGTGCCTCCCGAGAAGGTGAGGAGAGCGGTATTAGAGCTTCCTAGCATTCGGGCCCTTTCGATGGTGACTCCTTGGGTCCTGACGCGCAGGTGTTGCTGGAGATCTGCTGATTCGGTGTGTGCTGGGAATCCGTGCACCACCCCTTTGTAGCTATCATCTGGATCCGCTGCGTACACGTTGAAGGGGTGTTGCTTGCCTCGCAGCTCCATGCACGTGATTCGACGAATGACGTCTGCCACTTCCAGTGAAGGTGTGGAGACGATGATGATATTTTTTCCCTCTCGGATTCGCAGTATAAAATCCTCTCCAGTGATTTTTCGCTGGTTCGGTCCGTTTCCTGTGATTATCGTCCCGGTAGCCCGAATAATCGCTTGCGGTATTTCTGTTCTCAGATATTCCTTGAGCATTAGTCCTTTGTGTGGCTTCAGTATTATCTTGATGTCATTCTTCGGTAATGGTGGCAGAGGCTTCCCCTTCCTCGGGCGCATGCTGCGACGACCGATTTGCCCGTCTCCTTTCGCGCCGCCTGCTGATGGCTGTCCGTTTATGTTATTCTTGTTGGGAGCCGTTTTCCTGTCGTTGCGCTTGACAGCCTCTCGCTGTCGCCGCCATAGAATTAACTGCCAGCCGTCCATCGCCTGGTTGTGGGCGGCGATCTCTTGGCTTTTGCTAGTCCTCGCTTCGGAAATTATTCTTGTGTCCCCGTTTTCGTCCGCGTTGTTAACCGGATGCGGGGGTGTTATTTGGAGGTCTATGTCCTCTGATGTAGCCATCTCGTACGCTCTGCAGAAGTGATCCGGTTATTAAGTGGTGAGGCGGTCGCTCACACGCTAAGCCTATCGAGGCCTAATGGGGCTTCCGCCGCTTCGAATTTTCAAAGTCGCGTGGAATGACGAAAACTTCTCTCACGGACTTGAACTTGGTCTTGAAACGGAGTGTTTGTCGAGTGGAACCCGATAGGATAGTCGACTCTGGTGCAGTTGACGAGTTTTCGGCTAAAACGTCGATAGTCGGCGTAGCCCATGTGAATGAGCGTGCTCTGCATGCCGGAACTTCTTGCAGGATGACTGAAGTTCGCGGCTGCGATTTCTCCTTTGTTCTGGTGCCAGACTGCTTCTTCTGTGGTGACAGCTGTAGGGAAGACGCTGACCTCTGTGGGAGCGGGTATGAACACGATGTTACCGGTGTGTGGGACAACATGTTCCACATACGCGCCAGGTGCGTCCCGCAGACAAACGCCATGAACCCCATTTACACGAAGTGGAGCTCATGCTAACAGGCCGGCAAATTTTGAATGCGATCTGTCGATCGTTTTTTAAGTTTTCTACCCTTGCCGTAATACTGCTTCTGTGCCTCAATAATAAATACCCGTCTTTAGTACAGACTTATATCAAACAAGTTCGCACGGTGCAATGTCTGCATGTGCCGTTGTGATTTTTCTGCCGATGAATACATGTGACATCGCCGAATAAGTGTAGTCGAAGTCGCCTCAAGAAGAGTAATTGCGAATTTATTGATGGGAACGCGTACACTAGTAAACGAAGTCACCAAACGCACGAGTTAATAAAAGGCCGTGTTAGTGCTGTACCGCCGATGCAATTCTGCTGCATACACCGATGAACTGCCGTTACCGCTGCAGTTTTTGCAATTTTAAAGTCCCCAAAGGAGCTGATTGGAAACGTACAAAGCTAAAGTCTGACTAACGTTTCAGTGCTTTCTTTTATTTTACTAGAGAGAGGTGCCACATGATATGTTTGAAGGCAGAGCAGCACCAGTCAAAGTAGATAAGCGCGGGCGGCAAGGCCGGGTTTAGTCCTCTGCAGCGTAAGCATAATAAGAAAGAATAAAGTTGAGTACAAAATTCATGCAAGAAGAGACTACGTTGTGAAACAAACAAGTCACTGGGCGTGTTAAGTCTGCTTAACATTAGTTCAGGCAGCATCGAGGTGTGAGGACTTCCCAAACGTGACGCGACCTTTTCAACGAAAAATCGAACAAAAATATCATATGCAGCAACTGTTAGCCAATTCTTTCCCTGAACTGCTTATTTTCTAAACACATTTCCCAAAACACGCAATATCTAAGATGCCCTCTGGCGAAAAGAATAAAGCTGTTAAAGACGCACTTCCTTGGTATCATTCCGATAACTCACAGCATGATTTATAGCCGTTACAAACGAGGCAGGGTGAAAACCTCGGAGCTCAAAAGAATCAAGACGAGTTATGCATGGAGCAAGAAGCAACAGTTAAACATTTGCGAATCCACGCATAAAATAGATGTAAAAATATGCAGTGTGCGAGAGCTGCTGCGAGGATTTACCTGGCCACATAAAACCAACCATTTCAGTTCTTGCAAACTTCAGTAGCTTTAACATACAGCACAATGCGCTCGTGCAGTCGTGCTCCCTAGCTAGCGCTACGCGGTAAAGAAACGGTAAACAATATAAGCGCCAAACGGCATTCCGAACATTAGCGAAATACCTTTAAACCGCATGCTGCACTGCAGACGAACTTCGCCGCTTACGCGTCTAACTATAATCGAGCGAAGAGAAAACACCGACGAGATAAAGGAAAGGATGAGAGCAAGAAATTTCCCGCAGAAGCGACGATCCATTTTTGCTACCGTTGCTCCCGCTGATGAGGCTTTGCGGGGAATGATTAGAACCGTATCGCCGGCACATTTTCGACGGTATTGGAGCCCCCACTTTGCAACAATTATTCTTCGGCATTCCTTGAAGCTTTGGCCACCCCACACATGCGAAGGGTGTTGCTTATTTTGCTCTGAAAACGTGAAGAAGACAGAGAAGCACTATCAACGACACAACAAACTACGGCGCGCGGCTGGCTCCTCTCCCGTGTGTTCTGAGCAAGACCGCCACCAGTGGCGCGTCCATCGGCGCGCACTGAGCGTCTAGTTTGGCCTTAAGTGTTGCGTGGTTCGATGCTAGTTGAGTGTTCAAAACTAGTCGAAATTAGTGAGACCAGACGGCTACGACGCATTAAGCAGGGTGGCCAAATTCCTACGCGGGCAGCCGCGGCCGAACGTGAGAAGACGGTAGTCGGCTTCTTCCGGAAGTACGTAATTACTTTTGAAATTCAAAAGTTCATTTTCGCTGCTTCCCCTTGTTTATTAAACTGCGTCAATAAATATGCACATGTCACTGATCCAAGCACCCTTCTTAATAATAGCAGCCGCCTAAGGGAATCTGCTCTATTACGAAATAAAGCGTTCAGAAAAGAGTGAGGAGCAGGCTTCTGTTGAAAAGAGAGCGTTTGAGACAAAGGTTATTTCGAGCTTCGTATGCGAGCTCCACGCACCGCACATGACTGCAAAATATGGCTCAGATGTATACAGCAGCGCATGCTATCCCCGGACTGTGTTTTTTCACGAAGCCTGTGGGGTGGTTCAGGACCACTTTAATTAAACAGGAAGTGTGTACCGTAACATCTGCTTTCCCATTTGAGTTCTCATGAATGGTGCGTCCCAATGCTCCTTTGAGCACGAAGTGTACACGGGAGTTTTACAGCGAAGCTGTATACGGGTGCCCAATTCACCCGTCTATCGTCTGTCACCTGCACGCCGAAAACTCCTCCAGCGCAGCCCCATGTTCATTCATTCATTCATTCATTCATTCATTCATTCATTCATTCATTCATTCATTCATTCATTCATTCATTCATTCATTCATTCATTCATTCAAATAACTTTATTCAGTGCCCTGCGATTTGGTGGGGTGGGCCTGTACCCCGCCTAGGTTTAGGCCAAGGGTTGTTTGCCCTTGGCGGCTTCCTCGGCTCACTGGACGGCCCAGAGTTGGTGCTGCAGGTCCGAGCTGAGCAACGCAGACTCACAGCGCACGCGGAGGCTGTCGCTGTTTGAGGCTGCATCACCATTATACTGTATTACAGCCGTACATTCCCATAGGATATGCTCCAGGGTGGCTCTAGAGTCGCAATGTCTGCACTTGTCCGTCGTGTATAAATCTGGGTGTATTTGGTGCATAATAGCTGGACTCGGATAGGATCTGGTCTCTAACGGCCGCCATTAGACAGATTGATTTTTGCCTAATTTTGGGTGCGGCGGCAGGAATGTACGCCTCTGCAATCTATGGTGTTGGGTAATTTTGTGAAATCTGGTCATTCGATCTTCCCACTCCCACTCATCGGTAGTTGGTGAGGCGGTGCTAACCGAGGCTCGGTCCGTAAGCTCTCGAGCCATGCGGTGCGCTGCCTCATTGCTGCCGTCTGGTAGTGTGGGAGCGGGTGTCCATATGAGATCGACGCTTTTGTCGCGGTTATTAGCTAATTTTAGGAGTCGTAGTGCCTCTGGGGAAATTCGACCGTTGGCGAAGTTTTGTGTGGCCGTCAGGGAATCACTGAAGATTACGCCCGCTTATGTTTGTGCTATGGCTAGCGCAATAGCTATTTCCTTTGCGGTGTCTGCGTGTAGCGTGTGGACTGTAGCGCTCGTCGTGCATTTCCCTCGTAATTTATCACCACTGCTGTGTAGGTGCGCTTGTGTCTGTATCTAGCTGCGTCTACAAATGTGGTGTCCTGGCTGTTACCGAATTTCTTCTGTTTATTGCGTGCTCTGCTTTCCCGTCTACCCTGATGGTGGGTAGGATGCATATTCTTGGGTATTGGAGGGATGGTTATCATGTCTCTGATATGTCTGGGCATATCTACTTTGACGCCATGTTGGGTATGGTACCTTATACCTAGGCGCTCCAATATTTGCCGACTTGTTTTAGTTTTGGACAGGCGTTCGTATTGTGCTATTCGTTGTGCCTCGAATAGCTCATCCGGTGTATTGTGGAGACCTAGCTGCAGTAGTCTATTGTTGCTGGTGGTGATGGAGAGTCCGATCGCTTGCTTGTAGATTTTTCTGATTAAGCAGCCCAATTTGTATTTTTTGGACGAGTACCATCGTAGGTACGATGCCACGTATACCATTCTGCTTATTACGAACACTTGGACTAGTTTAAGCAGATTACCTTCTTTCATTCCACTATGCTGGCTATTCGTTTAAGTAGTCGCATGATTTGAGATGTTGTCTAATTTGCGTATGCTTTCTCCATCGCAGCCGTTACTTTCAATGATGAGGCCCAATACTCTGATCTTGTCAACCTTGGGTATGGGCGTACCATCTCCCATAGTTAGGTGAATTTGCGGATTGTTTCGTTAGGATTCCTCGTAGTTGCGTGGTTTTCGACCACGTCGCGATGGTACATAAATGAGGAGCTCAGATTTCTCCGCCGAACACGTCAGTCCAGTTCCTGCTAGGTATTGCTCCACTGCTTCTATTGCACGTTGTAATGTGTTTTCAACCTCTCCATCGTCGCCATCGCTCACCCAGAGGGCGATATCGTCAGCGCAGATGGTATGATTGAGGCCATCGATTTCCTGTAGCTTTGCTGGTAATCCGATCAGAGCCAGGTTAAACAGCATCGGTGATATTACTGAACCTTGGGGTGTACCTACGCTTCCGATCTGTAGTTCTTCGAAATTAAGGTCTCCTATCTTAATGTGTGCCTTTCTCTCACTAAGGAAGTCTCGTATATAACTGTATACTCGCTGGCCTAGGCCTAGCTCATTTATTCTGTTTAGTCTGGTTTCGTGGGTAACACTGTCAAAAGCTTTCTGTAGGTCCAATCCTAGGATAGCCTTGGTGTTCTGACTTGTGTTATCTATAATTTGATGCTTAATTTGGAGCATTGCATCCTGTGTGGACAAATTTCTCCGGAAGCCCAACATTGTAGGAGGGAGAACGTCGTTATCCTGGAGATAGTTGGTCAGCTTCGTTAGGACAACGGGCTCCATGAGTTTGCCCACACAGGACGTGAGTGAAAGGGGTCTCAGGCTCTCCAACTGTAGCCGCTTGCCTGGTTTAGGTATTAGAATAATCTGGGCCATTTTCTATTGTGGCATTATACCAGATTGCAAGCATTCGTTCATATGCTTGGTAAGTTGTTCTAGAGGAGCATGATTGAGATTTCGGATCGTCTCGTTTGTTATGCAGTCCAGTCCCGGCGCGGATGTAGTGTTAAGCTTTTGTAGAGCTGCTCTCTATTCCACCTCGCTAATCTCTTCGTCTAATTGTATGTTTTTGGTGCCTGTGTAATCTGGGTGAATTGTTGGCTTAGCCCGAGATAAATACCTTGCGGCTGTCTCATCGATAAAAGCTGCTTCAGTTTTGTCGTGTAAGATTTTGTTTGGGTTTTGTCTGTACGTGGCTCTACTTTACTCAGCATTCAAAAGGTGCCTGAGGAAGTTCCACGTTCTGGACAATCCTAATTGATTATCCATGTCGGTGTATGTTGCTTCCCCTTGTTGGTTACAGAGCTGTTGGGAGTATGCTTGTATATCTCTGTTAAGCCGGGCCAGCCTGTGTCGGAGCGTCCTGTTGTGTCTCTGAGTTTTCCATCTCCGCAAGAGACCTTCTTTAGCTTTCCACATATGTAGGAGTTTACTGTCTACCTGTTCCATTTGCGCGCTCTGGGGGATTACTTGTGTGGCTGCGTTTACATCCTGCTTAAGCTGCGTGCTCCAGTCCACAATGTCTGTGATAGTATTATCATTTTTCTTGCGAACTTGTCTGAGTTTGTTCCACTTTACAATTTTGGTTTGCCCTTACATTTGCGTGGCCCTGCTTTAACAGTGATTTCGAGGATGTTATGATCGCTGCCTAAATCCTGTTAGGTGTTAATCCATTTCGCATCCATAATGTACTTTGTAAAGGTGAGATCTGGCGCAGTGTCCGCACTAACAGTAGACCCCCGCCTCTTAGGTGTTGACGGATCTGTGATGAAGGTAAGGCACCCCTGTTTTGCGTCTAGCCATAGGTGTCTACCTTTGGGGTTTTCAAATTTGTATCCCCATGCCGTGTATTGAGCATTTAAATCTCCCCCCCCCCCGACCCCCAATAACTAAGGCTCTGCCTTCTGTGATAGTGAGAGTCTTGCGGAGAAGTAATCGGAAATTGGGACGTTTGTTTCTGGGGTTCCTTATTAATGAGGTGTTTATGTAAGTAGGATCTTTTTCTACTGTATCCGCGACAATTCCATTGCCAGATAGCATAATGGTCGTGTCGATCCATGGTGGCAGTTGCAGTTTTCCGGTTCTCTCCACCGTAAGTGTCGAGTGTTCATTATATGGTTTACTGGTTGGTTTGATGGGGCCGCGCCTCCACTGGTTTGTGGTCCCCACATCTTCATACGAGATTCAATGTCGGTAAATTTTGTAGCGAGTGTGTTAATTTGTTGTTGTATTTGCGTCATAATAGCCTGTGTAACTTGCTGGGTAATTTGCGTGCCTAGGTCTTTAAAGCGTGTATCTATGATGTCTAGTTTGTTTTCTAGAGTGTCAATTTTGCTTTCGAGTTCATTCTGTCTTTTTTCAAGAGGTGTAAGGGAGTTGGTATTTTTAACTGTGATGGTCTCGTTATCGTCCCTGGCTTTGCGTTTGGCTGGCGTGTTAGCCTCTTCATCCATATCGACCTCTTTTTCCTCAACACTATCTAGTGTGATAGCCCGCCCGTTTTTAAGAGTAATGTTTTCTTTCCGCAGTCTGCTTTTTTCTTCTTCTAGAGCGACAATCTGCTGATGATGTTCTAGCATCATTTGCTTCATCTTTGCTAGTTCTTTTTCTAACTCTTTATTTCTAGTGTTAGGTGCAGCCTCTGCCTCCGCGCGCACCCCGGAAGCTACGTCAGCCCAGCTCACCTGTGATGGAGGTCCGGTGGTGTAGTCGCTGGTAGTGCCGTTGCTGTTGCGAATGATCTGTGGTGGCTTGATTGGGTTGCCATTGCGGGGTCGGGACCTTGACCTTGATTGGTTGCCGGAGCGTGATCTGCTTCTGGCTCTTCTGTTCCTGCTGGCTGTACTTGGGCTTCTTTGTTTGTCGCCGTAGCTGTCGTATTCCACTTGTTCCTCTCTCCGGGCACGTTCCTATCTTCGTCCTTTGACGAGGTATGGTATGCGGTACCTTGCTTGGCATCGTTTATCCCCGGTTGGGTGGTCTTTTCCACATTCCACATTCTGCTTTGCATTCGTGGTCTTGCTTTGGATTCTTAGTGCCGCAACTCCGGCAAATTTTATCAATAGGATTGGGGCATACGTCCACTCGGTGACCAAATCTTCCGCTGCATTCGTAACAGATGTCAAATTGTTTCTTGTAAAGTGCGCATCGAACAAGCACTGGGGTGCTATGCAGGATGCCCCGAGTTTCTCGTTCACCCGAGTTTTGCCCGAGTTTGCTCGACGGCAGTCAGTGAACGGAGATAGCGCGCAACGGGCCGAAGGTGCAGGCAAAAAATATGTAGACAGAAAGTCGCGTATGACAACATGAGCGCACCCTGCGCGGCACGCTGCTTCCACGTTTCAAGCGCAGAAGGCTGCACAACGAAACGCGCCAGCGCCGCGTATTGTTATCAACGGATTATCGCAACTTAGCGATACCGTGACTGCCCCGCTGTCTGTCAGCACACTTGCCGTGAGCCGTTTGCCACGCCTTTCCCGGGCGCGTCAAGGGCGTGCCTCATCTTTCGGGCGCTATCTATCTATCCTCCATCGAATGCGAACGGGGTATATGCGGCGCATTCTTGCACCTACACTTTCACTCAAACGAATACGTTAAAATGCGACAAATAAAATAACGCACATTTTTATTTCTTTAGGTATCTGTTTTTCGTTTTCAATGCTAGAAATTTGTGATGATAAACGGAGATCGAGCAAATTATTAAATTTTGCACATCTTGCCGTGAGTGGCGACAGGGAGGCGAAAGCTTAGAAGCGGTACATTGAAACGGGTCGCACGCACGAGGGCGTTCATACGGTGATAAGTCGCCTAGGGGCGCTGCAGTGCTATTCTCAATAAAGTCGGTCATGATCCATGGAGGGTCATGGCCACTCTTTCTCTATTAGGGGAATAGAAACGCAGCGCCGTGGTACGGCTGTTCATCGCAGGCGCTTCACTAGGCTATTAAGGCCCCCGCTTTACCAACTAAAAACGACACAACAGCTGTCGCTGTAAAATGGCGGTATGTTATTTTAGAGTGCGTAGTGTCGCAGTTCAGTGAAAATGTACCAGTTTATCTTTGTGCGCGAAGCCTTTGCGATACATTGCGAAACGTGCGTGCTTCCCCAGCGACAGAATTCATCGCTTGTCATCGCTTGCCCAGTGAAGGCGCCTCTGAGCGCACGTACGCAGTATATGAGTGTGTTGTGCAGTCGAAGGTGCTTGCGGATTACCTCTGCTGGAGCCAGCAGCGATCGCAGATGGATATCGTAACGACACCGCAGCACTCGCATTTTGGCAGGTGAGGACTCTTGTGTGCAGTTATGAAATCAGATTTCGAACGGAGAGATGTGTTGGAACTGTTGAGTGCGCAGTGCTTGTGATGAAGAAATGTCATTGCACTGGGCCTAGAAGAGCGAGCGATTCTCGGACGCTGATCGTGTTTACGACGTTGTGGCTCCGTTTCATCACCGATGACAGAGCAGCTATCTGAAACGACTGCTGCAATAAGCCCTCCTCAGCATCGTCGTCCCCCTCGACGCCTTGCAAGCACCTACAGTGACGTGCCGATAATTATTTACTGTGCGCTACGCGCCGCAATGCAGGCAATGAAACCGTGTTGTGCGGCCATCTCAGCCCGAGAAGATGTGTGCCAGCGACAGTCAACGCTTTGTTTTCGATAGTGGTGCTCAGTACATCACCGATGACAGTGCGTTGTGCGTGTTTTATGTCGGCGGTCAAGATTGTTGATGCCTCTCAGCTCGACACCGCGTCGCTGTTGCCGGCAGATAAGTTGGGCGTGGCCCAACTGTAGTGGGTGCGCGCGCAATAGTTACATGCCTCGCGCGGGGCGTGACCTCTGGTTTTGATTGACAGGCGAACTCGTGCTAAACTCGTACATCGCGAAACCCCCTCCGAGTTCAACTCGGGAACATGGCGGCGGCAGCAGCAGCGGCAGCGGCATTGCATCCAGCGGCAGCAAGCGTCAGTATGACCGTCCGGACCCGTTCACCTGCATGACCGGCGGGGAGTTTCAGCGTCATTTTCGCCTGTCGAAGACATCAGTGTGCTGGCTGTGTGACGAGCGAGGCGAAGACTCTCGTCTGCGGTGACAGCGTGGCGGGCTTCATTCGCTCACCGTCTTAGAGCAAGTCATCTGTGCCCTCCGTTTCTACGGGACTGGGAGTTTTCAGGGAAGCGTCGGCGCCGAGCGTTACATCGGACGCCATCAAACTACTGTTAGCCACTGTGTCAGAGATGTGTCTGACGCGCTTATCGATGCGGCAGTGCGTAAGCGGTGGCTAGCTTTCCAGAATACTGCGGCGGAGCGGGCATATATAAAAGAATGCTTCCCACTTCGTGGGAACATTACGAACGTAGTCGGGTGTGTCGAAGGAACGTACGTAGGAATTAAGGCGCCTTCAATGTCAGCGTTACTGTGATTAACAGACTTTTTCGCTGGTTGATCACTTTTTGTCGATTGTTCTATTTATCTGTCAGGGTGCCTTCCAAATGGCTCACTTTCTTGGGAAAGGGGTTAAGTATAAATAGATAAATGGATATCACTAATTGTGTGAAGTAACCTATGAATCCTAATCTCATAAAGAACTTGGGGTTCTTCATTGGTGAAGTTACTAAGTATGCACAATGCTGAATTTTGGTCATGCGTAATCTATCGGCCGCACTATGAAACAGCGAGGCATTGCACAATTTGTTGCAGCGCGAGATGTGGATGTTGCGCCAAGCCGGTTGTGCCTATGCATTTGTGGCGAAATGAAAATGCATTGAGAATCTTAGTGTGTTGGCTTGCATGAAGAAAATACTTCAGATTGTTTGCTCTGTTCACTGTCGATGCATGTGCCAGAGGTTCAGTGCATCTTTTTTTTTTTGGGGGGGGGGGGGGCGGCGTTATTTTGGATGGATAAATTGTATATTTTCGTCTCATAATGGGGCTCTAATTCTTAAGCATTAGAACAATGCACATCCGATACTCTGCAGAACTCTCTGTACGTGAAGATGTCGTGAACCACCAAGGCATTATTACATATCGGGAGAAATGTGGTGCAGATGCCAATGAAAAGTGGGTCTTTAACCTACCATGATAAAAATAAAACTTGCAGAGCAAATAGACCATTTGTACAGCTTTAGAGCAATAACTACACAAAACGTGATATGCCCAAACGAGTAAACACTTGCCGCATTGCCAAAGTAGGCTGAGCGACATGCAGCATATGTTGGCATTGAACATGTCTCGTAACTGTTATTTTTATTGTAAGCCCTCGCTGTCACACCTTTCCCTCCAGAACTCCCTTTACTGAAACGTGGCACTGTCTTTCCATTGGTGTCATGATGATAATGGTAACGGCGGCAGCAAGGCTCGTTAATGCTTGCCTCTTTGATTCCTGTGAGTTTAGTGGTAAAGAATATGGCACGTTCATACATACAGCTGTGCTGCAAAATTTAACATTTGTGATTTTTTGGAGAACTAATTTGTGTTGGGAAATTTCAAAGATGTGCACCATTGTGGCCTAATAACTAGAGCATTGGTGAGGTTGAAGACGGTGTATTGGTATAGAAGCTTGAAGTTTAATTGCACAACAATTCGACGGGGCACAAAGAGAAATACACACAGCAGAATGCTTTGCTGTGTGTGTTACACTCCTTTGTGTGCCGTTGAATTGTTGTGCGATCCAACTTAAAATAGAGCATTGGGCTTCTTTGGTGCAGGACCGAGGAAGTGTGAGCTATTCGACAACATGCCAGTGCCTTGCCACACACTTATGGAAGTCGGAAGGTTTGCAAACAAAGCTTTGCTTTCAAATCCACCTGCTCATGTAATACAAGCGCTGATTGAAAGAACCATCACACAAAAATAATGGTGAAATCAATGGCCTGTGAAAAGTGTAATTTGTATATAGATACTGTTGACATAATAGGTGCCATACCGGTGCCATAATAGGTGCCATACCGGCCTCAAAATTGTACTGGACAGAGCAGTTTGTTTCCTATGTGAAGCTCGACCTCCCATTACATGCTGTGCAAATAACCAAGCTCAGTTTGTTTTGACGTGCTACACAACATTCAGTGTAATCTGTTTTTGATTCTAAAGAAGTGCCAAACACCACCTCTTTTTCAAGGACGTCATGGGAATATTTGGCGAGACCTTTTTCAGCCCCTCATAATGGAAGTGTGGCCAGCCAGCTTTGCTTGGATGCCTTTATAGATTTCTGCTCCTGATCATTGTGTGCTATCAAATTGCAGAAGCCTATGCAACTGGTGCAAGGCATTACGTGTTTCTATAGTCGGATACAACTTTAGGAGGCTGCGGAATCTGCACTTTAAGGCAGGTGAACACAAGCCTGCACCAATGGGCACGCACTCGAGACTGATATCGTGCCGCCAGACAGACTAATATTGCTCGTTGGAGAGGGACTATTTCTTTAGACGTGTAGGCAATCGGCTGCTGCGCTTTGGTCATCTGGGTGGGGCCTCTCCTGTCTTCTGAAGTTTTATCCGACTGTAAAGGATGCTGCTTTTCATACAACACAAAAGGACAAAGTGTACAATTATTTGGCCTATGAAATGGATACATCAGAAGTGTGCTATGCAAGGGCTTAAGATGTGTGAAATATGGTACATGCAATTATAAGACAATGTTAAAGAATATGTGGTATCGAACATGCATGTAATTTGTAAATGCATGGCACATTTGAATTGGGGAGTGTTGCAGTCATATGCACAGTCTATAGGTGATAGCATTATTAAGCTCCTGCTGTTTCCTTTCTTCATTGTGAATTACACACACCGTTCATCTTGTGGCTAATGAACACGCACTGTATTCTTGCACATAGAAAGAACAAACAGCATGATGACGTGTATGCTGCATTAGTGTATTTTTTATTTACATGGTCCAAGAGCGGCACAGGTTGTCTTACGTTTTTGCCTATTTTGAAGGGACACAAAGTGCATGTTATAAGTCTCCTAATATGCACAGCACAATGTTTACTGCAATAATTTTATTCATGTTCCTGAATAATAATCAAAATATTAAACTGAAAGCTCCTTTATAAGGTGCCTTCTGTGGGCTCGACAGGAGAGCAGTGAGGGCACCGATACTACTGTTGCGGAGCAGCCCTCTGGACCTTTGCCACACTCTCAAGAGCACGTGCCTGGCGCTCGCCTACTGCCACCAGGCGGTTGAGTGGCTCCAGCAGCAGAATGTTTTGCTGCAAAAAAGTGTATTGGAATGAATCAGCCACGTACAAACCATTATTTACAAAGAAAAATGCTCGTTGCACTATTAGTACCAAGTGCCCTTAAATGTGGAAGCCTCTAGTGTAGTATGCATAGTAAAACAATGCGTTGGGACAACATTGCTTTATTTTTCAAAACTGGGGTTTTCTTTTTCAGAGCCAATTGTCATGTTGATTAGTGTGCCAGCAGCTGAGGTGGCCCTGCACCTTCACGAGTCTCTACTGTCAGCACCACAAACCTATTTTTGTTCGCTGCAAAACAAATGCCTCACCCTACAATCCCGTCTTATACGAGCTGATTGCATCCTATGCCTACAAACATCATATTCTTGTCCCATTACGCAATTTTCTACCATCCTTGGCTGTAGTTCTCTCTCCTTGACATTCATTCTGTAATGCTTATGTAATCACCTGATATGAATTGGCAACAAGTGATCGAATACGTGCATGGCCTGCCTGCCGATTCCTTTCTTTTTTAATCTCAACTAGCATATCAGTTGCCACGGTTTACTACGCCACTGTCTTCCTGCCTTAATGCTATCTGCAACAATTTTTGTTACTTCGCTTTCTACACAGTCCTTGACATCTCAAGTTTCTTTGTTAACCTCCAGGTTTATGTCCCATATTGCATAACCGGTGGAATGCAATGATTCTAGACTTTTTTCAAGGATATCGGTAACGTGGCGATCACGATTCGGTAATGCCTTCCATGTGCTGTTCAACCCATGAAATTTTTGTATAAGTTTCCTGCTTTATATCAGTACTTGCTATTGATATTTCACTTGGATAAAGATACTCTTCCATAAATTTTCTAGCTTAATGTCACTCATGAATTTCTGTTGCCTTACCAAGTTAGTGGAGGTTACCTTCATCTATTCCATATTTTCGCGGGCCCACTTGCACGTAAAAGCACGAACACTCATTGGTTCTCACTGCCTTCTTTAAACTGCTGGACATTCAGTTCGTTACTACGAAAGTGACTTAATCCGTGCACTCTTATTATGCTAAATATGAAACAGTAGAAATATACTTATCTGCAGTTTGTCGAAGTCTCCTTCACTGTGTTGGTAGCGAGATCCATCGTCGGTACCACCTCGTCGCTTCGTAGCTATATAGGATGTCTACCTTTTGCCCACACAATGTAATGTTCGTGACGCTCGCAGTCACGCAGAGTGGAGGAACTCGGCGCACTCGCAGAAGCAGCACCGGACAAGTTGTTTCTTCAGCACTTCGCCGTGAACAGTAGGTGCGCGTTGCGATCTGTAAAATCGCCGAAGCTATTGGCAGTCTTACCGGGTGCACGGGAAGATTGCCCACGGAGGAACAGAACTATCCAAGAAATAGTGGCCTTCGTCGAGCCTGATCACTACGTCGCGCACTGCAAGCTCGTTGTACGGGTTTGTTTACACTGGGCCTCCCTGATGCTTAGCCGCCATGCTTGCCCGGTGAATGGATGTGATGACGCCACTACAGCGCTCCCTCGTGGTATAATGCGAAGGGTACTAAATTACAAATTAGTCTAAGACGCATTCAGTGCACATCTCGTAAGCTTCAAAATGCTTCTAAACCACGTTAAAGTAACTAATAATATTGTACTAAATGCATTTGTTTTACAACTTGCTTCTGCATGTAATGCACTCGGTGGAACGACAAACAAGTGAAAGAAGGCACGACCATGCACCGACGGTATGATCACGTGAGCCCCAGTTTGTCGACCGCCCAGAAGGCAACGCCCAAGAAATGATAGCCAGCCAGAGTGAATCTAGATAAACCAATGAAACTGGAGGCTTGTCGAAAGATAAACTGTGTCTCGGTACCATTCGTGCTTTCATTTTGGGGTGTCGCCAGAGCTCGTGAAGATCCCGAGTTTCGCCAAACTCGGCGCATCCTGCATAGCGCCCCTGCTCCATAGTTCACATAGCTAGGGACGTAATATCTATCAAAAAAGACTTTTACGTTGTTTGTAGTGCCCATACGCTTGGCGTAGAGGACGCTGGGGTTGCGTGGTGACCAGCTCCCTAACGATGTCTTCCGGGCTTTCATCGGCAGAGATACCTCGGATGCCTCCTTTCGAGGTGTTCGCCGGTGCTGCGCGATAGGCACAGGCTTCATATTCCTTGCTGCCAATGCTCAGACTGGTTATTGTGACGTATTTTTTTACTCTTTATTTCGGTGGCGTGCTGAGGACTATAATGTTCTACTTATGGTTGAGGCAAAGGTTACCTTCTTCATCCGCTGTACGTTCAACATTCGCAGCACGTCGTACGCTGTGGTAGATGCGGTCTGCACCATGTTCGGTCACGTTGAGTCCGCCTCTTGGTGGGGATGGAGACACAGGCAGAATGAAGGACGCGCAGAGCATATGTTTGGTTGTGAAGCTTCTGGGATTCCTTTCAAGCCATGGCCCGGATTATCGAACGCCTCCTGCTGCCCAAATCTCTTGTTACTGCTTGACATCGACACGTGTGGCTATCAACTGCCCCGCCACTGAATCTTCACGTGCGTTAGAGAGCATAGCGCCCGGCCTTTCTGACGTCATTCCTTGCACGAACCTCGAGCAACGCTGTCCAACGTCAGCGACATCGTCATGTGCGATAACGGACAGTTTAAAAGCACGCACCGCTTGCTACCACGCTTGTGGGCACGGAGGCGCAAGCAGAACGAAGGTCTCGCAGCGTATCTTTTTTGTTGTGCAGGTTGGTGATACCTTTCTCCTACCTTGTAAATATTAAAAGACAGACGACCCATTTGCGGTTGTGCTTCCGTGCCCAGAAGCATTGTTGAAACTCTTCTGTTCTTTGCTGCTTTTGCTTTGTGGCGACATTCAAGACAATCCGGGGCCTGACAGGGCCATGGCGGTACTAATTCAGATGGTCAAAGAGACAAATGAGCGCTGTATTCGGATCGAATCTAACCAATCCAGTATGTCACAGGCAATGGCGGATATTAAGCATTCCCACGAGACGGTTTCTGCTATTGTAACCTACATCGCCGTGCGGTTGCAAACTGTAGAAACTAGGGTTAACGATCTTCCAAATTTGCAGGAAGAACTATCTAAGACACGTCAATCGCTAAATTGCGTGGAACAAGAGGCGGCTGAGCTACGAGCCCGCCTTGACGAAGCCGAAGATGGGTCTCGACGGGACAACTTGCTGTTTCACGGCATATCGGACACTTCAGATGAGAACGGCCGCCAGTATGAAGAAAAAGTTATCGCTATGGCCCGTGACAGGCTGGACATTCACATGTCAGTTAAAGACATAGCACGTGCGCACAGAATAGGCAGATATGTAGCAGGCAAAGATCGGCCATTCATTGTTAAATTTTCTTGCTTCAAATCAAAAGAACTCTTATTATTTAAGCGGTCTGCCTTGCGGGGTACCGGCATCAGCATTACTGAAGATTTCTCCGCACCAACTCGCCATGCTCGTAAAAAACTGGTGGAATTCGGCCTTGGTCTAAAGACGCCTTTCAAACTGCGGGACAAAAGGCTATATGCAAACAAAAAGTGTTACATGTATGATGCTTCCGAGAATTCCGTCTGCGAAACAGCTTCCTTTCACTCCGACACCACTTCGCCAAATACTGATGCCCTTTCCCCGAGGGCGACCCGCTCAGGCCGTACCTACTCTGCCGCTAGCTAGGACGGTGCGAGGGGTGGTGGCACCCCGTCAGTGCTTTCCGTGCTTTCTACAAATATTCGCAGTCTTATGCCGAAAAGAGACAATCTAAGCGCCCTAATTAATGATACAGATTCTGATATAATATTGCTGACTGAAACTTGGCTATCTCACAAAATTTCAAACCGTGAACTTTTTCAGTGCGAGAAAAGATTCACCGTGCATCGTCGTGACCGCGCTGAGAGAACGGGGGGTGGTGTCCTCATTGCCGTGAATGAATGCTTTGAATGCGCTCTTTTGAACATTCCATGTAATTTAGAAATAGTGTGGTGTTGTATAACCATTGCTTTTAGAAAGATGGTTTTTTGTTACCGCCCGCCTACCTCCAACAGCTCTTCTTGCGTGGCAATTCATGATTGACTTAGCCAGATTTCAGCCAGATTTTTAGGTATACCAGTTTTCCTTCTAGGTGATTTTAACTTTCCATCAATCCAATGGTCTCATTTATGTCCGCTTGCAGAACCTGCTTCCGCCGAAACTAGTAGCTTCTTAGCCACATGCTTGGATTTCAACTTATCGCAACTAGCCCGCCTTCCTACACGTGTTACTTCTACGACATCATCCTTACTAGATTTGCTACTAACATCATACCTGAAATTGTATCAACAATAACTTACCTGCCAGGGCTCAGTGATCACGACGTGATACATTTTTCTATCTCTGTACCAAGATTGTAATAAAGCTAACTTTGACTCTATCAACACCGACCTTCCTTCCTCGACAGTTTTGATATATCTTACACCGACTCATCAGTCGAAGAATTGTGGGCATCATTTAAAGGTAAAGCAATGCATTTAATAAACAAATACATTCCCTTAAGAAAGGTTTATCAATCATCTAACGCGCCGTGGTACACCGTACACCATAACCGACTATCTAACAAAAAAAGGCAGACTTTTGCGTGCTGCAAAACAATCGTCAACTACTGACAAGTGGTCCGCCTATGCCGTCGCAGCAAGAGTCTACTCCAATGCTTTAAAAGAAACTAAATATAATTTCTATTACACCACGCTTCCATCGTTACTCGGAACGAATCCGAGACGCTTTTGGAACGTCGTGAAAAGCCGCGATAGTCAAGGTATAACTCTTACTAATGAATTAGGTGAGATAATCCCAAGCCGTTATTGAGCGTCTACACTTAACATCGCGTTCACCCATTCATCTTGCCCCACTCACTCTGGCAGCTCTTCTCCATTCATAGCACCTAGTCTCTTTCCGATGGAACCGATTTTACTCGACTCATCTGGTATCTTCTCTATTATTGACAATCTAAAAAGATCCTCTTTGTGCGGTATTGATAGCATTACGCCCAAATTCTTGAAGGGTACTACCGAATATAGTTCCATTATATTAAACTTGATTTTTACAAAATCTCTGAAGAATAGCTCCTTTCCCAGAGACTGGAAAAAACGCAAGGTGATTCCACTTCACAAGTCCGGCGACACCAATAACCCATACAACTAACCCATACAACTACAGACCTATTTCCTTGACATCAGTACCATGTAAAATATTTGAACACATAATTTTCTCTCATGTTGTCAACTTTTTGGAATCAAACCGGTTTTTTCATAACAGTCAACATGGGTTCCGTAAGTCCTTCTCATTCGAAACGCAGTTATTAACATTTTGTAGCGATCTCCATACTTATCTAGACGCTGGCTTTATAGTAGACTGTATATTTTTAGATTTTGCAAAAGCCTTCGACAGAGTTAACCCCCACTTACTCCTACTAAAACTCGGCCAGCCAAATATTGATCTCCTGGTCTTGAACTGGATTCGAGAGTTTTTTTCTAACCGTACACAATATGTAAGCATTAATGATAATGATTCTCCTGAAGTTCCGGTCGGTTCAGGGGTACCTCAAGGCTCTGTTTTAGCACCCTTACTTTTCTTAATTTATATCAATGATCTTCCTAACCAAATTGCAAGTTCCATGTGTCTATTTGCTGACGACTGTGTTATATACCGCAAGATTAAAAGCACTAACGATACTTTAACACTCCAGGATGATCTCACTAACACTGCAGCATAGTGCAAGCTTTAGCTAATGGAACTAAACACTTCTAAATGCAAAACAATGAGAATTTCCCGTAACCAGTCAGCTTGCCCCGCCTACATACTTAATGTTACTCCCCTTGACCCAGTACTTCTTTACAAATATCTCACCCGCCTTGGTTGCTCAGTGGCTATGGTGTTGGGCTGCTGAGCACGAGGTCGTGGGATCGAATCCCGGCCACGGCGGCCGCATTTCGATGGGGGCGAAATGCGAAAACACCCGTGTGCTTAGATTTAGGTGCACGTTAAAGAACCCCAGGTGGTCAAAATTTCCGGAGTCCTCCACTACGGCGTGCCTCATAATCAGAAAGTGGTTTTGACACGTAAAGCCCCAAATATTATTATTATTCTTTACAAATATCTCGGTGTGCAATTTGCTAACAATCTTTTATGGAAAAGACACATCGAATACATCACGTCGAAAGCTAACCGCATGGTTGGCTATCTCACAACGTAACTTTTCTTTAGCTCCACCGAAACTACAACAACAACTCTACGTCACTTATGTCAGACCAAACCTCGAATACGCATGGTCGATATGGGACCCTGGGCATGCTACTCTAATGAATATCCTTGAAAGTGTGCAAAATCGATCGGTCCGTTTCATTCTTAACAATTATCACCGTACTTCTAGCGTTACTAACATGAAACTTGCTCTTGGCATTCCCCTTCTCTCGTCTCTTCCTCTTTCTCGTCCCTCCCTCTTTCACAAAATCTACTATCATAACCACGAGCTCAAGTTCCGGTACATTACACCAGCATCGTATGTCTCCGCACGTATCGACCATCGCTTCAAAGTTCATGTACCTGTGCAGCGCACAGTTACCTACTCGTACTCATTCTTGCCGAGAACATGTCTTGAGTGGAACCACCTGCCTGCGTCACTAGTCGCTATCACAGATACAGACCGTTTTCGCAGAGCACTATCGAACGAATTATAAGCCTACTTCAAAACTGCGTCACTACCGCGCTGTCACATATTGCTATCGTTTTCTTTCATTGATATTATTCCGTGTTTTCGTTTTTCTATTCTTGTTACTTGAGTTTTAAGTGTTTATTTTTGCTTTGTTACTTTTGTGCTCATTTACCTGTTGCTGTATTTTCTTTGTGGTATAACTGTTATATAACCTTATATAACCTTTATCAATTACCTCTCTCCACCTTGCGGGTTTCCGCAGAACTACTACGTCAACTGTTCTTCACTTCTCCTTGTATTTATTTGATATGTACTGATATACTAAAGCCCCTCCCCTCTATAATACTTCTTGTAAGCCCTGAGGGTAATAAATAAATAAATAAATAAATAAATAAATAAATAAATAAATAAATAAATAATGATCATGTATCATCCACTGTCGAGTGCGGCATGCGGCTTGCGACGATTAATTGTCGAATCTGCAGATTGCCATTTTTCTTGTTCCAAGTAGCTTCGTGAGCTCGCTGAAGTGGTGTTTTATCACTTCGATGATTTCTTTTAATTTCGAACCAATGGCCTTGGTCCAATACTTCTGGTTGAATATCTTCGCCGTCTACGCTTACCATATCTATGTTTAGCGTTAATGCTCTGCGAGAGCCAGGTAGAGGGGTTTTCTCCGGCTCTGATCGCGGTGATAGGCTCAGTACGTCAGCCGCCGTGGCTGGTGATACATGGCGACGGGGATGCTCTCGCTAGGCTTAGGCTTCCCGGTCGGCGTGGCAAACTGCGTGAAATGGTTTCTGAAAATGACCCACCTGGTTGATTAGGTGTCCAGATGATCCTTGGGTCTTCCTGCTTCTCCTGAGATGTGAATTTCGTGGTTCCAGTCGAAAAAACGCCGGCAATCATTCGAAGTTTACGGAGCCGCCGTGAAACGCATCCGCTTTCCGTCGCTTTACATTTGCATGCACGTAAAAAAAAAAGAAAGAGAGACGCGCGATTGACTGCGCCTGTAGTGACGTCGTTGCTCTCCGTCGGAGTCAAGCCGGCGCCCAGCAGTTTCTCACGGGATTCTAAATGGGTTGGCCACGCTTCATACGTACTCCTGAGGAGCAGGCAGCTTTCGATCAGCAACGCTACGAGCAGAACCGGGAACGAGCTCGCCTACGCCGTGCCGATGTTGCAGCCTTAGCAAAAGAGCAAAAGAACAGGCTCGTGCAGCCGAGTGAAAGCAGCAACTGCGTAACGAGGATCCGGAAGCCTACCAAGCCGTCGTTTCATGAACCATCGGGATTAACCAAGTGATAAAGACGAAGGCCGCATGTTTCAGCTTCGCTGGTTAACCATCTGTACGGAGTGCGTAGGCGGTGATATTTTATGCGAAGCATATTACGAGAGCTCAACCCAGCTCCTCAGGCGCGGCGGTGTCGCCTTCAATACCACGAGACACCATGACGTCACGACAGAGGAGAAACGGGGCTCCAACTCGCGCCGTCGCTCGCGGCGTCGCGGTGGTATATAAGCAGCTGCGCTTGTCTCTGCTAGACACTCACGAGGTGAGATGCCTCCTGGAGACATAGCTGCTCGTTGGAATGAGAAGCGAAGGTTGCGGCGTGCTGCAGAGACTGATTTTATAGGTGGCTTTGGCTCAACTCTTGCAAGATGGGCTGGGTGGGAATCGAACCAGGGTCTCCGGAGTGTCAGACGGAGACGCTACCACTGAGCCACGAGTACGATGCTTCAAAGCGGTACAAAAGCGCCTCTAGTGAATGCGGCTCAGGCGTGCGTCACGTGCTCAGGCGCACATTTCGTTGCCGCGCCGAACGCTGCGTTGCTCGACGCTCACCGCGTCCAATGCGGGGCGCGTAGTCGCTGCGCCGTAGCCCATGTCTTACACCCCTTGGCGGGTCGACGGGAACGCTGTCGCGTTCCACTCTTAAAGGCGAAGCAGAGTAACGCATGAGTTGTTTCTTCGTCTAGCCGAACCAAATATAGCCAAGCAACAGCAGTTCACCAGGCTAAACAGTGGTTCAACAACTAAAATAAAGGCTAGTATGCTTCGCATCCTGGGCTTAACCTTAGCTAAGCCACAGCCATTTTTTTCTTGTCAGCCTCGCCAGAGTAGAAAACGTCGATTCCCGGGTGTTAAGGTTTTGTTTGTAACGCAGAGTCAATACGCCGTTTTTTTCGAAGGTCCAAAACGGTAAAGATTGCCTGTGGCAGATGGCACAATTCTAACAATAGGTCTAAATGACTAAGATGCTAAGATGGTCTAAGATGCTTCAGTAAATAATTAACATAAAAAGGCTTATTAACTTTTTAACTTGGTCTGTAGTAATAAATAAATAATAAATAAATACGTAAATAATAATAATAATAATAATAATAATAATAATAATAATAATAATAATAATAATAATAATAATAATAATAATAAAGTACTTGTGGCGCATATGTAAAGCTACGAATTATAGCCGGTGAGTTAGCAAGGCGTACCCACTCGGAACGAATTCTCAGGACTGCACCACTTTCAAGATGTTAATTTTCAAAGTGTCCGACGAAAAGGGATTTGCGTTCCACCTACTTCTATAAAGAAAACGCTGTTTCATGAATTGAAGATCAAGAGAGAGAGAGAGAGAGAAAGGCAAAGGAAAGACAGGGAGGTTAACCAGAGATTATCTCCGGTTGGCTACCCTGTACTGGGGGAGGGGAAAGGGGAAGCGATAGGTGAGAGGGAGAAGGATTAAAAAAAAAGAAACTACACACACACGCACGTACACACAAACTGTTTCTGTGGGCACTGTCACGCAGCCCGCAAGGCGTTCCTACTGTGATGCAGTGCACCGTACAATCCTGAGTCACACAGTGAAGTCACAATCTGTCAGAAAGTCCAGTGTCTTTTAAATACCGCAGCAGTGCCTTCATAGCCGATCGCGCTGATGTTCGCGTAGGCCAGTGTCCAAGGATCTTGTTTTCTGACAGTGGGCGCTTGTCCAGTTTGTCTAGGGTGGCTGAGAGGACTGTTCTTTGCGGGTTGAAACGAGAGCACTCACAAAGAAGGTGCGCGATTGTTTCATTGCACCCGCAGAAGTCACAAAGTGGGTTGTCGGACATTCCGATAAGAAAGGAGTACGCATTTGAAAATGCTACCCCAAGCCATAGACGAACTAGAAGTGTACAGTCGCGTCGTGGAAGTTCGGGCGGAAATTTGAAAGTAACTGAAACATCAATGCTCTGCTTGTTCCCGTCCTAACTTCGCCCCAAAGCGCGAATACGCGGTGGTGGATGAACGCCATTTGCTTGCATGAACGTGAAGCCTGGCGGCGTCGATGAGACAGACCCCCGTGTTTTATTTCAGAAGTGTTTCGCGCAACAAGAGTATGTCTGTGGTGTGTGAGAGCTTACGTTGAGCAAGGCGTTTCCCGTTGAAAACGTGTGCAACATCCTCGTGTGGTCTATACGTGCAAATAAGCACGTGTTCGTCGGAAATACGAACGAACGCTTCGCTTAAACAAGCTCACGCAGCGTGTGGGATCTTGACTTTATTGCAATAGCGATTATATGGACACTTCATGCGCATTTTTCCTGTCGCTGTTGCCGTGATGTTCCGCATAAATTCCAAGGGTGATAACACCGTGGCCGCGCGTCGTATATTGTATGTGCGAGGGAAGCCAACGACCGCGACTTAATCTGGCGCGCGCGAAGGAGAAAGCGGAGAGCAAATGCGCCGCCTTCCGTCGCGCGGAAGGCCAGAGGGCATAGAGTTACTATCACAGAACACCTATACAAACTTAGAGAAGAGAAACTGTACCTTCCACAGTGCTACGAAATAAGCGTAGCGGTGGCGTCGTGAACTAAAGTATGCGACCACAGGTGGCGTTGTACAACAGGAAACGGAAACGGAGTTTTGCACACGCTTTACCAGGTGTTCTGTGGCTTTACTGAGTTTCTGGCTGCTGCGCCTCGATCGTGCTCCCGCCAGTTTAGTTGCTGTGTGGCAAACGTAGCGCCTATATATATATATATCTATATGTAGGCGCTACGTTTGCCACACAGCAACCAAACTGGCGGGAGCACGATCGAGGCGCAGCAGAATACATGTAGCGCTGAGTCATATCGAGTTAAGGCACACTGTGAACTGACTATGAAGGGCATCCCGAGCGGTTTTTCGTTCATTACGCCGCCGTTACCCCGAGTTGTGCCGCCGCGCTCCAGCTGTTGCATTTCGTGTAGTGCTACTGACAGAATGCGGTTTCCAGGTGGCACGATGGCCTCGACTGGTATAAACGCACACGACACCAATGATTGAGTAAGCCTGAAAATATTTTATTTGCATTTTACAAGTACAACAAAAAGCAAACGTCTACGCATCCACACAAACGCGGTTACATAGTCAAGAACATAGTCAAGAAATGGCTCATTAATAAGGGTAGCACAAGCGCACAAGAAAAAAGACGTAAGCTACAAAACGTAGCTTACTACCAGGCCGGGTAGTTTGGCGGAAAGAACGCAACAGCTTACGGCCGTCAGCTGCCTCTTCCTTACGGGTGTCATAATTATCCTAATCTCCGCATGAACGTCGTGCAAATCCGCATACAGGCATCTGTATCTGAACCATATGTGCCAGCTTAATACATGTGTAGTGAAATTATGATGACCACTGCGTCTTATCAAACGTATTGGTTTTGCAAATGCGCATTACAGCTGAAGGAACGACATACTGTAAGTGAAGCACAAGAGAACCAGGACAAAAGGAGGATACAACACTTGAAGAAATGAAGAATTCGTAGGCGTACAGCAAACAAGCGATGACGGAGAACACACAATGATGCATCGGGTGTTCTGTGACATCGGTTTGCGTACTTACGGTGTTATGGAGATCAACGGCATAAAAACGTACCTCCAAGCGTACTCTCTCAACCTCCGCCGCATTCATTATGATAATCAAACCTCCGCCGCATTCATTATGATAATCAACGCCTAAACAAAATGAGGCACTATTTTTTGCCAAGAGTAGACCTCTTTACAGCAAGTCTATGTAATGACTCGCAGACGAAACCAGCATGCTTTCGAAAATGTTTTACCGCCGTAGTATTCGAACGCCAACGGCCAGGAAACACATCGATACCAATAGGCTGTCGGCTGTCGGTGGTTAATCAAGTATAAGAACCTTGACGCTATGACTAAAAAGCAGCTTCAACAATCAAATTAAGAAAAATCAACTGCCTATTTGCCTGAGGTAACAAAACATCCTTAGACACCTCGATTGTTTATGTCAATGGTTTGTGTAAAGTAAAAAATTCAGCATGTTCAGCACCCTGAGCAGAAAAAGCACAAATTAAAGTATTCGACCAAATTACAGTAGCTCCACTTGCGCGCTTACGCTGAAACACGCCTCGATTGATTTTTCGCCCTCTTAGGCCACTTGTTGAACTTGAGAGTGTGCGGGGCCTGTTACTATTGGCCTCGAGCTCCACCACTGGAAAAGCTGGCGCTACCGTCGGCGTGACGTGCTAGGAGGGATCACGTGGACATAGCGGCCGCGTCGGCTGCTTCGGGCGCGCCGAAGCGAGCTGAAAACGAGTTTAAATTCCCTCGTACGCTGCGGTCCTCATTTAGTGGCGAAATTTTCCCGCTTCGAGTGTCTCCTTTACAACGCTTGAAAGCACTACCATAGGTAGTGGCTGCCTTTGAAGGCGCGCAACATGGTAGGCTACAGCTCGGTGCAGCAGTGCCGTATGTACGCAACGGAGCCCGGTGTCAGCCTTATTCACACGTAGCCGCAGGACAAGCTGCGTGAAGCTCGGCTCGCGAAACATAAAACCGGCTAACAGTCATCGGCTACAACTCGGGTATGCAGCAAGCACAGACGCGAGGAAGATTTCTGCTACGGCGCCGGGTCTGCGATCTTCGCAAAACGCGCACTGAGCCGCTCGCCCGACTAATGTCACGACGGTTTGGTCGATGAACTTGTCGATGCTATAGATACTGGCAAGTTCACTGGAGTGGAAAGGGAGCGTAAGGAGCACATTAAAAGAAAGTATGACATAAGGTCATGTTTGTGTTATGAATTAATGCACTGTATTACAAAAAAATAATATTGAAATGTCGAAGAATTTATAGAAGAAAAGAAAGATTGAATCGTCGCGACGGCACATCCCCGTAGGCGTCGAAGTCTCTACAATGAAATTATTTTTGGACAGCTCTGATAGCGCTCACGCAACAATGGTTGCTTGTATGCTGTCAAATGCTCATATTCTGCCGCCTAAAGCTCATGGCACGGTGCGAAAACGCGCACGCGGTGAAAGCGAAACAGTGCGCAGACAAGCATGCAGAGGCGCAGTCGGTCGCTGCGAATCTGTGCGATCGCTGCATTGAGGCTTCATTATGCAAATTGAGGCTTCATTCTATTAGGCTTCATTTAGTTATACAGACACTATAAGGACATAATTCACATACTCTGCTCTCAGCGTTTGCCTGCCTTTCACGCAAGAAGGCGGTTCGGGAGACTCCATCGCGGCGACCGCTCGAATGCAGTATTGGGCTCGTCAACGTCCGGCCATGGGTACCTGCCAATACCCTGAGTGCAAGTCGAGTGAAGAGAAGAACGCCGACCCCTGTAAGCAGTCATGGGCACCATCTATTCTCAGTAAAGGGTACACGTCTTTGCGGGTGATCCTATTTAGGCGGTTAAAGTTACACATAAGCGAATAGAACAATTCTTCTTAACGAGAACGGCCGGCGAGGCCCACGGACTGTGAGAGAGCTGAACAGCCTGGCGGCGAAACATGTCGTCGACATGCTCACTAATCACACGGCGCTGCTTATACGAGACACGCGCTATCGTCGTTGCAGCAGTGGTGAATGGGAGCCCGTGTCGACGTGGTGCGTCGCTGATGACGTGCGTACAAAATAAGGGTGAATAGCGTTTAAAGAAGAACGAAAATTGCACAGGAGGGCGATAAGCTCCGCACGCTGATGTTGTGTAAGGCTGTCAGTGATGGATGGGTTGAAGATGTCGGTGGAAAACTTGGAAGCAAAAAGAACGCCGATGTCGGTAAGGTCGGCGAGAGAAGTAGCATCTGGCACGTCGATTGGATTGGATTGGAGAAACTTTATTTATGCCTGCAGTTGGGCGCTCGCGCGCCCCGATGAGGGCCTACGTCATCCTCGAAGTTGCCGTTAATCGGAGCGGGTCTCCGCTCGCCGTTGCCGGCTCGCTGGGTCCGTGCCTTTCGAGCGCCTCGAGGACCTGCTGGACGGCCCAGAGCTGATCGTCTCGGTCGTAGCTCTTCGCGGCTGCCTCGAGCCGTGGTGGGAGTGTTCTTGATTTAGCGTCTTCTGGATATTTAATGCAGTCCCACAAGATGTGCGTGTAGTCTGCGGTCTCCCTCCGGCAGACTCTGCACATATCTGTCGGATATGTCTCGGGGTACATGCGATTCATCAGTTTCGGGCTCGGTAGCGATCCGGTCTGGAGCTGTCTCAGTACCACCACCTCCGCTCGACTCAGTCTCGGGTGCGGGGGTGGAAGAGTCTTGCGAGCCAAGCGGTAGGCCTTCGTGATTTCATTGTAATCCGTCATGCGGTCCTTGGTTCCGAACCACGTCGGACGGTCTGTCGCTGGGGCGCGGTTGGTTAGCGCTCGCGCCGCGGCGTGTGCCGTTTCATTATGGTTCTCATTGCGTTCCGACGCGTCGCCCGCGTGCGCCGGGAACCATTTGAGTCGTACTTTTCGTTCGTCTACTTTTACCGCTCACAGTACGCGCTCAGCCTCCTTGCAGATTTGCCCTTTGGCGAAGTTTCGCACCGCCTGTCTTGAGTCACACAGCACCGTGTGGCAGTCTGCGTCGGCGATGGCCAGGGCGATGGCTACCTCCTCTGCTTGTTCCGCTTCGGCGCTTCTCACGCTCGCTGCCGTCCTCGTGGCGCCGGTTGACGCCTCTATGACGACCGCTGCGAAGGCGTTCCGTTGGTATTCGGCCGCGTCCACGTACCGCGCGTGTTCGTCGTTGGCATGCTGGTCGATGAGAGCCTTGGCCCTCGCCACTCTTCTTCCCTTGTTGAACTCGGCATTCATGTTCCTCGGTATGGGGTCGATTCTGGTCTGGCGTCGGACCTCTTCGGGGACGGGGAGCTTCATCTCCACCTCGTTCGAGCGTCTAATTCCCAGATCGTCCAGTATCTTCCTCCAGGCTTTGGTCATGGACAGCCGCTCCAGTTGAGAGGTCCTTTCTCTTCGGCTATTTCTTCGAGTGTATTATGTAGCCCGAGTTGTAACAAGCGGGTCGTGCTTGTGGACTCGAACAGGCCCAGCGCCGTCTTGTACGCTCTTCTGATGAGCACGTTGATTTTGTTTCGTTGGTGTTTTTGTCGTGGGCTGCAACGTACGCGACGTGGCTGATGACGAAGGATTGGACGAGCCTAATTAGGCTCTCCTCTCTCATGCCAGCCTTTCGGGAAGTGACGCGTTTGAGGAGTCGAATCGCGTTGGTTGCTTTTGCCTTGAGACGGGTGATGGTTTCGCCGTTTCTTTCGTGTTTTTCCATGACCATGTCCTAATTTTGCCGACCTCGGGGATACGTTGCCGGATTTGGTGAGGATTCAGATTTTTTCGTTTTCGCGTTGTCTGGTCTTGCCTCTGCTGTATTTGGTAGGTGGGAGTATGAGAAGCTCCGATTTGCTCGGCGAACATCTCGACGATGTGTAGGGACTGAATGGCTTGGGACATGGCGGAGACATATGCCATGGAGCAATGTGAGCGGTGCGGACAAAAGGGCACATACGATAATATGGTTTAAACCAGCTGATAAATCGAGGGTCGCAAAGCGGAGGAGCAGTACAGTATTTTTCGCGATAAATTTTTCAAAAGGGGTGAACAAAACAGTGGCGTCAGAGATGCTTCCGCAAGACACAAGTAATATAACAGCAGCGTGCGGAGGAATGTCGGTCTCTGCATGCGACCACTAATTTCGGGTGGTGTTCGGGAGAATCGCCTAAACGGAGGTCGCATAAGGGATAAAGTTCGACTTCTGCTTGCTCGCAGTTGATGATGGCATTGTGTCGTCAGAGGAAATACGATCCAAGAATTACGTCGTGAGAGCAGGCGGTCAGCACAATGAACTCAATGATGAACAAAACGTCCTCATTTTCCACTCGGGCAGTACATGCTGCTAACGGCTGAACATGCTGCGCTGTTGCTGTATGGAGGGCTATGGCAGCAACTAGTGTCATCACTTTCCGGAAGGAACAACAGTCTATCATTCCTAAGCAAACGACAGCTCCAGTGTTCCCAAGGGCAAGAGTTGAGACACCTTCGACAGGAAATGCAATGACGTTCGACTAAGAAAAGTGAGGACTTGGGCACTGTGACGACGACGCAGCTCTTGCCTCATGAACTGCGGCGTCTATTTTTTCTCTTTTGTAGGCATGGGACGACGATGCATTGGGGAAAGAGAGCGCCGATGTGGTGACGGAAAGCGTTGGTCGAATGAGGCATGACGATCAATAGGGCTTGGAGGTTATCCTGGAGTGTAGCGGAGTGGTTGGCGATCGGCATAGCGAGGCGTCTGTTTATAGCCATATGAGACGGCCAACGGCATGCGGCGGCAATAGTTGCAGGCGATATGCCCGGGGCGGCAGAGATAATCTAGCATGGATCAGCCATTTCAACTCTACGACCCGTAGGTGGCCTTAGCCAAAATGAAGTGAAGCCCTGTGCCCGGTCGGGACAAGGTCACAGTCAAACTGCTGGCCAACCTCCCGGATCGCGCGTACGAACCCCCGTCTTGATTACATTAATGCCATATGGAAAGGGGAGACTCCCGTCCCCCTCGATTGGAATGCATCCCCTGTCACTTTCATTCCTAAAGCAGGAAAGGAAATTAACACGGACAACCTGTGACCTATCTCGCTCATACCGTGTGTGGACAAACTAATGGAGACGATGGTGCGAGATAGGCTCTCAGAATACTTGGAATATAGTAACACTTTTGCACAAACCTGTGCGGCTTCCGCCCACACAAGTCGGCACAAGACATATTATTACAACTCAATCATCATATACCACAGCCAACGGAGCACCCTCGCAACGACAAAGTTGTCCTGGGCTTAGATCTAAAGGGAGCTTTCGACAACATTAAACAGGACTATCTTAGCACATCTCAGTGAGACCCACTGTGGCACAAACACATTCGAGTATATCAAGGATTTCTTGACGGATCGAGCCGCACTGGTCAGAATCCAAGACACTAAATATGGACCTTACGCAATGGGTACTAAGAAGACGTCGCAAGGCGTTGTACTTTTCCCGCTACTATTTAACCTTACGATGGTCCATCTCCCGGCCCAGCTAAACGGTATTGAAGGCGCTCGGTACGCGCTGTGCGCCAACGATATCGCCACCTGGCCCACAAAGAGAAACATAGGGTCTATGGAGTAAAGCCTGCAAGCAGCCGCCCGTGCAGTGGATCGCTACGCAGAGCGCTGTGGACTATAGTGTGCACCAAACAAATCAAAATTTGTTCACCTTAGACCATCGTGTAAGGACACTACACAAATACTTCTCTCCCAGGAGTTCCATACACGAGGCCAAGGAGCTCGGAATTTTCGGGCTCTTTATTCACTATCAAAGAAGACTCGACAGAACACTAGAAAAGATCCGCAAGGTTGGTGACCAAGTGGGCCGTACGGTCTGGCGTGTCTCCAACAAGAGAGTCCCTCTCTCTTGTACGAAGCAGGGACGCCGTGCGGCTAGCTCATGCTTTCGTAACAAGCCGAGTTCTATATTCGGTCCCGTATCTCCATCTGCGGGGGCATGATGAAGCCAAACAGGTTATTATCCGCAAAGTGATGAAGAGGGCCTTAAACTCCCTGTCGCAACTTCGAAGGCGAGACTTCTCGCTTTGGGAGTAGTGAACACTTTTCAGGAGCTCAAGCAAGCCCACCTTACCAGCCAAATACCCACGTCTAGCTCAGACAACGTCGGGACGGCATTTCCTAGACTAGCTCCACTTGAAACACGGCCTTCACATTCAGGAGCGGGTCCGAGTGGCCGAACTCTGGAGACGCACGATCAGAGTTCGACCCCTCCCCACAAAGATGGATAGGGAAGACCACAGCGGTAGTCGCCAGGCGAGGGCGGACGCCTTGCAACGTCACTATGGCAACAACCACGGAGTCTTATATGTGGATGTGGCTCGTCCATGCCGCGGGGGGTGGTATACGGCAGCGGTCAACCACGAGGAAAAGCAAGTACATCATCATCATCATTCTCATAATCATCATCATCAGCCTGGTTACGCCCACTGCAGGGCAAAGGCCTCTCCCGTACTTCAACAACCCCGGTCATATACTAATTGTGGCCATGTCGTCCCTGCAAACTTCTTAATCTCATCCGCCCACCTAACTTTCTGCCGCCCCCTGCTACGCTTCCCTTCCCTTGGAATTCAGTCCGTAACCCTTAATGACCATCGGTTATCTTCCCTCCTCATTACATGTACTGCCCATGCCCATTTCTTTTTCTTGATTTCAACTAAGATGTCATTAACTCGCGTTTGTTCTCTCCCCCAATCTTATCCCTTAACGTTATACCTATCCTTCTTTCCATAGCTCGTTGCGTCGTCCTCAATTTAAGCAGAACCCTTTTCGTAAGCCTCCAGGTTTCTGCCCCGTAGGTGAGTACTGGTAAGACACAGCTGTTATATACTTTTCTCTTGAGGGATAAAGACAATTACATGGCTCACATTCAAAAGCTCGGGCTCAGTACATGCAGAAGAAGTAGCTATTTCCCCAGCTGCCTCTGTCCCGCGGTCTCAATATATCATAACCGACTCGCGTGGGGCTTGTCGAAATTATGAAATTGGTTGGGTCACCCCGCCAGCGGAACAAGTATTGCAGAGCTATAGCAACGGGGGAATCGATCCTACCCCCCGTTGCCTAGTCTGGAGTCCGAGATACAAGGCCCTAGCAGGGAATGAAGCCGCGAAGACGCCAGCCCGAGCACTTATCAACCGGGCGCCCCTTTTAAGCCATCAGTACATGGAACCCGAAGGCAGCTACCTTCTTACATTCAAAGATATTGCGACCTATTACAAAGATCATCATCATCATCATCATCATGAACAACAGCAACAACATCATCATAAACAACGTCATGATCAACGTCATCATCGTTATCATCATCATCAGCCTGGCTGCGCCCACTGCAGGGCAAAAGCCTCTCCTATACTATTCGAACTACCCCGGTCATGTGCTAATTGTGGCCATGTTGTCCCTGCAAACTTCTTAATCTCATCCGCCCACCATTCTGCCGCCCACGGCTACGCTTCCCTTCTCTTGGAATCCAGTCCATAACCCTTAATGACCATCGGTTATCTCCCCTCCTCATTACATGTCCCGCCCATGCCCTTTCTTTTTCTTCATTTCAACTAAGATGTCATTAACTCGCGTTTGTTCCCTTAACCAATCTGCCCTTTTCTTATCCCCCCCCCCCTAATGTTACACCCATCATTCTCCTTTCCATAGCTCGTTACGTCGTCCTCAATTTAAGTAGAACCCTTTTACTAAGCCTCCAGGTTTCTGCCCCGTAGGTGAGTACTGGTAGAACACAGCTCTTATACAGTTTTCTTTTGAGGGATAATGGCAACCTGCTGTTCATGCTCTGAGAATGCCTGCCAAACGCACCCCAGCCCATTGTTATTCTTCTAATTATTTCACTCTCATGATCCGGATCCGCGGTCACTACCTGCCCTAAGTAGATGTATTTCCTTACCACTTCCAATGCCTCGCTACCTATCTTAAACTGCTGTTCTCTTCCGAGACTGTTAAACATTGCTTTATTTTTCTGCAGAATAATTTTTACACCCACCCTTCTGCTTTGCCTCTCCAGGTCAGTGAGCATGCATTACAATTGGTCCCCTGAGTTACTAAGCAAGGCAATATCATCAGCGAATCGCAAGCTACCAAAGTATTCTCCATTAACTCTTATCCCGAATTCTTCCCAATCCAGGCCCCTGAATACGTCCTGTAAACACGATGTGAATAACATTGGAGATATCGTATTTCCCTGCCTGGGGCTTTTCTTTATTGGCAATTTGTTGCTTTATTTATGGAGGACTACGGTGGCTCTGGAGCCGCTATAGATATCTTTCAGTATTTTTACATACGGCTCGTCTACACCCTGATTCCGTAATGCCTCCATGACTGCTGAAGTTTCGACTGAATCAAACGTTTTCTCGTAATCAATGAAAGCTATATATAAGGGTTGGTTATATTCCGCACATTTTTCTATCACCTGATTGATAGTGTGAATATGGTCTATTGTTGAGTAGCCTTTACGAAATCCTGCCTGGTCCTTAGGTTGACAGAAGCTTATGGTGTTCCTGATTCTATTTGCCATTACCTTAGTCAATATTTTGTAGGCAACGGACAGTAAGCTGATCGGTCTATAATTTTTCTAGTCTTGGGGTCCCCTTTCTTATGGATTAAGATTATATTGGCTTTCTTCCAAGATTCCGGGACACTCGAGGTCATGACGCATTGCGTATACAGGGTGGCCAGTTTTTCTAGAACAATCTGCCCATCATCCTTCAACAAGTCTGCTGTTACCTGATCCACCCCAGCTGCCTTCCCCCTTTGCATAGCTCCCAAGACGTTCTTTACTTCTTCCGGCGTTACTTGTGGGATGTGAAATTTCTCTAGACTATTCCCTCTTCCATTATGGTCATGGGTGCCACTGGTACTGTATAAATCTCTATAGAGCCCCTCAGCCACTTGAACTATCTCATCCATATTAGTAATCATATTGCCGGCTTTGTCTCTTAACGCATACATCTGATTCTTGCCTATTCTTGCCAGTGATTCTTGCCAAGGATAGGCATTGCCAATACCCAACTCCTGCAAAGGGGCTTGGCAAGCCTAATGAACGCATCTTCATTCGACTTTTCACTAACATATTACTGAACCCGGCAATCCTGAAACATTGCGATCATTCCTTCACTGGGAAATGCCCATACGGTGGGGCTGACACCTACCACACGGTTTGGGTTTGTCAGCTCAATTCAGTTCTTTCCCCCAACCTTAAGCAAATGCGAGAGGAGTGGGAGGTGGCGCTGCTCGGATTTTCAGGCCTTTGTTCGGAGGGCTAAGCTGGCGGCTCGTACCAATGGGGTCCCGGAATAGGGACCTTACCCATTGCGAAGCCCCTGAAGGGCTTCATCTCTCTTTTTGTCTTCAATAAAGGCTTTCAAGCACAGCCAAAGCGAATTGGTTTGTCGCCCGGAGTACGCGAAAGGTTTGCGGGTATGGGGCGGCCCAAAGGGCACCGGAATGACTGCCTCTGCATTGGTTTTAAAGAAAGATGTTTATTTTTTTTCCAGGTACTTATATACAAGTAACAATCACTTGTCGGACCTGTAGCCGAAGGCTAGTTGAAGGTTCGATACAAAGAAATATAAAGGTAATCCTAGCATAGCAGGAATAAAAAAGGGCAGCAGTACCTGTATATACAAAGGTGTTGGTTGTTGAGTTACGTACAAAGGTGTGGTTGTTGAGTCTTTTACGTATCCCACAATATATTGTAGGCAATATCGATTAGTACTGAGCTGGTTGATAAAGCATACAATAGATGAAATTCAATACGTATGTACATAATAAGAAAAACGAGAGCAATAAGACAGACATTTGAATGCTTAACAAACAACACAATCGCGTCATACTAATTACATGGAATAATAAGAAAATAATCTAAAAAATATAATTCTTCTTCCTTTGTACAGATCTATCAACAAATAGAATATTTGCTCTGTCTTTAACAAAGAAAGAAAATATTGTTTCAGGGCACTAGGGACGTTTGAGGAATTAAGGACTCCCGCTGGGAGCCCGTTTCAGGTTTTAATGCTGCGAACTGTAGCATACGCTCTCCGTATATATTGCTACACGGTGCGAGATTAAAATTACCGGCAGTTACATTTCTTGTACATCGCGAAGACGAGTAAAATATGGATGAGCTGAATGGGTGGTTGAATCTAACAACCCTATAAACACAATGAAATGCTCTGCTGACGTAAATAGTCAAGTGGTAATATGCGATATTCGTGGAATAATGGGGCCGTGTGATCGTAATTCTTGGAATGAGACATAATTTTAATTGCGCGTTTTCGGAGCCTAATAATCGGATTTAATATGGTTTTATACGCCCATCCCTATGAGTCAATGCAATACCTTAAGCGACTTTCAATAAAAGCAAAATACATAATTCGTAAAAGTGAGGTGTCAAAGTACTCGCGGGCTAGAATTAAGCCGTAGCAACCAGATGACAATCTAGAGCAGACACTGTTTGTGTGATCTCCCCATTGCAGGTGCTTATCAAAAATTACCCCAAGGTATTTGTAAGAACTTGTCTGATTCAATGGGATCCTATATATATGTATGTTTAAAGGTGTAGTATCTACAATTTTTAAGCGTGACTGAAAAACAATATATTTTGTTTTCTTTGTGTTAATGGTTAATTTGGTAGCCAAGAGCCAGTCGGAAATTCTATTTAACTCTACATTTACCTTGTGACTAAGTTCTGCAACTTTATCCACAATTACTATAATACATGTGTCGTCTGTGTGCATCAATATTTCTGCAGAGTCTATAATTTGTTGCAGGTCATTTATATACAAAGAAAGAAGAAACGGACCTAATACGGAGCCTTGAGGGACTCCAGTAGCAATATTTTGTTTTGAAGAAGTTATGTTATTGATTTTCACGACCTGAGATCGATCGTGTATATAACTTGATAAAAAGTCAAATACTTTGCCTCGAAACCCACAATGTTTAAGTTTGTCCAATAAGATGGAACGATTCACTGTATCGAATGCTTTCTTTAAATCTAAAAAGACGACAGCTACTAGTTTATTTAATTGTAAAGCCATATTTATCTTTTGCGTTAACGTGAAGACTGCAGTAGCTGTTGAGAAACGGGGTCTGAAGCCATGTTGCTGATGGCAGAGCACATTGTACTTATCAATGAATATTTTCATCCAATTCGATAAAATTTTTTCAAAAACAGTATTGAATATACTTAAAACAGAGATTGCCCTATAATTTGAAGGGTCAGGCGGATCACCTTCTCTATGGATTGGAATGACTTTGGCAATTTTTAGAGAATTTGCATATATTGCTTGAGTAATAGAATGATTGAATATTCGACACAAAACTGGGTCTAATATATCAATATTTTCCTTTAACACCCTTACAGAAATGCCGTCGGGTCCTGACGCTTTATTGGTTGGTGTATTTATTACGTTTGAAACGATGTCACTGAGCTCTATCTCTTCTAAAATAAACGAATTTACTACTGGATTAGGAGCGGGAGGAGCTTCACTATTTAGCTGTGGTGGTTGAGCGGCTAGTGCTGGACCTACAGTAGTAAAATACGTGATGAAGTCTTCGACAGTGTCTGCATCGACAGTGGGAGGATAAACACACTTTTTTGTCTTTTTACCAGTAACCTCGTTTGCTATTCTCCACAGTTGTTCGGAGTCGCCGGCAGCTTGACTGATACGTTTCAAATTAAAATATCTCTTTCGGACTCTCATCATTAACACCGCTTTGTTGCGAAATGTCCTGTACTGACCTAAGTTGTAAGCATTACTCCTATTATGCCTCCATTTGTTATACCAGTATTGTTTTGTTTTAAGTATTTCCAAAATTTGTGTCGTCATCCATGGACAGATAGGCTGATTATAAGAATTTCGAGTATATGTACTGCTACACTCATTTATCAAATGGCTAATAGGGCTAATAAAATTGGATAACTCTATGTGTACATTATCATTGTACATTTGTTCAAAGCCGGCCTCATGGATTTTATCTCTGAGCTTCCTATAATCTAATCTGGTTATAAGCCTCCCGTCATCCTTATTCTTTACACTTTGGCTGTTAAATTCCGTGAAGATAGGCAAATGGTGTGGAAGAGGTAGACTGTACGCTCCACTATGAATTCCAGACTGAATGTTCGTCAATGCGTGATCTATTAGAGTAGCCGTAGTGCTTGTTACACGCGTCGGTTGACATATCAAATTTCGGAAATTAAACGATTTAGGGAAATAATAATAATCCTTGGGTATTGGATTAAGTACATCAATGTTCACGTCACCAACGATTACAACCTGCGCAGCTTGGCAAGCAAGATAAAATTGATTCCATTTTATCAAGAAAACTGCCAAGGCTCGCGTTGGGAGGTCGATAGACCACGCCTACGATATAGCCGGTTTCTATTTTCACGAACAGTACTTCAATATCGCAGGAAGAGAATGTAATCAAAGGCAGTATGGTTAAGTCGAGATTATTTCTCACAAAAAGGGCGACACCGCCCCCACGATAACGTTACACGCAAGGGCGGGATATTAATCTGTAACCTGGCATATCTACGATTTCATCATTCAAAAGCCAAGTTTCACTTGTTGCAATGACGTCATACAGGAAATTATGCACCGACAAACATGAGTTCAGCAGGTTTACGTTTTTTCTTAAACTGCATATGTTACAATGAAAAATGGTCGCATTTTTGTTCAAAGTAAGGTCGTCTATTTCCTTTGATGTGTAAGCCATCTTGATTTAAAGATTGTATCTGTCAGGCTACCCAAATATACGGAATCACGCTATTTGGGCTAAGTCTTCTTCACTTGTAAGGCTGATGACCCTAGAATTATCTGTCTTCCGCATAAGTACTTTGCCATCCGATACCCAGGCGAATTTCCATTTTTGCTCTCGCTTCATTTGGATGGCCTTGGTGGTAGCGCCTTATATTCGGGGCATAGATGTTCATTCACGTACAGCGGTTGAGATTTTTCCGCGCCAAGCATTGCTGTTGTTGGTCTTTTTTTTCTTCTTGCTGCTTATAGGACCATGTCGCGCTTTCGGCGCGCTTTACACCTGACAATGACATTGGCTGGTCCATCACCCTTTGTGCGCACACGATCAGTGGCATCAATGTCTCCGTCAATACGATCGACGTTCAGGAATGTTGCAATCTTTTGCATTGTTTCGTCAAGAACTTCATTTTCAGTGTAGGGATGCCTTTCAATTCAAGATTATTTCTACGACTGTACTGTTTCCATTCAGTCAGTTGCCGCCGTGTTTCTTTAAGTTCTTTGTCCAGCCGCTTGTTTTCTGTTTGACAAATAAGGCTTTGTTTCTGCACCTGAGAAAGTTCTTGTCGAAGGTTTACAATTTCTTGTTTGAACTCTTCAATGTTACTATTGATAAAGCCCATTGAAGCTGCACCTGATTTTAGCTCTGCTTTTATGCTGTTATTTGATCGGTCGATATTTTTCATTTCTGCTTTTACTTCAGACAAAACTTCCGCAAATTTCGCGGTCATTTCCACCATAGTCTTAACAACCTCCTTGATAGATCCAGGTGGTTTGTCTTAGTTGATTAACTTAGTTAATTGTTCGAGAGCGTCACTTTTTCCACTTTCCATGATGCAAAGCAAAATATCAACTATACATCAACTAAAAGCGCACACCGAAGAAGGGTGTAATACGGCAACAGAGAGCAGTTCAGCAGCCGAAATATTTTATATAGAAACAGTAAAAATGGCCGTTACCCCACCTGCAGCGGTGAAAAAACGGTGGTTTAAGCACGTCGTGCTGTTGACACGGCTGCCGAACCACTCTGATGAATCGCCGGGAATCTGTGCTACTTATATGGGTACGCAGAAGGCCCTGCCACGCTGGAAGCGGCCTCATATGGAACCGCGGTTGACTGTAGTACGCCTGCGCGCTGGTCTACTTGTCTGTCTTCGTGACCTCTTGTATCCACACAATGCTAGGAAAGCCTGCATCGGTGAAAAAACGGTGGTTTAAGCACGTCGTGCTGTTGACACGGCTGCCGAACCACTCTGATGATTCGCCGGGAATCCGTGCTACTTATATGGGTACGCAGAAGGCCCTGCCACGCTGGAAGCGGCCTGATATGGAACCGCCGTTGACTGTAGTACGCCTGCGCGCTGGTCTACTTGTCTGTCTTCGTCACCTCTTGTATCCACACAATGCTATAGGAAAGCCTGCATCGGTGAAAAAACGGTGGTTTAAGCACGTCGTGCTGTTGACACGGCTGCCGAACCACTCTGATGAATCGCCGGGAATCCGTGCTACTTATATGGGTACGCAGAAGGCCCTGCCACGCTGGAAGCGGCCTGATATGGAACCGCGGTTGACTGTAGTACGCCTGCGCGCTGGTCTACTTGTCTGTCTTCGTCACCTCTTGTATCCACACAATGCTAGGAAAGCCTGCATCGGTGAGAAAACGGTGGTTTAAGCACGTCGTGCTGTTGACACGGCTGCCGAACCACTCTGATGATTCGCCGGGAATCCGTGCTACTTATATGGGTACGCAGAAGGCCCTGCCACGCTGGAAGCGGCCTGATATGGAACCGCCGTTGACTGTAGTACGCCTGCGCGCTGGTCTACTTGTCTGTCTTCGTCACCTCTTGTATCCACACAATGCTATAGGAAAGCCTGCATCGGTGAAAAAACGGTGGTTTAAGCACGTCGTGCTGTTGACACGGCTGCCGAACCACTCTGATGAATCGCCGGGAATCCGTGCTACTTATATGGGTACGCAGAAGGCCCTGCCACGCTGGAAGCGGCCTCATATGGAACCGCGGTTGACTGTAGTACGCCTGCGCGCTGGTCTACTTGTCTGTCTTCGTCACCTCTTGTATCCACACAATGCTAGGAAAGCCTGCATCGGTGAAAAAACGGTGGTTTAAGCACGTCGTGCTGTTGACACGGCTGCCGAACCACTCTGATGATTCGCCGGGAATCCGTGCTATACTTATATGGGTACGCAGAAGGCCCTGCCACGCTGGAAGCGGCCTGATATGGAACCGCGGTTGACTGTAGTACGCTTGCGCGCTGGTCTACTTGTCTGTCTTTGTCACCTCTTGTATCCACACAATGCTAGGAAAGCCTGCATCGGTGAAAAAACGGTGGTTTAAGCACGTCGTGCTGTTGACACGGCTGCCGAACCACTCTGATGATTCGCCGGGAATCCGTGCTACTTATATGGGTACGCAGAAGGCCCTGCCACGCTGGAAGCGGCCTGATATGGAACCGCGGTTGACTGTAGTACGCCTGCGCGCTGGTCTACTTGTCTGTCTTCGTCACCTCTTGTATCCACACAATGCTATAGGAAAGCCTGCATCGGTGAAAAAACGGTGGTTTAAGCACGTCGTGCTGTTGACACGGCTGCCGAACCACTCTGATGAATCGCCGGGAATCCGTGCTACTTATATGGGTACGCAGAAGGCCCTGCCACGCTGGAAGCGGCCTCATATGGAACCGCGGTTGACTGTAGTACGCCTGCGCGCTGGTCTACTTGTCTGTCTTCGTCACCTCTTGTATCCACACAATGCTAGGAAAGCCTGCATCGGTGAAAAAACGGTGGTTTAAGCACGTCGTGCTGTTGACACGGCTGCCGAACCACTCTGATGAATCGCCGGGAATCCGTGCTACTTATATGGGTACGCAGAAGGCCCTGCCACGCTGGAAGCGGCCTCATATGGAACCGCGGTTGACTGTAGTACGCCTGCGCGCTGGTCTACTTGTCTGTCTTCGTCACCTCTTGTATCCACACAATGCTAGGAAAGCCTGCATCGGTGAAAAAACGGTGGTTTAAGCACGTCGTGCTGTTGACACGGCTGCCGAACCACTCTGACGATTCGCCGGGAATCCGTGCTATACTTATATGGGTACGCAGAAGGCCCTGCCACGCTGGAAGCGGCCTGATATGGAACCGCGGTTGACTGTAGTACGCCTGCGCGCTGGTCTACTTGTCTGTCTTCGTCACCTCTTGTATCCACACAATGCTAGAAAAGCCTGCATCGGTGAAAAAACGGTGGTTTAAGCACGTCGTGCTGTTGACACGGCTGCCGAACCACTCTGATGATTCGCCGGGAATCCGTGCTACTTATATGGGTACGCAGAAGGCCCTGCCACGCTGGAAGCGGCCTGATATGGAACCGCGGTTGACTGTAGTACGCCTGCGCGCTGGTCTACTTGTCTGTCTTCGTCACCTCTTGTATCCACACAATGCTATAGGAAAGCCTGCATCGGTGAAAAAACGGTGGTTTAAGCACGTCGTGCTGTTGACACGGCTGCCGAACCACTCTGATGAATCGCCGGGAATCCGTGCTACTTATATGGGTACGCAGAAGGCCCTGCCACGCTGGAAGCGGCCTGATATGGAACCGCGGTTGACTGTAGTACGCCTGCGCGCTGGTCTACTTGTCTGTCTTCGTCACCTCTTGTATCCACACAATGCTAGGAAAGCCTGCATCGGTGAAAAAACGGTGGTTTAAGCACGTCGTGCTGTTGACACGGCTGCCGAACCACTCTGATGATTCGCCGGGAATCCGTGCTATACTTATATGGGTACGCAGAAGGCCCTGCCACGCTGGAAGCGGCCTGATATGGAACCGCGGTTGACTGTAGTACGCCTGCGCGCTGGTCTACTTGTCTGTCTTCGTCACCTCTTGTATCCACACAATGCTAGGAAAGCCTGCATCGGTGAAAAAACGGTGGTTTAAGCACGTCGTGCTGTTGACACGGCTGCCGAACCACTCTGATGATTCGCCGGGAATCCGTGCTACTTATATGGGTACGCAGAAGGCCCTGCCACGCTGGAAGCGGCCTGATATGGAACCGCGGTTGACTGTAGTACGCCTGCGCGCTGGTCTACTTGTCTGTCTTCGTCACCTCTTGTATCCACACAATGCTATAGGAAAGCCTGCATCGGTGAAAAAACGGTGGTTTAAGCACGTCGTGCTGTTGACACGGCTGCCGAACCACTCTGATGAATCGCCGGGAATCCGTGCTACTTATATGGGTACGCAGAAGGCCCTGCCACGCTGGAAGCGGCCTCATATGGAACCGCGGTTGACTGTAGTACGCCTGCGCGCTGGTCTACTTGTCTGTCTTCGTCACCTCTTGTATCCACACAATGCTAGGAAAGCCTGCATCGGTGAAAAAACGGTGGTTTAAGCACGTCGTGCTGTTGACACGGCTGCCGAACCACTCTGATGAATCGCCGGGAATCCGTGCTACTTATATGGGTACGCAGAAGGCCCTGCCACGCTGGAAGCGGCCTCATATGGAACCGCGGTTGACTGTAGTACGCCTGCGCGCTGGTCTACTTGTCTGTCTTCGTCACCTCTTGTATCCACACAATGCTAGGAAAGCCTGCATCGGTGAAAAAACGGTGGTTTAAGCACGTCGTGCTGTTGACACGGCTGCCGAACCACTCTGATGATTCGCCGGGAATCCGTGCTATACTTATATGGGTACGCAGAAGGCCCTGCCACGCTGGAAGCGGCCTGATATGGAACCGCGGTTGACTGTAGTACGCCTGCGCGCTGGTCTACTTGTCTGTCTTCGTCACCTCTTGTATCCACACAATGCTAGAAAAGCCTGCATCGGTGAAAAAACGGTGGTTTAAGCACGTCGTGCTGTTGACACGGCTGCCGAACCACTCTGATGATTCGCCGGGAATCCGTGCTACTTATATGGGTACGCTGAAGGCCCTGCCACGCTGGAAGCGGCCTGATATGGAACCGCGGTTGACTGTAGTACGCCTGCGCGCTGGTCTACTTGTCTGTCTTCGTCACCTCTTGTATCCACACAATGCTATAGGAAAGCCTGCATCGGTGAAAAAACGGTGGTTTAAGCACGTCGTGCTGTTGACACGGCTGCCGAACCACTCTGATGAATCGCCGGGAATCCGTGCTACTTATATGGGTACGCAGAAGGCCCTGCCACGCTGGAAGCGGCCTGATATGGAACCGCGGTTGACTGTAGTACGCCTGCGCGCTGGTCTACTTGTCTGTCTTCGTCAACTCTTGTAGCCACACCATGCTAGGAAAGCCTGCATCGGTGAAAAAACGGTGGTTTAAGCACGTCGTGCTGTTGACACGGCTGCCGAACCAGTCTGATGAATCGCCGGGAATCCGTGCTATACTTATATGGGTACGCAGAAGGCCCTGCCACGCTGGAAGCGGCCTGATATGGAACCGCGGTTGACTGTAGTACGCCTGCGCGCTGGTCTACTTGTCTGTCTTCGTCACCTCTTGTAGCCACACCATGCTAGGAAAGCCTGCATCGGTGAAAAAACGGTGGTTTAAGCACGTCGTGCTGTTGACACGGCTGCCGAACCACTGTCCACTCTGGCGCAGTCTGAAAGCAGGGT
Source organism: Dermacentor albipictus (assembly GCF_038994185.2). Lineage (NCBI taxonomy): Eukaryota > Metazoa > Arthropoda > Arachnida > Ixodida > Ixodidae > Dermacentor > Dermacentor albipictus. Next base: position 277,693,423 of record NC_091821.1, on the reverse strand, counting down.
GTGTTCGAGGCTTTGCGACGACATTGGCATACGTGAGAAGAATGTGCTACAGGATGCGGCTGATGGGACACTGGCACAACATCGGCAATTTCTTCTTCGATCACCTGCCGAGTAGCGGGTGACAGGTAATATTGTGACTCGGGGACGAGGATTATAGACGGGCTCTTGGAGTGGAAGAAGAGGAGAGGAAAAGTTTATACAATATGTACAAAGAGCAGGCAATAACATACACGTAGTGGGGCTAACGAGCGCACCAGACCTATGGGGCGGCGGCTGGTGACTTTCCCTGTAACAATGGGCCGGTTCTGCCTTAAATTCCTTCCGCAGGAACGGGGCGGCTGATGACGCCTTCCTCTTTCGTCGCGGGAAAAATTCTAGCTGCACATCACCTGACTCCACGGCAAGGGGTCAGCAGTTCTGCGGAATTCTGAAGGCTGTCAGTGGATTCGTTGTGGTGCTCTGTGCCCCCTGGCTCCTCAGTTTGACTCACGGAAAAGGGTCGGCAGCTTCTTGGAACTTTGAAGTTCGTCAATGGATGTTTGAGGCCCAGCCCAAGGGCAACCACTTCAGAAGAACGAAGGGGGAGAGCGCTCGTTGCCTCGATGGTAGGCATGCAGTGTGGCACCACAGTGAAGAGCAGGACGCAGCCAGGGCTGCTGCTGAGAAAACTGCACCAGTGAAAGCTGGAAAGCTACTTTCTCGCGAATGAACGCCTTGACCTGAGATGATGGTCAGGCCAGCGAGACTCTTGTCGAGTCAAGGCCTGCTGTTTCGGGAGCTCGTCGTCGCTCAGATACAACTTGATCAGCTCCGCTACGCTTCTCGGGTTTTTTGCGAGCAGGATCTGAAAGGCGTCATCGCCAATGCCTTTCATAATGTGTTTGGTTTTTTGAGAGTCGGGCATGGAGTTATCGACGCGCTTTGAGTGATCGAGAACATCCTGAATGTAACTTATGAACGACTCTCCCGGCTGCTGTGTCCGCTCGCGCAAAGGCGGTTCGGCACGCAGCTGTCGCAATGCGGGACGCCCAAACACTTCTATGAGGGCGGCCTTGAATGCGAATCAGGCTGGAAAATATGCTTCGTGGTTTTTAAAGCAGAGGTCAGCCACATTAGAAAGATAGAAGATGATAGTTTAATGGCGTCATCCCATCGGTTGTGGACGCTTACCCTATCGTAATACGATAGCCAGTCCTCTGTATTACTGTCGTCTGTGCCGCTGAAGACCACTGGATCTCTCTGGTAAGGCGCACCGGAGCAGATGACGGGCGGAGGGCCGTTTGAAGGCGGGGCGTGGTGTTCTGAGCGCGAAAGAAGCCCGTGAATACACGCAAAATTGCCACGTTATTGGCCGCTCGAGGCACTTTACGTTTAGTCGCGGGCTTCTCTCATACTTGGTAAAACATTTTTACGTAGCATGTTTTGAAAAAAAAAAGGAAAGGTGTATCGGGAGTTTTTCATGTTGCTCTACAATTTTGTCATTGATACTTTTCATATAATTATAATATTTGAGAAGTTCATTAATTAAATAAAACTAATTATGTAATTAGGCGGCATGCAAAAATGCTCTACCTCCAAGCCACGGCAAACAATATTAGCTCGGTTCTGTCGCGAAAACGTGGCATTTGCATATTTTTAACGTTTGGCAAAAAGTTACGTGGGACACCCTATATACATACACAGCCGGGACGTCGTGGCGACAAGTGGTACCAGTAGCACATATCAGACCACTTTTTTGGGCTTCACTATCTCCGGCATCGGCCCTGGAAAGAGGCCTGAAAAATAACTGATGCGGAAAAGTGGTGACAACTCGCTGGAAAAGAGTTTGTTTTTAAAAACGCTGCCAAGAAAAAACGGTTGCTGCCTTGACGAAGACCTTGCCGAAGCGTTGTCTTCAAGCGGCATTCCACTACTGCTCATCGCTTCCAAGTTTCCATCTTGCTTCGAACTTATGCCCTGTTTGTCAAGAAAATAGTCAAGTGGCTTGCCAGCCTTGAAAAACTCTCAGGCCGTCGGATTGTTGCTGAAAAGCAAAAAAGCTCTCCTGCCATTTGGATCAAGGGTTCTAGTAGCAAAGGTCGCCAGTCGTGCCACTTTCTTGCTGCACGGCAAAAGAATGGTTGCATGTTTATCACTGGGTCTTCATCAGACCACCATCCATTGTACTTCGTAGCTTGTTCATAGAATTTATAGAACGCTATCCATCCTTCTGGAGTGTTGGGTAAGCCATCGAACTTTTCAGGACGTATTATTTGTGGTGAATGCTTCTCTTGCTCTGCTAAAGTACAAGAAAAAGTCTCAATAACAGTTAATTGCTGCGAAATATGCTGTTGTTGAATTGATATAGCTCGAAGAACTGCCGGTACTTCGTCAGATGAAAAGACGTTGAAAGGACGCCGTGGAATATTGTCTTTTATAGAATCTTGCTTCAGAAGTTCATCTGAAGACACGGAGGCTTCATCCACAATGACATTCAGAAGCTCACTGGCAGTGACGTCTTCTAGAAGGTCAATGGCGGCTTAGCCCTCGACATTTCTCGAATACTACAGAGTGGCTGCGGTTGTCCACAAAGTCACCTAGCTAGATTATTGCGCTCGTCGCTGGTTGTGCGACGAGTGCAAATTATTCAACTAGCCTGCACAAAACAAACGGGCAGGATACCTCTTTTTTTTTCTCGTGTTGCCATTTATATCTGCTTCTTTATTCGGTTCCCCATCCCCTGCTCCTTTACTCTCGATTCTATCTTGTCTTGTTCTTCTTCTTTAACTGCCTGAGTACGCTTCATGATTTTGTCAGCGCTATTACAACTTGATCGCCAACTTGATCCCTGCACGGTTCTACCTGCACGCTTTATTTATTTACTGCGAAAGCAATATCGATTGTTAACTACATAAAATAACAGAAAAAGCAGCATTTTATTTCTGAACATAATATTCGATAAGAAGCTGATGAATGTAAATTACAGAAAATCAATGCTTTTCCTTCTTTATGCCATCTTTATAAGTTACGGACTGCCTTGGCATCAACGCTGAACGGTCTTGATAATCGTCATTTTGCTGTTGGAAAAGTGCTTAGACGGTGGAATGATCCACCAACAGAAACTGAAACTCTGAGCGTTAATAAGTTTTCTAGCGGAGAGTAGTATAGTATTATATTTGTAACACCTCTCTAGATTTTTTATGTTATTCATCATTTCATTGCTTGCTCATTTATATGTACTTTGCTGTGTTGTACTTGCTATTTTCGTATTCATTATGCCCTACATTCATCAATTGTATTGTGTTTTCTTATCTGCACATTCTTTCCATTGTCTTGTTGCACCAACTAAAATAATTATTGATTCATGCGCAGTGGCGCCAAGTGCTCGTTATTGTGTTTTTATTGCCCATTTGTGTCATTTATTCATCAGACAATGGAATGTTACAAAAATACCAGTGTTGCCATCATTTACAGTGTCATCATGAATTAATTAATATAATACACGTTTTTTGGCAGCGCTCTGTCAGAGTATATGGTTCCGCATTTTACGACAAATTTCTGTGGCCCTGACGCTGCTCAAATGCTCTCGCAAAAATTTTTGCGTGCGAGCTTACTGTATCTGCATTACCTTAGAACGTATTTCGTTGAAATAAATACATAATGAATTACTAATAAAAATAAAGTGGAGTGAAGTAAACGCAATAACGAAAAGAAAACGTGGGCTCGAAATGAGCACCAGTAAATGCAAAAGGTCTGCGAACCACAAACGGAAAGCATCGCTGGCTTAGAAATTTCGGTTCGTTCGGCGCGCACGCTGCTCGTGTCAAGTTAGGCGTCATCACCATTCGACTAAAGCAAGTCTGAGACGTCCTTGTCGAGGAAAAGAGCCCTGGATTCCGGTTCCAATTGTTCTCTACTAGTGTTCGGGCAGCTGTATACGGATGACTGCGCCCTGTGCGGGGTCAACGCAGAAAAACCTGCTTGGCTTCTCGGAGCGCCAAACTGCGGCTAGTCGTTCAAATTTGTACCTGAAGCTGCAGACTGTTGCGCTGCCGAGAAACGCGCCAGCGTGTGGGACAAGGGCAGGCCGGAAAATCGAGAGTGACAAATGTCTGTGCGTGCAGCATTTCCAAAAGCTGTGAGTGTGACGACTCATGCAGGTGGACATTGTCGCACTTCCATGCGGCATCTCGCCTTGCAGGACACCTGACCTGTGGAGACTCGCGAGCCATTCTCCGGAGATCTTCGATATTATTTGGAGGCCACAACTACCCCAGTGCAGAGACAAGCTCATTTTGCTGATTGTTCATTATAGGGCTATGCGAATAGCAATCTTCGAGACCACACGGAATGCGAATCGAATAGTGCTAGAAGCGAATCGAATCGAATATCTTTTTAATAGTTTTCGAATATTGAACAGCCATTCACCCCTTAGATATAAAGCGATTTTCACAACCCGGCAGTGCATTCACAATATCGGAGAGCTTCTGTCATTAGACTGCACGTTATGAAGCGTTGCTTATTAAAAGCACAAATGGAGTATTAGGAGAAAACCAGCTGTTTATTCGCCTACTCGGGAGTCATTGGTGAGTGCGAATGATTAGTTGTAGAAGTCTGGTTCCCTCAGTGCTCCAGAACGTAGCTGCACTCCTGCTTTACGTCTCTTCTCGTGGCTGCCGGAATGACATTTATCTGGAAGTCGGCGATTTTAAGTATTTTGCAAAACTATTCGCAAAAATTCGTCTTTACGAATAGTGACTATTCGTTTCGTTACTCGAAATTTTCGAATATTCACACGTCCCCAAAAGATTAGCAATGTACAACGCATGTGTGGCACTGTAACAAAGCGCACGCTCCTCCATCATCTAGTAGATGAATTGTTATGCTCGTGTTTTCGGATGTCTATTATAGGTTTCGCCCTCCTTGTCCAAAAGAGTTTCCTGGTGTCAAATGACTGCTGGCGGTGGAGGCGCAGTAACACGGCTCACCATCCAGTGCTGGACTTTATTTTTTTGTCACTTCACCTCGCTCCTTTCCAACGGTTTCTCTGGTGCCTGACTGGTAAATCTACGTACTGTGGTCCTATAGCTTGGCCTACCGCAAGTGTGCACACCGTTTCATTGTACTCGGCTGTGTGGTCCACTTCCTTCACCATTGACCTGCGTGCTGGTAATTGACTTTCTTGTAACTATGACTCTCTTGAGGCTTGTTGAGTGTGGTTGACCTTTTGGTTCGCACGCTTCGCTCAAGTAGGCGTGGTTGTGCGCTTAGCATCCGGGCGTGCCGGAGAGTAAGGCAGGTCTAATTACAGGATCAGATGAAGAGGATCAGTTCCGGCCGCAATCTGGGAACGCGTTTGTCACTTCCACCTTCTCGTGGTACCACCAGGAAACGCTGGACATGCTTTGGAAGCCCGCTGGGCTAAGTGACGTGACATACAGGGTGTGCCCGGAAAGTAATGCAATTTTATCCGCCCAAAAACGTCTATACAAGATATCGTTCAAACGTTTAGAATTCTTCGAAGAAGTCTCCTCTGGCATCTGTACATTTTTGCCAGCGACTCTGCCATCTACTGTACGCATCCTGGAAGGCATCGACGGGAACCTTTTTCAGAGCCTTTGTCACGGCGGTTTGGATGGCTTCGATGGTCCCAAAACGGGCTCCTTTCAGGGCGCTCTTGATTATCGGGAAGAGGAAAAAGTCCGCCGGAGCCAGTTCAGGACTATAGGGGGGCTGGGGCAGCGTCACCAAGTTATGCTTGGCCAGGAACAAAACGCCAGGTGGTTTGCGAAGCATGCACAAACGTGTAACACTGCTTCTTCGCCGAGCGGAGCGAGGCTGGGTCGCTCCCCGAGGAGGCCGCTCAAAACAAACACACACACACACACACGCACACGCACACGCACACGCACACGCACACGCACACGCACACGCACACACACGCACACGCACACGCACACGCACACGCACACGCACACACACACACACACACACACACACACACACACGCGCGCGGTAAGATAGTCAAAAAGACAATTTGGAACTGCTTTTTCGTTGTTTTGCGATGACGTACAAAGCTGTAAAAATGAAGGGTCCAACTTCACCTGAAGAAATGGACTGCATTGACGTAAATCATGCAAATGTTACATAAGTGTCTCTTTGTGTGAACTACCATTCAGGTGGCATATTATTTCATCCAGTTTGTTCCACATTTGGGCCTGACGTGATGAGCTCCATAACCATCATTTGTTGCTCACAGAGGCAACTTCTGCATGCGTTGCTTATCGCTGGCCAGAGATTCGGCCTTTTACAGATTAAAAACAACAATAAGGGCAGTTCTTGCTATGCTGTCATTCACAATGATTCAGGAAATCTGGATTTGAAAGCCTCCCAGATGGCTTGCATTTAATTGGTCCATGGACATCTCAGTCGGTTCGCGAAACAGAACTTGTTGCAGTCTTAAAGAGGTACTACCGGAATATTTTTGTCTTATTTCGTTTTCGACACCTGTCGACCTAGTAAGAAGCGGAATATTCGCATCACCTGAGCTTGATATGGTGGTCTCCTGGTACACAGATACGGAGGCACCATGATCACGCTGCCGAAAGTTGAGTCCGTTCAGCACTCATGGGATAAGAGGGGATAGCCCTGTGCGTCCTTGAGAAGCAAAAATTGGAAGGACCGACATGATCATTGTATATGGCCACCGCACCGGGATGACTGGTGTGCCTTTTAGTTGCTTGCAAGTTTGTTATGCCACGTTACCGCTACCTCCATTTTCGGTGACGAGAATGAGTCTCCTTTTTTACTCTGAATCCACACTGGACCTGGTGCGAGTTTTGAATGGGTCACATAGACTGTGCTGTAAGTATTTGTCACGCTCTGAAGGAAATGAGGTGTTGCTTGATGCGAAAGCAAGGGCACCATCCTGCATTTCCGTATGAGTTTTCACCCTGGTGGCACAAAAGCCCAGTCCCTCACGTGAGTGCATTGAAAATTTTATTTCTTCACTAAGGTTTTCCTTTCTTCAGTGTGGAACTTCATTTCTTCCATTACTTCCCTTTTTTCACAGAGTGAAGAAAAGAAGTTTGATAACATTGATAGCGATCGTAAATTGTTAGGCAACTACGCAGAATCGACCGTATAAATTGCAGCAAATATTCGCTTACTAATTAAATAAAGAAGCATGGTGTCATGCGCACAGAGACATATATGAAAAGATCTCACTCAGTGACCGGGAGCACTTACTGTGACATCGTCGGCATAATGAAGGGCGTCAACAGCACTGAGCGAAACATTCGTGCTGCCTCTCACTTCACCTCGTCTCAGCAACTTGAGGTGCGGCCACCTGCAACACGAGGTGCGCGGGATGACAGCGTGCATGAACCCCACCAGACATCTCGGGTCGCCCTGAACTTTTACACCTGCCGCAGATTACTTCCAAGTTACTTTGCGCAGCCGCGCGCGAGCAGCCATGCTGGGGACCGTAGCCACGAACAGTCACGGCCAGTCAAGAGGAGGAGACGCGCGCACTTCTGTAGACCGCGCTTGATCATGCGACTTCCAACATTGGGCGCGTATCACCATCCTTCTCGGCTCACCCTCGCAAGCTTTTGCTACCCCCCTCCCCCCCCCACAGCAAACGGCGCGCGGGGCGCGATCTTACCACACTTGGACTTATCCGAAACATAACGACGAAGGCAAAATTTTGCCAGGAGCTTCCTGTAATTGCCATGAAAGTAAAAGAATTAAAAAAAACCTTACCATGGTTAACTGGTTTCAAACGGGCCGTGCCGAAGCGAATCTATATGCTTATGACTGCATTAGTTTATTTCGTCTAAAGGCGTCCACAGGCGGCGCACCCGCAACATGGAAATGACCGCGTGGCAAACATACTGTATCCGCAATAGGCACAAGTTCCGGGAGGCTACCTGAGCCAGGAGCCTGAAAAGCCCGTTACCAAACACTTAACACGTTTTTGTCGAGGCCAGCGATCCCTCAGATGATAAGAACTAGCCACCTCCTGTGCCTGAGTGAGGTCTTGGATTTGCAGAGACGCAATCGGCAAATACGGATTGAAGTAGGGAAGTCACCACGGCGCGTATTAGTGCCCGAACAGCCACGTCTCCAGATGGCCTACCTACTAATAAGCCTCGGAGGCAAAGGTGCAACTTGCTGGTCTGCTGCCCGACGTCATCGCAGCGGCGCAAATACTGAACGAGTGGTGTCTCAGCCGAGTAACGTTTATTTCGAAGCGGCCGAGCAGAGCTCATCGAAGATTATCGCCCATTCATGGTCACGAGCGTCGTATACAGGCTGTTTGCAAGCATATGCAAGTAGCCTCACTGAGCTGCAAAATGGTTTATGCCTAACCTGGCAGCTGGAGGACACCCTGTTCATCCTCACTCAGTGCGTGGAAATCGCCGGGATAGAACAGTGCTCCCTACTCTCCTTAGACATTGAGGGAGAATATGACAACGTCTTCCAGGCTACCATCTCGCCTGTCTTACGGCGATGGGACTGCCAGGGCCGCTTCTTTCTAACGTACGGCGCCTATACAGAGAGAAAGTGGTGATTGCCCGATTCGGCTCAGTGCAGTCGGAGCCTGTCAGGGTTATGAAAGGGCTACGGCATGGGTACCCGGTGTCCACACTACTGTACATCTTTTAAGTTTCCACCCTGGAACAAAAACTTCTCAGCTGTGGCCTTGGATTCAAGTTGCGTTACAGTGCAAGGGGGTTGGTTGGGAACTGCAGATTTTGGCCGTCGCTGGTGGCGTATCATTCATGGCGGAGAGTCCACAAAGCGCTAATTGACGTTTGTCACTATGATATCATGCGCCTGGGGCTCCGCTTGCAGGAAAACAGCAGTCATACATCTCACAGACAGGCGACGTCACCCTAAAGTTTCGAGACGAAAACCTGGCAGTGTGCCCAGCGTATCTGGGGCGCAGCTGTCGAGTGACCCGGAGCTCTGCCGCCACCATCCACCATGATGAAGGGGTTCGCGCCTTGTCGGGTTACTACCGATACGTGATGGTACGTGACTTGTGAAAACTCGTACGCGTGCGAGCGGTACATGTGCAAGCAAACCGAGTCGTTTGCCTCTCGTTGCCCTCACCGGAGTGACGACAGTGAGAAGTTTGCATAATAGCTCTGGGATGTCACGGCGTGGTCGTCAACGAGGCAATGCAAGACCGCCTATAGGGCGTTCAAGTTTCTAAGATCGCTTATCGCGGCCCACTACAGTCGAACGCCTTTATAACGGAGTGCTTTATAACGGAACGCATTTATGACGGAGGGCGGGGTGGATGACAGTGCGAGAGTATGCGTTGTGTGTTTGGGGTGTTGTCTACGGTGTTTACATTTTGGAGGTGGTGAGTCTAGCACTTATGGGTAGGGCGTTTGTTTGTGCTTGTCTTATAAGTGCACCTTGCCTGCATTGCAGTATTGCGCATATTTTGGGAACAATCATCTGACCTCTTGGTACTTACTGCCTTAATCTGATGTGCGCGCGTTGTGCTAAGTCGCACATCGAGCGTTGGAGAGAAGAAGCTAGGAGATAACGTCTCCTGTCGTCTGTTCTCCTCTGCCTTTCGCACTTCTTGGGCAGAGTTTTGCGCCTGAATTTCATATGATTTTCGTGGCAGTGCTTATATTATTTTGTTGTATTTGTATTTCTGTATATTTGCATTTTGTTGTATTTGTATTTTGTAGAACAGCTCATTTCACTGTTATTTCTTTCTATGCTACAATACCGAGGTGTTACTTCTACATGCATTCTATTTATTCCTGATATGATACGCTTCCTTTAGCTTCTCTCACGCAAGTGCATCTCCACTCCTTCCTTTATTTGGATGCTAGATGATAGTGACGGGGCTCACACGAACAGGATCTACAATGTGCCGCTAAATGCGACATTACATCCTTCTTGATAGACAGCTCATGTTCATGCTCGATCATTGATACAACGACCTGTTTGTCCGATGTGGACTTTTCTACATGTAAGTGGAATTTCGTATACGACGGCTGTATATATTGTATCTCACTGTCCCATCAAAAGTTTGCGCTTATTATTCGACGCTTAAATCAATAAACGTATTTTAATCCTAGCGCCATGGTTTCTGAAAGTTACCATAATGTGAAACCCAACTCGCCGAATTCGCTCGCGACATTTACAGCACATGAACGCCATTTACAACCCGACGCCATCTTAGATTTTTCTGAAGCATGTCGGCGTATTTCCCATAATTACTTTCTCGTTAAATTGTGTATTGTTGGATCACCACTTAAACTATCAGCGACAAGGCCATCTGCAGTATGGTTCGGCGAATAGTCCAAAAGAAGATTTTTTTTGCGCGTACGCTGGGCTGAACTTCGGTGTATATGTGAAAATATCGTTGAATGGGAAAAAACCACTTTCGTCTCTTGGTGCTGCATACACCTTCTTTATCAAATCCACTATGTAAGCTCGTGTTCGTGTGGCCCACGTGCTGCCGGAATGCCCCGCCGTGTACGCCCAGAAAAGGCTGCGCTTCAAACTTAAGGCTCCTCTATAGGCCGCCATTCATTCTCTCCTGGCGCAATAATTAGACCTATTACCAGTTAATGACCTTGAAAGAACAGCTTTCAGTGAAGTGAAAGGACAGACACGTCACGTGCTCGAAATTCTAGGGACAATTTTGTGCGGCGACTCGCCTCGGTCGTTATGTGCCGTTTGTTCTACGGCGAAGTTGTATACCTTTACCGTCCAAGCAAATTTTCGTGCCGTTGTTGGCGTGGTTAGCAAACAACGTGGACCAATCCCGGAGATACTGCAATGCCGGGCCGACCGGCGGCAGTGGTGAAGCAGGCGTTAAGCACTTTCATACGTGGGCTGATCCCGAAGATAGTGCAATACCTGCTCGACCCGCGGCGGAGGTGAAGCAGGCGATAAGCACTCCCCATACGTGGGCCGATCTCGAAGATAGTGAAATACCGGGCCGACCGACGGCTGAGGTGCAGTTCGCCATTAAGGGGCCCACATACACAGCTTCGCTGTACATCTTTCTTCACAGACTGGAAGGGCACTGAGTTTTTTTTTTCGCTTTTAGATGTGTGACTCCTTGCGCGTGCTGAAGTCTATTTTAATATATATATTTTTCTTAAAGGAAACAACTATTATGTGTAGAAGTGAAAATAGTTAGTCCCCATTAAGTCCCACCTACAGCACATAGCCTAATAACATGGATCGTTGTAAAAGGCTGCGCTCATTGCCCACAACCTCCTAGTTGTTATAACATCAGGTGGTCCTCAACCAATCGGCGGATTATCACCGCTGTTATTCCTAATCTATATAAATGATCCACCGACCATAGGTGCCGACTACGGGGGGGAGGGGCTCCGGGGCCCGAGTCCCCTCCGGAGTTTTCCCGTGGAGGGGGGCTCAGCCCCCCCGCCCCCATCCCCCCTACACACACCCGCCTAAAGTGTCATTACCAGAGCATTGTCACCCACATCATTTGAGGTTTCTTTTGAATTTTCTCGACCTTTTCACTTGAAATTTTACTGGGGCTAATAGCTTACTGCATCATTGTTGGCACGGACGTTCCACGGCTTTTAATTCATACTTTCGTTTTATATCTGCAAATTCTGACAATAGGAGGACACGGGCATGAGAAGCACTAGCGGCGGCTGCCTCATGCGTATTTCTCACTTCAACATTGTTTTAAATTTCCATTGTAAACACCATGCACATATACAATATATCTAAATATACACATGGGACAAGGTTGATTAAATTCTGAAAGAGAGGGAGCTAGCATATTAAAAATTATTTCTAAAGGTGTGGATAGCCTACGGCTAGATAATGAATATGCTGTTGTATGTTGACCACGCTTCAATTTTCTTTGCGTGTTTTCTTCAGCATGAAAAAAACTTATAGACTTAGTTACCTCGGCAGAGCCTTTGATCAATGACGCATGAAATGCACGTGAATGGTGTGAATCAGCATTGCTTCTCTATCCAGTAAGCAATGCTAACGGCTCATAAAAAAATTATAATAATTTACATAATTTATTATGGATGGAAACATAGTTTCAGTTTCAGTTTATTACCTTAAATGTCTCCCGCAGGGGTACTACATAAGGGATGTGTTTTTTATAACATAGCAAAAACATCGTGAGACAGACAGACAGACTGAACTTTTATTGAGGTTCTAAGGGACTAGCCGGCGGAGACCCGTTGGGGCCCCCGGCTCGCCGCTGGCTGCTCCCATGTCGGAATCGGGAGGCCAAGCGTCTCCGCTCTTTCACGGGCCCTCTGGACGGCCATGGACTGGAGCTTGAGTTCCATACTAGATGTGGCCTCGTCCCAGTCCCGTTCGCTAGTGAAGGACGTATCCCGTAACGCAGGACACTGCCAGAGCATATGAGATAGAGTGCTAGCCTCCTCCCCACAATCCGGGCACTGTGGGTCAATTTCTGGGTAAATCCTGCTTAAGAAACCTCGCGAGGGATATGACCTCGTCTGAAGCATCCAAAGCGTGATCGATTGAAATCTGCATAGATTCGGGTGTGGAGGCGGGAAGCGCCTGCGTTCCTTTTTATAATGGGAGACGATCTCATAAAAGATTAATAAGGGGTCGCTGTGGCCGAGCTCCTCCGGATCCAACGCAGCCCCACCGCCGTCGCGGCGCGTTAATTCTCGCGCACGGCGGTGAGCAATCCCATTGGGGTTCGGGCAGCCCGGCAGCACGTTGTCGCCCATGTGAGCGGGGAACCATATAATATAATGCACGGGGTCACAATTAGTTCTGGACTTGCTTTTCAGAATCGCCTCCACCTGTCTCGCAACCATTCCTGAAGCGAAAGCCCTGACGGCTTCGCGTGAGTCAGTGTAGATATACGGCCTTTTTGAATCCTGCATCGCCAGCGCAAGCGCCACCTGTTCTGCCACGTCGGCCGTCACAGCGCCTACCGAGGCCGCAGAGAGGAGCTCGCCCTTTTCGCTGACCGCCATGACCGTGAATTTACCGGAGCGCCCATATTGAGCTGCGTCCACGAAGGCTTCCATGCCGATCGTTTTCTTCAATATCGCCCTGGCACGAGCTGCTCGCCTGCCCGCATTATGCTGTAGGTGAACGTTTCTAGGGAAGGGACCGACGACGTGGGTCCTTCTGGAGTTCTCGTCCAACCGACCCGCCTCGCTGTGACTGTAACGCGGCTGGAAGCCCGCCGCCTCCAAGAAGCGCCTACCGACGCTGGAACCCGAAAGCCTCGTGATCTGCGCCGCTCGTTGCGCCTCTATGAGTTCGAGGGTGGTGTTATGAACGCCGAGCTGCATTAGCCTGTCCGTGCTCGCCGTGATCGGAATACCCAGTACCTTCTTGACGCTTCTCCGCATCAACGTGTCAAGCTTGTCCCTTTCAGCCTTAGTCCACTGCAGGGCCGAGACCACATAGTTGATGTGGCTCATAAGAAAAGCCTGATGCACCCTAAGTAGGTTGTCCTCGCCTAGGCCCCCCTTCTTATTGGAGACTCTCATGATTAATCTGAGAATATTCTCGGTTTTGGCATTACAGCCCCTGGCATTGAGCAACAATCCTAGAACTCTAATCGAATGCACCCTGGGGATCTTCTGGCCGTCCCGCGTGTATAAATCTATGGGGATCTGCTCGGGCGGCACGAGCCCCCGAACCCCCTGCCGTTTAGTGCTTGCGTATAAAAATGAACACAAAAAGAACATCAACTATATTACTTCTATGGCTAACTTAAAACTACACGAAACTCCATACAGCACAAGAAAGCCAGAGTACTGGCACGTACCAAAATCGCGCACAAACTATGGATCACAAATGCTGTGCTCCAGGCTACCTCGGTTATTAAACGATCTTATTGTTAATAAAATTGACATTGCAACTTGTTCTCTTCCTGATATTCTTGATTTTTTCTCTCATATGTGAGTTGTACAATGCCTGTGTGCTTTTGAGGCGCAGTGAGATTTCGTGTTTTTGCTTGGTTGCTCACATCTTGCTTTTGTTGTATTTTTTTTTCTTCGCCGGATTTGCGATGCGTATGCATGATATGTTGTAATGCTTGAATATGTAAGTACTTGGGAAAACTGTATTTCCGCTCTGCTGCTCCCTTATTTTCTTTCTGTATTTTTGAGGGTATCTGGGGCTGGTCAAGCTGCTACGAGCAGCTTTTTCCCCACTTTACCCCCGCAAAGCTGTATTTAGTTTTTGTGGAAATAAAGCATACATACATACATACATACATACATACATACATACATACATACATACATACATACATACATACATACATACATACATACATACATACATACATACATACATACATACATACATACATACATACATACATACATACATACATACATACGTACATACATACATTGCCGGTCTGTATAACATGAGCTCTGACTTGGTCGGGGAGAGTTGGAGACCCGTGCCCTCCAGGAAGGACTGGGTCACGTCCAAGGCCTCCTGGAGCGCCTGTTCCACGGCCGCCTCCGAGCCTCCCGGACACCAGATCCTAATGTCGTCGGCGTACAGCGCGTGTCCCACGTTTGGTACGGCGGCCAGCCGCTTCGAGAGCCCCTGTATTCCAATGTTAAACAGGAGGGGGGAGATCACCACCCCTTGTGGCGTGCCTCTGTTTCCTAGCGAGAATGGTTCTGATTTGGTCTGCTCCACCTTGACGACCTCCGTCCTGCCCCTCAGGAAGGACTCCACAAACGCGAAAAATCTACCTCCCAAGTTCAATGCCAAAATCTCATTTAAGATGAAGTCGTGCGACACTGTGTCGAAGGCTTTGGACAAGTCTAGTGTAAGAATGCCCCTGACGTCTCTAGTCCTGTTGTCGATAACCTGTCTTTTTAGCCGTAGCATGACGTCCTGTGTGGAAAAGAGATGGTCTAAACCCTACCATATTGTACGAGAACAACCCCTCGCGCTCTATGTGTTTAGGGATCCTGTTATGCATAGCATGCTCGGCAACCTTACCTAAACATGACGTGAGCGAAATGGGCCTGAGGTTGTCCAGGCTTGGGGGCGTTCCAGGCTTAGGAATCAGTACCACCGTCGCCTGCTTCCACGAGTCCGGAACACTACCTATATCCTCCCATACCTTGTTGATTTCCTTTGCAATGGTGCTAATGGACCGATCGTTCAGGTTCATCAAAACCCGATTGGTTGTGCCATCCGGCCCAGGGGCCGACCTGCCATTGAGATTGTGGAGCCCCTCCCTGATATCTGCCTCAGAAAACGGATCATCGAGCTTTGGGGCGTCCTCCCCCACGTATTGAGGGCATTCCCGTAGTTCATTCTTCCCTTCCGGAAGATACTTCCTTGCCAGGTCTCGGAGAAGGTACGTATCGGAATGACCCCCCTGTTTTTGCTTATGCACAAGTCTATCTACGGCGAGTCTCTGATTACCCTTGGTCTGTTTATCATCGAGCAGGTGCTTAAGAAGGTTCTATTTTCCCCCGTGCGCATTCGCCCGTCTGCTGCCGAGCAGGCTTTGTTCCATTGCTGTCTGTTGAGCTCCAGACAGTGTGCCTCTATGCTGCGATTAAGCTCCGCGATCTTTTTTCTCAGCCTGCGGTTTAGCCTTTGCGTTTTCCATCTCTCCAGCACTGGCCTTTTGGCCTCCAGGAGATGCGCCAGGCGCGCGTCCATCATGGGGGTCTTAAGGTCCATGGATATTTCCTTGGTGGCCCTTTCAACGTCTCTCTTGGCTATGGCGTTGGGCTGCTGAGCACGAAGTCGCGGGATCCAATCCCGGCCACGGCGGCCGCAATTAGATGGGGGCGAAATGCGAAAACACACTTGTACTTAGATTTAGGTGCACGTTAAAGAACCCCAGGTTATCGAAATTTCTGCAGTCCTCCACTACGGCGTGCCTCATAATCAGAAAGTGGTTTCGGCATGTAAAACCCAATAATCTATCTCTTGTTGTGCGCTATTGTTTGTAACTTGTGAGAAGGTTGAGCATTGCCATTGCTTCACAAGGCACATCGCATCGAGGCAGACGTGTTGGCAGAATTATGGTGCTCTACGTGCCAAAACACTATCGGATTAAGAGGCACGCCGCATACTCCGGATTAACATTGATACCCTGGAGTTCTTTAACGGGATCCGAAATCAAAGTGCACGACCGTTTTTCATTTCGCTTTCGTGGAAATGGGGCTCCCGCGGCGGGAATTGAACCCGCGACTCCAAGCAATGCCATAGCCGTCAAGCTACCCCAGCGAGAACATAGGTGTTGATTTGATGCCGTGGTTGCTCAGTGGCTATGGTAGTGGGCTGCTGAGCACGAGGTCGCGGGATTGAATCCCGGCCAGGGCGGCCGCATTTCGATGGGGGTGAAATGCGAAAACACCCGTGTACTTAGATTTAGATGCACGTTAAAGAAACCCAGGTGGTCGAAATTTCCGGAGTCCTCCACTATGGCGTGCCTCATAATCAAAAAGCGGTTTTGGCACGTAAAACCCCATAATTTAGGTGTTCATTTGGCGTGCGACCAATTCAGTACTGTCACCTATACCCTACGATATTTAATTGTGGCTTTGCGTCTGCACGCCCTGCGTCAGTTGTCCACTTGACAAATTTTCATGGTGTTTATTTTTTATAAATCGCAGAAACGTACAGTCCCGTGCCTTCAGTTTGCCCGCAACCGCTGTCGTGTCTTTAGTAGTTGAGTTTCGTTATTTTCACACGTCGTTTTTTACCTGTCCCGTCCTTCCCCCCTGTATGAGAACTGCGAGCGAAGACTAGCAAGGGTGTTATTCACTCGTTTCGCGAATACCCCGGTTCTACCCAATCTCCGCCTCTTCTCCCTGCCCCCTCTCTACCATTATGTCTACCTCTCTTCAGGACTTGCATGTTAGGCTAAGGGTAAGCGCTGCAGTTTCTGCAGTGCTTTTTGCGGGGGGTCACGGATAAATACAGCTATCAAGAGGCTAATGTGACGACGACCAGGGAGCCCCAGAAGGCACCATGCACATGTGACGCAATGGAAAGGTCCAGAGGAGTTTCTTCATCATCATCATCATCATCATCATCATCATCATTTATTTTTCCTTAAGGACCCCTGTCGGGGTATTACATAAGGGGGGGGGTTACAGAAGATAAGGATAGAAACAAAGATATGGTTACAATTTCTTACAAAACTCAGCCTGTGGATTCGCATTAAAACAAACAATAACAACAACAAAAAAAAACGCCGCCTTTCCTCTGTTCCACGCTCCTTTCATGTACGTACATGTACGCTCTGAACCTCCTTTTGACACGGCGTGCGAGACAGCAACAGCACCAGTGGAAAAGTCGAAGGAAGAAGCAAAGAAAGCGTCTCTTAAAAAAGTTGTCTTTATTTGTTGACGTACAGTGACGTGTCGTCGTCGCGGCAACGCGTCCTTTGCGGGATTTCTAAGCGGCGGGAGCCAACTGGCCGCCTTAATTGCTAAGTAGACTTTCTGCCTTCAGGAGCAACGTTATCCTGTTGCCAACACGCGAACGGTCTGTCCAGTTAGCTGCAAACCTACAAGACTGTCTTTTTAGCCTGTCCATTATTTGCGCCCTCCACAGCTATACTGTGGAGGTACTTCCTTTTTATTAGAGTGCATTAATAAGTAAACATGTTTTCGAATTATATTCTCCAATACTGTTGTATTCTTGATGTCAGTGTCGTACGTAATCTACACAGAGGACTCAGGTACGCTCTAGTGAAATGCTTCCAATTTTTGCCTGATTGCGCCCGCCATAGTGATGCAAATAAACGTAACTTCAACTCCTTTTCTCATAAATAAACGCTGAATGAAACGCTGACGTCATCCTGAACAAGATCAACAAGCGCCGTACTTCTCGCTCTTATGATTCCCCTATTCGCACGCTTATTTTTGTTTCCTTTCTTGGTGGGGGGGGGGGATGCGGAGGATGTGCTGTTGTGCCGTGAAAACGTCCCTCAGATGTCTCTCATGCGCGCATTTTTATTCTCAAGCACCCGATGTAAACCATCATCGCCGCAACTCCACGGTGACCTCGTGGCAGGCCACCATTGTGTGTCGCGCAAGTATGACCACGCTGATTCATTTGGGCTGGCATATACTATTTTGCGGGTCATACTTCGCAACATTCATTTTCCAAACTATGCCAGAGCTCGAAAAGGCCGAGCAACTCACTGGGCTCCTTTCCTCTGTTTATTTCTGCAACGTGTGTGTCTATCACTGTGGTTACCAAATACGCCCAATGGTATCCCACTACTGAAGCATATCTGGCGACCTGAGTAACTGAGGTCGCATGCTTTTATCAACACGGCGTTGACGTTCAATATGGCTATCCTCAAGTACTTTCCGCAGACTTCGCTGTGTCATCTCTTACACCTACTGGCTCGTGCTAGACGCAACACAAACACGCAACGACCTTAATTTATTTATTTATTTATTTATTTATACAATACTGCGGACAAGAAGTCCAAGCAGGGTGAGCAAAATACAAAGATGATATGCACAAAAGAGCAAGATGAAACAAGTTTCTAACACGTTTTTCACACAAATTGTTTGGTCGTAAGGTACACGATTAAGAAAAATTTAACTTGATAACAGTACAACTATAATTAATACACGAAATAACAAGATTATTTACGCAAATGTTATACCGCTCACGGGCGCTGGGTGTATGCTTCAGTGAGTTTATTCCAGTCATCTATTGTTTGTGAAAAAGAAGAGTACCGAAAAGTGTCAGTCCTTGCGAAAATAGGTGTTACAGAATGAGGGTAGTGGTGTCGAGCGGGTCTGCTTATCAAGGGGGATACGTATTTTGTGGTGTCTAAGGCTATAATATGATTAATTAAGTTTGAAAGAAACTCTAGTTAACTTTTCTTTCTTTGAATTTGTGATATTTGAATGCCGTTATCGGTTAGTAATGCAGTGGGGGAGTGAGTAGCCTTAAATTTACTGTAAATAAATCGTACTGTTTTTCTTTGAATTCTTTCTAGGTTCTTAATGTTAATTTTTGTGTGAGGGTCCCAAACTATGGAAGCATACTCAAGTTTTGGCCTAATTTAGGAAAAGTAAGAGAGTAGTTTAAAACTAGGCGGATCAGTCTTGAGTTTGTGGCGCAGAAGGCATAGTTTCCGGAAAGCGGCAGAGCAGATGGTATTTATGAGCAAGTTCCATGATACGCCACTCGTTAATGTTAAGCCTAAATATTTATAGCAGGTTACTTTCAGTAAAGGTGCTGCAGCTAAATTGTAAGTGTAGCCCAAGGGGACCTTTTTGCGCGTTATGGGGAGATAAGACATACTTAGTTGCATTAAGAAGCCTTCCCCATTGCTCAAACCATTTCAGCACGTTGTCTAAGTTAGAGTTAAGGTCACATTGGTCAGTAATGCAGGTAACTTCTCTAAACAAAACACAATCATCAGCAAATAGACGAATCTGAACTGGGGTGTTAACAACATTGACAATATCATTAATACATTGTTACGGTGGAAAAGAGGACAAAGTCGTCGACGGTAAAGACGACGAAGCGGCCACAGCCTCTCGGGGTTCTGTGCGGCTGTATATATACGCATCGTGTAAATACATCGTGTAAATAGTTTATACCCGTGACGCGTCCGTATCCAGCTTTTCTGGACACAAGGGTTTAGTTCGCGTGAGTGCCACCATGTGGCGTACTGACC
Source organism: Dermacentor albipictus (assembly GCF_038994185.2). Lineage (NCBI taxonomy): Eukaryota > Metazoa > Arthropoda > Arachnida > Ixodida > Ixodidae > Dermacentor > Dermacentor albipictus. The sequence continues at coordinate 277,673,760 of NC_091821.1, read as the reverse complement.
TTAAACTTTTCAAACTTCCCGCGATGACGCGTGATGACGTCAACCAAACAAAAATAAAAAAGTAAAAGCCATCCTTGCGCAGTGAACTTCGCTACAATGCTTGTCCCGCCGGCATTATCAGTGTTCTTGATAAAGCGTATTCGCTCGTCGCCTGGAAATTGCTCGTCATCCTAAGAGCGTTTAGTCGCGACGAGCAATGGTTGATTCTGGGCTTTTGATGCGGTTCTTTTTCTTTTTCTTTTTTTCCTTTTCTTTTTCTTTTTTTCATTCTACGGAGTAAAGAAGCTGGCCTAACCGTCAGAAGTACTTCGGGGCAGCCTTTCTTCAGTCGGCACACACTGTTAACATCCGAACATCGCGCAGCGTCTACTAGAAACGCCGTCGTGGACGGACTTTGATTTTCCCCTATCGAATTCGTTAAGGTGCACACAATTATTTCACTAGCGACTTTGCAATGCGCACTCATCGGCTACCGCTGCAGATGCAAATCTAGTTGTGCTTAAGTATTAAGACATATACATGGATGTGTTGGTTTTTCACTTTGACACAAAAGGCACGACACGAGAGTTGAGCAAACTGTCCCTGTGTCGTCGCAGAGTGTGAGACCGGGCTAGTTGGTATTCCATGCTAAAGTGAATAGCGCAAGAGTGGACACGGGACACTAAAGAGGCGACAAGGATAAGCGCAAACTTCCAACTGGGCGCTTGTCCTTGTAGCGTCTCTCTCTTGTCCACTCTAGCGCTAGTCACTTCAGTCTGTGTCGTCATCCGTTAGCATGCTATGGCCGAAGCTGCTCGCAATATTACGTCACAGTTACTGGCCACCAGGCCAGGTACACCCTTGGGTACGACATATACAGTACTTGCAGTTAGTTTCCAAAGTAGTCTCCTATGGCGGCTATCCACGTGCGTGAAGCAAAAATGCTGTTTAAGATTATTGTACAGTAATATATGCGGGATTTGTATGTTCTCCACAGTCTCTTCCATGTTGCCGTTGCGCTATTATTATGTAACCGCAATGCAGACTAGCAGCTATAGAACGCCATAAAGGCTATATCCACATACTCAAAGACCTCGCGCACAACTCTTGACATGTAATTGTAATCAAGAGTTGTGCGACTGCCCAGGACATCTTTAATGAATGTTACATAATACATCATGAGGTTTAAGTTGCCAAAACCACGATTTAATTATGAGGCACGCCGTAGTGGAGAATTCGGGAATAATTTAGACCACTTGGGATTTTTTAACGTGCGCCTAAGTCTAAGTATACGGGTGTTTTCGCATTTCACACCCATTGAAATACGGCTGCCGTGGTTGGGATTCGATCCCGAGACCTCGTGATTAGCAGCCTAACCCAATAAAAGCTAAACAACTACGGAGGTGAAGGAATGTTGGCAGTAGGAGGAAGGTGACAGCCGGCACGTGAGACAATTTGTTCCCATCCTCATTGCACGAGAATCGGTACCATCTGTCGAAGAATGACACCGTAAAATGCACTGTATTCAATGTGATGCAGTCCGCGTCCAATATTTCAGACCCGAATCATACTGTAACTACAGACGACCAGGCATCTCGCTAATGCGTGCAGTCGCTTGACAGCTGCCGAGCGCTGGCGTCGGCCACAGGACCTGCTTGACCTTTGTTCAACACTTGCCGACATTCTCGCCTTATTTCGCACCATTGTGTTTCAGCTGAACTGCTTCAACAGTCAATTTACTTGTGCCAGACTTTGGCCACCCTGTCAACGTTATGGTTTCTGGTTTTTAAGTCATCTTTTATTGTAGGCTAATGCTGTCCTGAAATTTCCAGCGGTTTCACCTTTCCCAAAATGCCCGCATTTTTGCCGGCCTCTGTTCATATTTTGGAGTATATTTATTAGACATGGAAACCACTGCGTTCTCCCCTGACCAAGCTGCTCAAAAAGTCATTCTATATCCCTGAGGTCTTGCGCAAGCTTCTGCCTTCTTGCCGTTCATCGACGCTGAATGAAATGCTGACGTCATCCTAACAGGCCGGACAGGCCGGACAGGCAGCCAATGGAATATGAACCTGGCAACGTTTAACGCTAGAACGTTATCTAGTGAGGCGAGTCTAGCAGTGCTATTGGAGGAATTAGAGGGCACTAAATGGGATATAATAGGGCTCAGTGAAGTTAGGAGGCCAAAAGAAGCATATACAGTGCTAAAAAGCGGGCACGTCCTGTGCTACAGGGGCTTAGCGGACAGAAGGGAACTAGGCGTCGGATTCCTGATTAATAAGAATATAGCTGGTAACATACAGGAATTCTATAGCATTAACGAGAGGGTGGCAGGTCTTGTTGTGAAACTTAATAAGAGGTACAAAATGAAGATTGTACAGGTCTACGCCCCTACATCCAGTCATGATGACCAGGAAGTCGAAAGCTTCTATGAAGACGTGGAATCGGCGATGGGTAGAGTGAAAACTAAATACACTATACTAATGGGCGACTTTAATGCCAAGTAGGCAAAAAGCAGGCTGGAGACAAGGCAGTGGGGGAATATGGCATAGGCACTAGGAATATCAGGGGGGAGTTATTAGTAGAGTTTGCGGAACAGAATAATATGAGGATAATGAATACCTTCTTCCGCAAGCGGGATAGCCGAAAGTGGACGTGGAGGAGCCCGAACGGCGAGACTAGAAATGAAATAGACTTCATACTCTGCGCTAACCCTGGCATCATACAAGATGTGGACGTGCTCGGCAAAGTGCGCTGCAGTGACCACAGGATGGTAAGAACTCGAATTAGCCTAGACCTGAGGAGGGAACGGAAGAAACTAGTACATAAGAAGCCGATCAATGAGTTGGCGGTAAGAGGGAAAATAGAAGAATTCCAGATCAAGCTACAGAACAGGTATTCAGCTTTACCTCAGGAAGAGGACCTTAGTGTTGAAACAATGAACGACAATCTTTTGGGCATCATTAAGGAGTGTGCAATGGAAGTCGGTGGTAACTCCATTAGGCAGGATACCAGCAAACTATCGCAGGAGACGAAAGATCTGATCAAGAAACGCCAATGTATGAAAGCCTCTAACCCTACAGCTAGAATAGAACTAGCAGAGCTTTCGAAGTTAATCAACAAGCGTAAGACAGCTGACATAAGGAAGTATAATATGGATAGAATTGAACATGCTCTCAGGAACGGAGGAAGCCTAAAAACGGTGAAGAAGAAACTAGGAATCGGCAAGAATCAGATGTATGCGTTAAGAGACAAAGCCGGCAATATCATTACTAATATGGATGAGATAGTTCAAGTGGCTGAGGAGTTCTATAGAGATTGATACAATACCAGTGGCACCCACGACAATAATGGAAGAGAAAATAATCTAGACGAATTCGAAATCCCACAGGTAACGCCGGAAGAAGTAAAGAAAGCATTGGGAGATATGCAAAGGGGGAAGGCAGCTGGGGAGGATCAGGTAACAGCAGATTTGTTGAAGGATGGTGGGCAGATTGTTCTAGAGAAACTGGCCACCCTGTATACGCAATGCCTCATAACGTCGAGCGTACCGGAATCTTGGAAAAACGCTAACATAATCCTGATCCATAAGAAAGGGGACGCCAAAGACTTGAAAAATTATAGACCGATAAGCTTGCTGTCTGTTGCCTACAAAGTATTTACTAAGGTAATCGCAAATAGAATCAGGAACACCTTAGACTTCTGTCAACCAAAGGACCAGGCAGGATTCCGTAAAGGCTACTCAACAATAGACCATATTCACACTATCAATCAGGTTATAGAGAAATGTGCGGAATATAACCAACCCTTATATATAGCTTTCATTGATTACGAGAAAGCATTTGATTCTGTCGAAACCTCAGCAGTCATGCAGGCATTACGGAATCAGGGTGTAGACGAGCCGTATGTAAAAATACTGAAAGATATCTATAGCGGCTCCACAGCCACCGTAGTCCTCCATAAAGAAAGCAACAAAACCCCAATAAAGAAAGGCGTCAGGCAGGGAGATACGATCTCTCCAATGCTATTCACAGCGTGTTTACAGGAGGTATTCAGAGACCTGGATTGGGAAGAAATGGGGATAAAAGTTAATGGAGAATACCTTAGTAACTTGCGATTCGCTGATGATATTGCCTTGCTTAGTAACTCAGGGGACCAACTGCAATGCATGCTCACTGACCTCGAGAGGCAAAGCAGAAGAGTGGGTCTAAAAATTAATCTACAGAAAACTAAAGTAATGTTTAACAGTCTCGGAAGAGAACAGCAGTTTACAATAGGCAGCGAGGCACTGGAAGTCGTAAGGGAATACATCTACTTAGGGCAGGTAGTGACTGCGGATCCGGATCATGAGACTGAAATAATCAGAAGAATAAGAATGGGCTGGGGTGCGTTTGACAGGCATTCTCAGATCATGAACAGCAGTTTGCCATTATCCCTCAAGAGAAAAGTGTATAATAGCTGTGTCTTACCAGTACTCACCTACGGGGCAGAAACCTGGAGGCTTACGAAAAGGGTTCTACTCAAATTGAGGACGACGCAACGAGCTATGGAAAGAAGAATGATAGGTGTAACGTTAAGGGATCAGAAAAGAGCAGATTGGGTGAGGGAACAAACGCGAGTTAATGACATCTTAGTTGAAATCAAGAAAAAGAAATGGGCATGGGCAGGACATGTAATGAGGAGGGAAGATAACCGATGGTCATTAAGGGTTACGGACTGGATTCTAAGGGAAGGGAAGCGTAGCAGGGGGCGGCAGAAAGTTAGGTGGGCGGATGAGATTAAGAAGTTTGCAGGGACGGCATGGCCACGATTAGTACATGACCGGGGTTGTTGGAGAAATATGGGAGAGGCCTTTGCCCTGCAGTGGGCGTGACCAGGCTGATGATGATGATGAGTTCAAGCGGCTGAGGAGTTCTATAGAGATTTATACAGTCTAGAGGAATTCGAAATCCCAAAGGTAACGCCGGAAGAAGTAAATAAAGCCATGGGAGATATGCAAAGGGGGAAGGCAGCTGGGGAGGATCAGGTAACAGCAGATTTGTTGAAGGATGGTGGACAGATTGTTCTAGAGAAACTGGCCACCCTGTATACGCAATGCCTCATGGCCTCGAGCGTACCGGAATCTTGGAAAAACGCTAACATAATCCTAATTCATAAGAAAGGAGACGCCAAAGACTTGAAAAATTATAGACCGATCAGCTTACTGTCCGTTGCCTACAAACTATTTACTAAGGTAATCGCAAATAGAATCAGGAACACCTTACACTTCTGTCAAGCAAAGGACCAGGCAGGATTCCGTAAAGGCTACTCAACAATAGATCATATTCACACTATCAATCAGGTAATAGAGAAATGTGCGGAATATAACCAACCCTTATATATAGTTTTCATTGATTACGAGAAAGCGTTTGATTCTGTCGAAACCTCAGCAGTCATGGAGGCATTACGGAATCAGGGTGTAGACGAGCCGTACGTAAAAATACTGAAAGTTATCTATAGCGGCTCCACAGCCACCGTAGTCCTCCATAAAGCAAGCAACAAAATCCCAATAAAGAAAGGCGTCAGGCAGGGAGATACGATCTCTCCAATGCTATTCACAGCATGTTTACAGGAGGTATTCAGAGACTTGGATTGGGAAGAACAAGGATAAAAGTTAATCGAGAGTACCTTAGTAATTTGCGATTCGCTGATGTTATTGCCTTGCTTAGTAACTCAGGGGACCAATTGCAATGCATGCTCACTGACCTGGAGAGGCAAAGCAGAAGAGTGGGTCTGAAAATTAATCTGCAGAAAACTAAAGTAATGTTTAACAGTCTCGGAAGAGAACAGCAATTTACAATAGGCAGTGAGGCACTGGGAGTCGTAAGGGAATACACCTACTTGGGGCAGGTAGTGACGGCGGATCCGGATCATGAGACGGAAATAATTAGGAGAATAAGAATGGGCTGGGGTGCGTTTGGCAGGCATTCTCAGATCATGAACAGCAGGTTGCCACTATCCCTGAAGAGAAAAGTATATAATAGCTGTGTCTTACCAGTACTCAGCTACGGGGCAGAAACCTGGAGGCTTACGAAAAGAGTTCTACTCAAATTGAGGACGACGCAACGAGCTATGGAAAGAAGAATGATAGGTGTAACGTTAAGGGATAAGAAAAGAGCAGATTGGGTCAGGGAACAAACGCGATTTAATGACATCTTAGTTGAAATCAAGAAAAAGAAATGGGCATGGGCGGGACATGTAATGGGGAGGGAAGATAACCGATGGTCATTAAGGGTTACGGACTGGATCCCAAGGGAAGGGAAGCGTAGCAAGGGGAGGCAGAAAGTTAGGTGCGCGGATGAGATTAAGTAGTTTGCAGGGACGGCGTGGCCACAATTAGTACATGACCGGGGTTGTTGGAGAAATACGGGAGAGGCCTTTGCCCTGCAGTGGGCGTAACCAGGCTGATGATGATGATGATGATGATGATGATGATCCTAAACAAGATCAACAAGCGCCGTAGTGCTCGATTTTATGATGTCCCTATTCGTAAGCTTATATTCGTGATTTAGTTTTTTTTGGGCGGAGGGGTGGGGGGTGCGATGTGGTCTTGTACCCTAGAAATGTCCCTCGGACGTCTCTGATGTGCTCGTTTTTATTCTCAAGTACGCAATGAAAACTCTCATCGCTGCAACTTCATGATGTCCTGGTGGCAGGCCACCATGGCGTGTCGCGCAAGTATGACCACGCTAGTTCATTCGGGTTGGCATATACTATTTTGTGCGTCATACTTTGCCACATTCATTTTTCAAACTATGCCAGAGCTCACAAAGGGCGGCCAACCCACTACGTCCCTTTCCTCTGTTTACTTCCGCAAAGTGTGTGTTTATCGCTGTGGTTACCAAATACGCCCAGCGGTATGCTACCACTCAAGTTTTTCTGGCGGCTGAGCAACTGAAGTCACAGGCTTTATTCAACATGGCGTCGACGTTCAATATGGCTATCTTCAATTACTTTTCGCGGACTTCGCTCACTGCCTTCCCTCTAGTGTCATCTCTTACACTACTCGCTCCTGCTAGACACAACACAAACACGCAACGACCTTAATGAAGTATCAATTACACGCCAGTTGACATGCTATCGATGTATATTTCCGCTGAGCACCGAGATTGGAATGTGGTCCTGTCTATGGTGACATTATCCGTCTACAGCCTCGCTCAACAACACCGCTCGTTACTCATCACGTTTTTTTTTGTCGACAAGAGCATAGTGTATTTCCTCTAAATGTACTTTCGGCTTAAGGTGTGACCTTGCACGCCAGCTTATTCTGTTACGTTGACGGTGACCGTTGTCGTCAGGCTGCCACCTAATTCTGAGCTTCGCAGTCACCAGAGAGAGCAGAAAGCTGTCTTCACAAACAAACCACCGGGATTCGAGCCCATCTCCCCAATGCACCATCTTGCATTTGGGAGATGGGCACGCTAACCATTACGCTACCACCTGCATCCACCAATTTCTGTTTACCTGCCTTCCCACTTCACGTTTTTGCCGCAGACGCAGGCAGAACGGATGCAGAAACGAAAAAAAAAGTAAAGATTGCTTGAGCCGCCAGTTGACACATGACCTTAACTTTGGCAGGTTATTCTCATTGGAGCGCAGGTAGGCTTGCGGCTGCGCGCAGGTTATGGGTCGCCTTAGCTTTGTTGTAAATTTGCTTTCACCGACTCTTTTCAGCTAGAACTGAAACGCCGGACAAAAATGAGACCTAACATAGAATATTTTTTTCTTGTTTTCTAGGTTTAAACCAAGACTGCTCACTTACACAAATAGTGATTTTTTTTTAACAAATGCCATAAGGATACTATATTTCGAGGTCATGTCGTTGTGTCAATACGGGCCGGCACCACGTATCGACGAAAGGGCATCACAGTGCCGATGCACGCGGCAGGTTACTAAATTAAGAAAACCGGAAATAACTGTTTTTCAGTTCTCGCCCCATATTGTACACATAACACAAGGCACCCAGTACCATGACATTTTATTTTTGACAACAGCGACGCACAATGGTGGACTGATATACTTCCTAAAGAGGTTTCATTTTAATTTTTCATCGCAGAACCGCAAGCACCGGTTGCGTCGCGCGTATACCGCAGCCACATACTGTGGCCGCGCTCATTTTCCTCTAATGTGGCCCCCGGCGGCTTCACGCGCTCCCGTAGGTGGCGGATTGGACTGTCACTCCAGAAGTTTAAATACATAACCTCTTTGCATAGAAATGACGGCATGATTGTTAACATATTGTTGGCTTGGATATGTTTGGCACGAGGCCCAAGACCCTGTCTTCTAACGCGTTCTTATGTTTACGTTCGCGTCTCTGTCTTGAAGGGACGCGCACCGTAACATGCTGCAATGGTGCTTGCATTGAGCGTATGTAAGACGAAAAACGCGGTTATAAAATGTTTGTTCACTAACTTGTGCACTAAATCCATCTTTATAGTATTCGTGCAGTATAATACTAGTATAGTAAGAGTCACCAGTATGGCATCGGTAACCACAAGCGTCACGTTATGGTCGTAACTTGTCGGGACAGCGTAGTTGTAATCCACAGACCCTGCTACTAAGGAATACGTGGCTAGGAATGGCTGATCAATAAGTAATTGCGAAGATTGGTTTTCTGTAAAGGTTTGATACCAAGAACGGCGGGAGCTTATACTGCCGCAGAGGACGGATGCTGGGCGGTGACTCCAATCATTTACTCGGCACATCACACATCTACACTGGAATTCAACTGGTTTCGCCAACTCTTGCTTATATTCTCTCGCCCTTAAGCTGCGACTTCGCCTGCCAACCGGGCCCCAGCTTTTCCTCTATGTCCCCCGCTTCTTTCCCAATCTGCTCAGACGCGCTTCCACTGATGCTTGCTCCTCTTTTTTCTCAATAAATGAAGGCATTCATTCATGCATGCCTAAGTTGCTGCAGACAATAGCTTGTCTTTATCTCCATAACCACCCTGTCTCTCACCTGGACTCTCTCATCGCAAAACAAAGTTGCTGTGTTGCAAATGGCTAGGCGCCACATATACAGTTTTCTAGGAATGGCCAGTAGCACGGCGGGCAATTTTCGGTGGGTGACGAGACAGTATATAGAACACCTTTTCTGACATATCCACACTCAGTGCTCTGTTTCGTGAGCTACTATTAGCCACTACGACGAAGTACGAAATGAAGGAAACCTAGCTGGCGTGGTCACGGGCAGCTTTTTTGGATTTGTGATGCGTCGATTTAAAATATATATATTTCTTATCTAAGCCTAAATGACAGCGATATAGGCGAGGTGAGTTACGGTAGATCGTTGGCTTGGACTAACAACGGTCTTCACGCAGCACTTTCGTCTTATGCGTGTTTGCGAACGGGAATGAAAGACAGGAGGGTAACACGCCTTCCTGAAATGAAACATTTGGAATAACCCTTTCTTTGATGGTTGGACATATGTCGAGGGTCCCCGATGCGAACCACCTGCAAGTCTGTATCACCTTGCAAAGGGGACCTCAGATGAAACGTTGTCAAACGGATAGGCTTTTAATTATCATAAGTGTATGTTTATTGAAATTTCTTACCATGAGGTGACAGCCGACTAATGAGCATATAAATTTTATGTGTTATTAAAACATCCTGTTAATAAATGGTTGCTGTGCATTACCCAGCCCCCTAAATTAAAAAGTAAGTAATGAAAAATAAGCTGGTGTGGTAAATGTGTAAACGAAGACGCAATAAAAGGCCTAGTCCGTGTCCCAGTATTCACTCAATGAAGATGGAGCACCCCTATACTCTCACGTTGTAGTAATGTGAAGAAAAAAACACTTCCAAAAGAGTCAGTCAAGAATGTTACTCATTGTAAGATGAGCTTGCGCTGGAAAAGAAAATAACACTCAAACATAACGATGGCTGCGCGAAAAGCGCTTCCTCTGGTGCGCAATCTCGGGTCGTCAAATGTGATGGAGAATGTACGCCACTATTCGGTTCACGCGCGCAATCTCATAAGATAACGCTCTTTCGCTATTGAATCCGTGACAACATACTGGATATTAGAAACACATGCAGGCGCATCTTGAGCTAACTGATAACTTTAGAAGTGTGACTAGACGCTAAAAAAAGCCCCCCTCCCTAAAAAAAAAGGATACAGTTGCTTTCAATATTAGCTGAAATATAGTGCTTGTGGTTTAAAAAGGGCCTCGAACACTGCACAGCGGCGCCGACATACAAGAAATTCAAGAGCGAACCACTTTCCAATTAGTGGCATTTATCAAACCAGCTTATCGTGGTTCAATGTAGCCCTGAAGTCCAGGGGCCAGTTCCACAACGGGTACTGTGACGGAGCTCATATTTCATGTGAGCATTAATTGTCACAATCACAGTATTTTTTTCTTTAAATATTATCATTAGACAGCTAAAATACATCCAGCGAAACCCTCACCCTAATATTTCAGTACTTTTCGTTCTAACGTACATATCCGTGCTGACCCATATGTTACAAAGTACTGAAAATGTACCCAATGCTTTCCTCCAGGAAGCTGTTTTTATTCCTTATGATGCCAGGAAACCGAGCCTGATGACACCAACGCTCAGAAACCTTATCGGGAGCGCGCACAATGTTCTCGCACACCTTGTGGGATGTACCGTAGCGCCGAGCTGCTTCTTGTATAACGTATGAGAATCGGTTGTAAAGACAGACGTGCAAGGTTGGGCCATGTGCTTAAGCTCATGAAGTTGGTTTGTGCAAAGATAACCTGTCCAAGCTTTCACACGTACTTTATAAGAAGTCAACAGCACCATCAATATCCAGGATGCTTTTAACTGCACGAAACAAAACTATTGAAACGCTAGAAACAATGTTAACATCATTTTATCATTCGAGTGTTCAGATTAGTAACCTCTAGATGCGGAGTAAGTTGAGAAGTTGTTCGCGTAATCAACAAAGCTACGTTAATTAAATTTCCAGTAATGGTTCTTTCGTGGCTAAAGAAAATGAGCAGTTTGGAGCCCGTCCTCGAGATTATGCAGCCAAGCGAAAAAATTTAGACTAAACATGCTTCTGTAAGAGCCATGCAAAAAAAATTTAGACTAAACATGCTTCTGTAAGAGCCATGCGAACAAAAACTTTCCAAGTAAACGCTCTTGGAAGACGTAAGTGACGCCCATAAAGAACATCTGTAAAGGCACAGAAAGAACAGCACTTCACGACGGGACACACACAGGGGGAACCACACACAAACTGCGCTAACTTTAAGCGCTGTTCTTTATGTGATAATGAAGCAACTAGCCCGTCAGTCATTCCTTCCAAACCTGTAAAGTTAACGTGACCACATCTAGCCTTTTGTGATGCTGTCATCAATAGTATGGCCCCGTGAACATGTTCCCCATGGCCACATAGTCACGTTCCATCTTTATTCATGCTGCTTTCTCGAAGGTAAGCATTTTAAAGTTTTAGTATAAATACGGCAGTGAACGTGCGCCGCCGAAAGCTTGCTTTGTCGCAGAAGCGATGCATGACGGAATGATGGTGCAGATTTAGCGCGTCGCTGGCATCAAGACAATGCGCTGCCGCCGAGGGAAGGAAGAAAACGAAAGTTAACAGGTAACAGATAACAGCTTGGTAGCTGCTCACGGAGCCGTGTCGATGGTGGCGGTGCCATCATGACGAAATCTGAGGCGGCGGTATTGACGGCTGAGGCGTTTTTTTTCTTTTATTCTTTTTTTTACAACAACGTCGTTAAGAGTAAGCTTTAACTCGGGCCCAACTCCGACGCGGCCTATTCAAATAGATGTAAAACGCCGAAACGCTTCTGAGATAACCCCTGGGCCGATTTTAAGGAAATTTGCTGGATTCGGGAGAGAAAGGTAAATTCTAGTGACTATTGGAAGCGGAATTTCTATTTAGGGCTTGAATTCTGGTAGAGATTTTCAATAATTCGAAAGTGCGAAAAATACAGAAGCACGAAGTTTACAAATTAATAACTCCACATCAAGAACCGATATCGCGGTTCTGTAAACAGCATCCTTCAGACAATTCAAAGCGGAGAAATCCAATATGCCGATTTATATCTTACGTGAAGTCGTTACGTTGTGAACAAGGGTTGTGCAAAAGCTGTATTTCCCCATCACTCAATTTTTTTAGATTCATGCGTAATTTTTTTAGATTTATGCGTAATTTTGTCCGCTTTAGATGTGCTGTTAGATGCAATGTACAGAATTGTGATATCAGTTTTCATTGCCGAAAGACAGAGTTGCAAACTTGATGGTTTCGTTTCCTGAAAAATTTGCGATTTCTGCCACTTTTGAATAAACAAACGAAGACCTAAATCAAAAATGCTAAAACAACAGTTGCTAGATTTTAAGTTCTTCTCTTAAGTGCAACAAACCTTCTAAACTTTGATGCAATGGTTGTGGAGAAAAACGAATTCTCCTTTTACATGTATTTAGATAGGACTACTAGAGCTAAAGGTTCCTCTTAAGGACTACTTTCCCCACTATCGCGTCTGCGTGTAGAGCAAAATCCCGAAGATAGCATAATACCGGCCTGACCCGCAGCGGAGGTGAAGCAAGCATTCCACTCTCCCCATACGTGGGCTGATCCCGAGTGTAACGCCATGCCAGGCCGACCTGCGGCGGAGGTGAAGCAGGCATTAAGCACTCCCCATACGTGGGCCGATCCCGAAGACAGTGCAATGTGGGGCCGACATACGGCGGAGGTGCAGTTCGCCATTAAGGGGCCAACATACACAGCTTTGGTGGTCATCTTTCCTCACAAAGTGGGAGGGCACTGAGATTTTTTACTTATCACAAATCAGGTCATCAACGGCGAAACCAGGGGCTCCAAAGCCGTCCTCGGGCTCGACCTAGAAAGCGCCTTCGACAAAGTAACGCACTAGGCCACCCTCGCGCAGGTATCCCATCTAAACCTAGGCGAGAGGTCGTACGAATAATTCAAAGGCTTCCTCCCCGGCAGAACGGCCGAGCTCATAGCCGGCGACCTGAAGACGGACGAGAAGACATTAGGGAGCCAGGGCCCTCCCCAAGGCTCCGTCATCTCACCCATGCTCTTTAACCTTGTTATGATTCAAGTTGCCAAAAGACTGTGCCAGCCTGAAGGACTGAAGCACACGATATACGCGGACGACATTACGCTGTGGGTGGAAGGGGGCAGTGGTGCCCGCATAAAATCCACTCTACAGACGGCCGTCGACACGATCGAAGAAAGACTGGAAGGTACGGGACTGCGTTGCTCCCCAAGTAAGTCGGAGCACCTGCTTTACCAATCGATCAAAGCGCACAGAAATAAGAAGCAAATACGAAAAGATCCAGTTCCGCGCCAGGGTTGGTAGCACAATACCGACGGCCAGCAAGATCCGAGTCCAGGGCATGACGCTCGAAGCGCTCGGCAGGAACGGAGACACCGCCACCCGCCTCATGGGTAAGGCGGCCAACGCTACCAGATTGCTCAAGCGCGTTACCACCAAGAAGGGAGTCATGAAGGAGGAAAACTTCATCAGACTTATACACTCCTTCGTACTCTACCACATAGTGTACGTGGCAGCCTTCTACAAGTGGATTAAAAGCGAAAAGAACAAGCTAGACATCCTAATCCGGAGGGCTTACAAGACACCCCTCGGTCTACCCGAAACTGCCAACACGAAACGTCTCCTCCAGCTGGGAATACACAACACGCTCGACGAGATCGCCGAAGCGCAGAGCCACTCAGTTGGAAATACTGTCATCGACAAAGGCCGGCAGAAAGATCCCGTGAAGTCTAGGCATCACAGGAGCAGCAGGGACCAAAATGCCCCGTCCCCGACCACGTACGATGGAACGTGCGGGTTGACCGCTTGCCGAGGAACATGCACCCGGAATTCAAAGAAGGCAGAAGACGCGCTAGAGCCAAGGCACTGACGGACCTGCACGTGGAAGACACCGGCGCCAGATACGTGGATGCAGCCGAATATGCCGGCCGCAACGGCTTCGCCATCGCGGTAGTCGACTCCGGAGGCAACGTACGGGCGACCGCCAGCACATCGAGCAAGCAAGTGGAGGAAGCAGAAGAAATAGCCATCGCCATGGCCATCGTAGACCGATAATGCCACATGATCCTCAGCGACTCCAGACAGGCGGTGAGGAACGACGCCAAAGGAAGAATTGCCCCAGCGGCGGCACGCGTCCTACTCCAACAAGCAGACCGCGACAACAGGACTCGAATCAAGTGGTTCCCGGCGCACGCAGGACAAGCGTCGGAGAAGCGTGCCAATCGCAACGAAACGGCACACGCCCGAGCGCGAGGACTAAGCGACCGCGCCCAAAGCAACGGCTGCCCGGTGTGGTTCAGCGCCAAAGACCGGATGACCAGCTATAAAGAACTGACCAAGGCTTTCGGCTGGCCCGCATACTTCTCCCACCACCCTGCAAAGGGCTGAGCGGTTCAGGCAACTACAAACGAGAACGCTTCCAAGCCCGGCGCTATTGCATAGGATGTACCCAGAACCCCCATGACAAGTGCAGAGCGTGCTGCAGGGAGACGGCCACATTCGAGCACAGGCTATGGGATTGCTCCAAACATCTAAGCGAAGCTAACTCAGGACATGTACTGCCGCAGCTTGAGGAAGCAACGCAGAGTGACAACCAAGAAAACCAACTCCAGGCCGTCCAGCAGGTCATCGAGGCGCTGGCTATGCAGGAGCCTGGCGAGCCGGCAACGGCAAGCGGGGATCCTCGTAGAGCACCCGCCACGATGATGACGTAGGCCACGTCCGAAGCGCGCCTTCGCGCTTTACTGCAGGCTCAATAAAAGTTTTCCCACTCCAATCCAATTGCTTATCCGCGTTTGTCCTGCATGCGTCTGCGATGAAAAGAAGAAGCAGGTATGCGTGGAAAATCCAAGGTGGCGGCGACGGGTGGTAGCGCAGAAGTTAGCATGCCCAGCCCCTGCACGTACTTATATCTGCATTGACATGGGTTCGTGGTAGTGACAGCGGCCAAAGCTCTACTTTTTCTGCGCGCTCTAACCACTGTGAAACTAAGGATGCCCAGTCACTGAATGCAAATTGCAGCAGTTCCGACTGGTGGAAACCCGCTGGGGTTGATTGTGAAGAAAGCTTCCTTTCTCTGTCCACTCTCGCGATGGTGAAGCTAAAATGAGGAGGAGGCCTGACGGACACAACGTTGATGGTCACCATAATAGAATGGATGGACGACCTGCGGAAAGGACAAAGCACAGCACGTTTTTAGCACTTGCCCTAGAGTAAAGCACTACAATGGCTAGTATACCCTCATGTGTATGGTAGACCGAACTGCTCCTCACTGCTAACACTGGACTGATACTAAGAAAAAACTGAAATTAGCAAAACAATATCAGTTTATAAACTAATAGTGTCAATTATCTGGTGTCCGTCTTGTGTGTGTGGAGGGCATAAAAGTCCTGGCAATGAAAAGGTAGTATCTTTGTTTTTGCTGCATTTGCACACAAACAAAAATTGTTGAAGTGATCGTACAGCGATCTACCAGCGGAGAACACCAACCTGCAAATTAAACATAATTGCTGGTTTCAGGTAAAAAGCCACCAGGGGGCCGAGTGGAGCGGACGCGCTTCGCATGGGCTGCTGCTTTTATCGCGAGTTATTGCGGTTAACCTTAACCAACCTTCACGATTTTGTGCCACTGAACTCAACAAGGCAATCGGCATCGAAAGTCGCCAGAATTACCACGGTGAGTGGATTTGTTTACCTTGACGCACCGAGCAACGAGCACCTCGACATATTCGAACACCATTCTTCGAACGCCGCACGCGCCCCAGGAGCGGGCCCGCGTGGCCTCGCGAGCACCGAGAATGGCAGGGGAAACGAACGGCAGTGCTCACGAAATGGACATAGAGAACAATAGCCAAGACTCCACAGCGGTCCAGAGCAACATGGAATTCGATGAGAACAGCGGCAAGACGCTGAGTCAAGCTGGCCCATGGTTCCAAGCAATCAAGGCAAGAAAAAACAAGAAGGCGCCGAACGAGGACCGCATACAAGAGAGAGGAAAGCAAGGAAACCCCCAGAACCAGCAAGGAGGACTGAACGCGAGGAGCAACCCGAGAGTAGAAGCAAGCATGCAAGCCACCAGCAACCACCAACGGCAGCAAGATCAGGGAAGCCGAACCAACGGCAAGCCACCGCCGCGACGCGTGATGCCGCCGCTGCCAGAGAATGATTACAAGGTGGTATACCGACCAAGAACCGGCATGAAACTGTCCAGCTGGCCGGACGAGAAGATCACCGAAGGACTTGCAAGGGCAAGTGGTTCCCCTTTCAAAGAATTTTGCGCGAACGTAACCATCCAAACGCAGTGGAAGCACAACCTGATAATTGCCAGCACCGCAGACGAGGACTACGCACTGAAACTCGGTTCCATCAACGGCATCGAACTTGGGGCGGCCACATACGAGATGACGCCGTACATCAAACCGCTCCCAGGAACAGTACGTGGAGTCGTGCACGGCATCACTGCGTGTACGACGGAGAAACGACTTGCGGAACTGCTGGCAGCCAACAACTGTGACATCCTGCATGCGAGGATGCTCGGCAAATCCACCTCAGCAGTTATCACCTTCGAAGGTCCGCACATCCCTTTCTATGTGAAGGTGGCCGGCTCGTACACACGTTGCCGCCCATACCGCAGATCGGTACAGTATTGCAAGGCCTGCGGAGAAATCGGCCACCGGCAGGACGTATGCCCCAACCCAGACAAACACATTTGCAACAGGTGCGGGGTGCAGAACCCACAAACAGATCATGATTGCCAGTTGCAGTGCAAACTATGTGGACTACCTCACGAGACGGCAAGCAAGGAGTGCGAGAAAAGGCTCAAGCCAAGACCCCCACCCCTGTACGTGAGGGAGAGAAGTAAATCAAGAGGCCGACAACCACCTATAACAAGGGAGATAAGTTCAAGCTCCTCGGAATATCGAACAAGTAAGCCACAGCAAGAACAGCAGAAGATCAGCTGGGCGGAAGTGATAGCCAGTTCCAAGTCGACAACCGACCCATTTCCCTCACTGCCGACACAAGAGCGAAATTCGAGATACGAGGAAACCATCGCCTCCCTCAGAAGGCAAAACGCCGACCTGATGAAGCGAATGAAGTGCTCATGAAGCGTCTAGAAGAGCAAGAAGGACGTCAGGAGGAACGGGACAAAAGAGCTCAGGCCAGGGAACAAGCCCTGGAGAGGAAGCTCCAACATCTCATTGAGCAATTGCAAAAACAGCAGACACCGACCATAACGCCAACGCCGCCGAGGGAACATACTCCCCCGATAGAGGACCTAGAATCGGGAATAGAGTACAAGGTCAACAAGGCCCGAACCGAAGACAAGACCGAACTAAGAAGTGAATTCCGAGCCGAACTGGCTCAGGCCGTCGACACCATAAGCAAGTCTGTGGCAGCCACCGTCCAAGCAGCCTTACAAACGCTCCGCCAGGAGATCACCCAGATGGGCAACGAGCTCAGCCAACGCATCTCCATCCTAGAAAGGGAAAAAGAGCAGGCAAGGAAAAAGCCAAAATACCCCATCAGAGAAGCCCAGATGAACGAGACTCTGGGAAGCCAAGATGGCGAATAATATAGCAAAGAAGAAAGAAGCGACCGAAACCCTCAAAATTTGGCAGTGGAATTGCAGAGGAATAAATCGGAAACGGCAAAATTTACTTCACCTATGCACCCTACACCAACCTGACGTCATCGCGTTACAGGAAACAGAGACAAATAATATTACGATGCGTGGCTACAAAACGCACATTGCCCAAGGAAGGACCCGGACCGCCGTCCTCATCAAGAAGCACTACACGACGCAGCAGCACGAAATCAACCACAGAATCGAGCACACTCTGATTGAGCTGGTTCCTCCCAAGAAAACCCTGCAGAGCCTCTACATCCTGAATGTATACAGTCCTCCGCGCGACACACTAAAGGACTTGGACAAGTTACTGAGAGAAGTGAAGAAAGTCACCGACGGTCAGAAACTTCTCGTGGTGGGCGACTTTAACGCTCCACACGTGGCTTGGGGCTACCGATCAACCAACAAGAAGGGTATGGACGTGCACAACGCGGCACAACACCACCAGCTGACGTTATGGACCGATCCTATAATACCAACTAGAATCGGCAACAGTGTCTCCAGAGACACCAGCCCAGACCTGACCTTCTCCACTGGCTTCAGGCAAGTCGAGTGGTCGAGACTGGACGAGACTCTGGGCAGCGACCATCATATCATCCAGACCGAAATCATGTACCACAAAACCCCCGTGAGATTAGGTCAAGCCAAAATTACAGACTGGCCTGCTTTCCGCAAAGATGAACACCCCAGCAGCCTAGAGAACATCGAGGAGTGGACCAAGAACGTGATGGACTTGGTTACCAAGTACACAAAGACCATCCAACTCACTGCTGACAGTCCCGAAGTCGACCCACACCTACTTCACCTCTGGGAGGCCAGGCGAGGACTTTTGAAGAGATGAAAAAAACAGAAGAGAAACCGCAAACTCAAGATCCGCATTGCCGCAGTCTCGCGGCAGGCGGAGGAGTATGCTGAAAAACTCGGACGTCAGAACTGGAATCAAGTGTGCGACCAGTTACAGGGAACCCTCAGCAACCGAAAGACCTGGGCCATTTTAAAGACCCTTCTGGCGAAGACGGAATCAAAAACTGTCACGGGGCAACACATACAAAGACTTATACACAACTTCCAGGGAACCGAAGAAGAAGTGCTCGAAGCCATCACTGCGAAATACATCGGAGACGAGCAACAACGGAAGACGCAGCCAGTCATTCACCCGGAGTACGAGGGGGAACCCAATCCGGATTTAGACCAACCTTTCACCAAGTCGGAGATCGTGGCAGCCTTAAGAAATCTCACAAGAAACACGACGCCCGGCAGGGATAAAATTAACAACAAGACCCTCCGTAACCTGGACGACGGGGCGACGGAGAGTTTGCTAAAGTATATCAATGAAAGCTGGGAGACGGGCAGTATACCGGCTTCCTGGAAGCACGCGGACATAACGGTGATCCCGAAACCCGGCAAGCCCATCAACCTACAGAACCTGCGTCCGATCTCTCTTACGTCATGCGCGGGAAAACTCTTCGAGCACATGGTCCATAATCGTCTCTCGCCCTACATGGAAGAAGGTGGGCACCTGCCGAACACTATGTTCGGTTTCCGGCCTAACCTCTCCACCCAGGACATTCTACTTCAGCTTAAAGAAGAAGTCATCGACGGCCTCAGCACATGCCACAAGAGTGCGATCCTGGCACTCGACGTGAAGGGAGCCTTCGACAACGTCTCACACGAAGCAGTGCTAAACAGCCTACAACATACCAACTGCGGACGGCGGACATACAACTACGTCCGGGACTTCCTGACGGGTAGAACGGTGACCATAGGCCTGGGGAATCTCAGGACCGAGAAGTTCCCAGTACCGCAGAAAGGAACCCCCCAGGGGTCGGTGATCTCCCCGTTGCTGTTCAATATAGCGATGAGGGGATTGCCGAACCTCTTGGAGAACATCAGGGGTATCCGTCACGCAATGTATGCAGACGACCTGACCATGTGGACGTGCACGGGATCGGCGGGCGAACAACAAGACGCCCTGCAGGAAGCCATCGACAGGACCGAGCATTATCTACACCACTGCGGTCTTTCATGCGCGCCGGAAAAGTCGGAGCTCCTGATCCTCAAAAAGAGGACAAGAGGGCGGCCTCCGCAGGACACACCTGACCCAACTTTGACACTAAATGGAGTCAACATACCCAAGGTGGACACACTTCGTATTCTGGGCCTCACTTTCCAGAAGGACGGTGCCGGTCTCGCCGCCATTAAAAATCTGCAAGCGACAGTTATCCAAGTCGCGCACTTGGTGCGAAGAGTGACAAACAAAAAGCACGGCCTGAAAGAGCAGGACACAATCAGATTAATACAAGCCCTGATAATCAGCAGAGTCACTTACGGCACCCCGTACCTGGGTCTCAAGAACAGCGAGAGAGAAAAATTGAACACCCTAATACGAAAAACCTACAAGCTGGCACTGGGGCTTCCACCGACGACGTCGACGGAGAAGCTACTCAGCCTGGGCATACACAATACTTGGGAGGAACTTGTAGAGGCCCACAAGACCAGCCAGATAGAGCGACTCAAGCTCACCAGCACGGGTAGGGACATGCTAATAAGACTGGGCTACCCAGTCGAATATGAGTCTAGAAAACAGCGGGTTCCTCTACCCCTGAGGGAGAAGATCACGGTGGCCAGCATCCCGAGAAACATGCACCCTGAATACCACAGAGAAAGGAGGCGAGCGAGAGTGAAAGCTCTACGTAAGGCCTACGAAGGACCAAAACAAGGAGAAGTCCGATACACCGACGCGGCAAAGTACAAGAACAGAGCGGCCCACGCTATCAGCGTGATCAACGGCCAAGGACAAGAGATAGCTGCGGCCTCGGTAAACACTCCAGACATCGACTGCGCGGAAGAAACGGCGATAGCCCTGGCGGCCACTACGGGACAGCGAGAGGAAGATCTAATCACAATCATCACCGACTCGCAAACAGCATGTAGAAATTACCAAAAGGGCCGCATTTCCAAACAAGCCCTGAGCATCCTCGAAAAACGAGGCAATTTTCCTGAACTATACATTGTCTGGGCCCCGGGACACGAGTCCCTGGCGGGTAATGTAGCGGCTAATGCCGCTGCCCGAGATCACATTCTCCGGGCTATCCCACCAGGTTCACGAGCACCGGTAGACCAACAAGATAGCGTCCCGAAAAGATACGCCGATATCCTGAGCCACTACAGGCTGGGTAGGAGGATCTATCCACCCCCGCATCCCCAGCTGACAAGAGAAGAGGCGGTGATCTTGCGAAAACTACAGACCGGCACATTCCCGCATGGCACCCTGCTACACGCGATGTACCCTACGAGCTATACCCACAAATGCGCTTTCTGCTCTAGGCCCAATACCCTCTACCACATGGTATGGGAATGTCAACTAAACGCATCGACACCGCCCATCACCGGACCAACCGTCGAGCAGTGGGAGGCCCAGCTGACAAGCTCGAGCCCTGAAGACCAGCATCGCCTGGTTAGCAGGGCCAAGTTATCAGCTCAGGCCCACGGCATCCTGGACTAGGGAAGCCGCCCACCTCGGACGATTTTACCGTCGGCTCATTTCTACTAATAAAGTTTATTCCTCCTCCTGCTGGTTTCAGATCTTGCAATGTACTTTGCGCTTAGCTACTATCTGTAATATTTTTTTCTTTTTGTGCTCTTATGAAGAGGAAAACTCCATATTACTACAATATCAACAACAGTGCACAACATGTACTGGACTTGAAGCTGTGACCATGCACCACACTTTTGTACATTCAGCACATGTAGTATTGGGGCAAAACATCTGAGCAATATGATTAGGTTTTCGGGGAAAGCACTGTGACAGGCGGGAAAAAAATCGTTGTCATGCCCGGTCCAAACAATACCATCTGAAATGTTATTTACTTATACATATTTTTTGAAAAAATACTATAACCCTTTATACATTCGCTTCGTATGAGTTATATACTAGCTCGCCACGTCAATCTCAAAAATGTATTCTTTTTGCGGGAGAAGGCTTTCGTGAAAAACGACACAACATAACAGTAAAACATCCAGCAAGGTTCCTATCCAGATGACTGACCAAATTGTGCACTGAGAACGTGTCGACTAGCGTGCGATTGAAAGTTGAATTATGATCATTGTAAGCTTGTGTAGCGTCTAGCACGAGCGAGTAGTGTTAGTGATGACACTGGTGTGAAAATGGTCAGCTTGGTCAGTGATTTGTTCTTGTGTATCTCCACATTGAACGTCGCAGTCCTGACGATGAGAGCACTCCTGTGACATTATTAGCCCAGTGGGCTGGGAAGGCTCGAGTGGTAGCTCACCTTGAGGGGTATTGGGTAACAATAATTAATATAGGTACTGTGCGATGATGAAAAATATGCAGGAACACCACTGGTGTTGTCTAACTATTCGTAAACAGGCCCCCAAATTTCAATTGGCCCACCCCAAACATTTAGTAGGCCAACCCCCAAATTTCAAGTTGGCACGCCCTCAAATTTAAGTTGGCCCATCCCCAAATTTAAAATCGGCCATGGCCGATTTTCTTTTCGTCCAGCGTTAAAATTCAAGTTGGCCCAATCCCAAATTTCAATTGGGCCACCCCTAATTTTCAGGTTGGTCCACGCACGAATTTCCATAAATCGTCCTCCAAATTTCGAGTCGACGCACCCCAAAATTTAGGTTGGCCGACCCCCATATCGCTACCAAATTCAGATTGCCGACCCCGAGATTGCCCCCACATTTAGGTAGGACCAACCCCTTATCACCCCCAAATACAGATTGGGCCGCCTCCACAACACCACCAAATTCGACGTGCTTCCACAAGTAAAGACGTGCTTCCACCGATGTTTGCTCCTCCTTTTCCTAATAAACAGAGCCATCCATTCAGCCATTCCTAAATTGCTTCAGAAAATAGCGTATCTTAATCTCCATAACCACCCTGTCTCTCACCTGGACTCTGCCATCTAAAAAGAATGTTGCTGAGTTGAAAATGACTGAGCGTCACATATAAGATTTTCAAGGAATGGCAAGCAGCGCGGCGTGAAATTTTTGGTGGGTGACGAGACAGTATATAGAGCACTTTCTCTGCCACATCCACATTAGCGCTCTGCTCCGTGAGCTACTATTAGCCGCTAGGACGCAGTACGAAATCAAAGAAATCTATCTGGGTGGTCGCAGGCAGCTCTTTTCGGATTCGTATGCGTCGATTTAAAATATATATTTCTTATCTAAGCCGAAATGACAGCGATATAAGTGATGTGAGTTACGGTAGCCCGTTGGTTTGGTCTAACGACACTATTAACGCAGCACTTTCTTCTTATGCATGTATTCCAACGGGAGTGAAAGACAGGAGGGTAACACGCCTTCCTGAAACGAAACATTCGGAACAACCTTTTGTTTGACGGTTGGACATATGGCAAGGACCCACGATACCAACCACCCTCAAGTCGGTATCAGCTTGCAAAGGGGGAACTCAGATGTAACGTTGTGAAGGGGATCATAAGGATAACTTTATTGAAATTCCTTATTACGAGATGAAAGCCGACTAATAAGCATTTAATTTTTCTGTATTAATAAGACCTTCTGTTAATATAAGGTTGCTGTCTTTTACAGGCTCCTAAATTAAAAAGGTAGGTATGAAAAATAAATTGTTGCGGTAAATGTGTAAACGCACACGCAGCAAAAGTCCTAGTCAATTTCCCAATATTCACTCAATGAAGATGTAGCACATCTATACTGTCACGGTGTAGCGATGTTAAGAACAAAACACTTCCAAAAGAGTGAGTCATGAATATAACTCATTATAAGGCGAGCTTGTGCTGGAAAGGAAAATAACACTCAAAGCACAACCATGGCTGCGCGCAAAGTAGTGCTTCCTCTGAATCTGATCTAGGGATCAAGGCATCGGTTCATGAGGCTGGAATGCTCGTACATTGCAGAGAAATCTCGGGTCATCAAATGCGATGGAGAATGCACGCCAGCATTCGCTTCACGCGCGCAATCTGATAACACATTTTTGCTATTCAATCTGTGACAACTTACTCGATATTAGGAACACATGTGGGCGCGTCTTGAGTTGACCGATAAATTTGGAACAGTGGTTAGACGCTAAAGAAAGTTCACCCTCCCCTCCCTAAAGGAAAAGAGGGTACAGTTGCTTTGAATATTACCTGAAACAGAATGCTCGTGGTACCAAAAATTCAAGAGCTAAACACTTTCCAATTACTGATATTTATCAAACCAGCATTTTGTGGTTCAATGTAGCCCTGTAGTCCAGGGCACATTTGCCCCACGGGTACTGTGTCGGGGCTTATATTTCATGTCAGCATTAATTGTCACAAAATGATGCCCATTTTTCTTTAGATCTTAACATTAGACGGCCAAAATATATGCAGCAAGACCCTCCTCTTGATATTTTAGTATTTTCGATATAACGTACATATCCGCGCTGGTCCATATGCTATAAAGTACTGAAAGTGTACCCGATGCTTTCCCCCAGGCAACTGTTTTCATTCCTGATGATGCCAGGAAACCGAGCCTGATACCACCAATGCTCAGAAATATCATCGGAAGTGCACAAAATATTCTCGCCCACCTTGTGATGTAGCGTAGCCCTGAGGTGCTTCTGGTATAATGTTGGAGAATCGGTTTTAAAGGCACAAGGTGCAGGGTTGGGCACATGTGCTTAAGCTCATGAAGTTGATTTGCGCCAAGAATACCTGCCCAAGCTTTCACACTTGCTTTATAAGGAGCCTACATCACCATCAATATGCCGGCTGCTTTTAACTGCAGCAAACAAAACTATTAAACCAATACAAGTATTGGTGACATCATTTTATCATTAGAATGTTCATATTGGTAACCTCTGGATGCGGAAGAAGTTGAAAAGTTGTGTGCGTAATTAACAAAGTTACGTTAATAAAATTTTCAATAATTGATTTTACGTGGCTAAACAAAATGAGCAGTTTGGAGCCCGTCTTCGAGATTATCCAGCCGAGCGCTGAAATTGTGAATAACTAAGCTTCTGTAAGAGCCAAGCCAGCAAACATTTTCCAAGTAGACGCTCTTCGAAAGCGTAACTGACGCAGAAAAAGAACGTCTGTAAAGTCACCGAAAGAACAGCGCTTCGAGACGGAACTTGAAGCGCGGTTCGTTCTTTGATAATGAACCAACTAGCCAGTCGGCTAATCCTTGCAAACCTGTAAAGTCAGCCTAACTGCACCTAGCCTTTTGTGATGCTGGCATCAATAGTATGGCCACGTGAGCATGTTCCTGTGAGCTTTCGATTTTTATTCACGCTGTGTTTACGAAGGCAAGCCGTTTAAAGTTTTAGGTTTCAATATAGCAGCGAACGTGTGCCGCCGATAGCTTGATTGGTCGCAGAAGCTATGCATGACGCAATGATGGTGCAGATTTAGCGCGTCGCTGTACCATGAGAATGCGCTGCACCGCCGAGAGAAGGAAGATAACGAAAGTGAACAGCTTGGTAGCTGCTCATGGGGCTGTGCCGATGGTGACGGTGCCATCGTGACGAAATCTGGGGCGGCGGTATTAACGGTTGAGGCGTCTTTTCTCTTTTCGTTGTTTTGACAGCGAAGCCGTTCACCGGAAGCTTCAGCTCGGGCCCAGCTCCGACGCGGCCTATTGAAATACATTATTTATTTATTCAAGATACCGCTAAAGGCCCTCTGGAAGAGGGTATTACATAGGAGGTCGGGGGCACGCGAACATACTCTTATAAATTGTTACAAAAATGCAACAAACGTGACAATATATACAAGCGCGACTCTGTGTAATAAAATCAAAGTTCGGATGAAATGAAATTAGCACATAATTAGAAGAAATGAGAAAATTGAAGCACATATAATTCAGTATACATCAAAGGCACTTAAAAGAGAATAATTGGAAATAATAACAGAAGGATAGCGAAGGCACCAGAGGAATGCAATATAAAAATAAAGAAAGTACATTTTCACATTGAACAGCGACTTCACTTTCTGATACACACAAAAGAGTTTTTCTGAATTAACCGCCGGACCGAATTTAATGAAATTTCTTCCATTTGAGAGAGAAAATTAAATTGTCGTGACTGTTGGAAGCGGAATTTCGGTTTAGGGATTCAACATTGTTTAAAAAGATTTTAAAAATTCGAAACTTTGAAAAAAATAGAAGCACGAAGTAAACAAATTAATAGCGCTGCCTCAAGAACAGATATCGCGGTTCTGTAAATGGCATCTACTAGATCATTCAGAGTGGACAAATTTGATATTTTATACATTACGCGAGTTTGTTAAGTTGTGTACCATGGTTTTGCAAAAGCTATATTTCCATAATCCTTATTTTTTTAAGATTCATGTGTAACATATGAATTGTGACCGCTTTAGATGTACTATTAGATGCAATTTACAGAATTGTGATATCGTTTTTCGTTACTGAGTTACAGAGTTGTAAACTTTATGATTTCGCTTTCTGAAAATTTTGCGTTTTTTTGCCAATTTCTCATAACACATTGACAACTTAAATGAAAAATTTATAACCAAGGGTCACTAGAACTTAATTTTTTCTTTGAAATGCGACAAACCTCGTCAAATTTGGTGCAGTGGTTGCCGAGAAAAACGAATTCTGCTTTTACATGTATTTAGGTAGGAGCAGTCTGCACCATCGTGTCGCGTGTAGAACAAAATGGCGAAGATAGTGCAATGCCGGGCCGACCCGCGGCGGAAGTGACGCAGGCGTCAAGAACTCCCCATACGTGGGACGCCGTCCGCCGCGTGTCCCCATACGTGGGACACGCGGCCGAGCTGCAGTTCGCCATTAAGGGGCCCACATACAGAGCTTCGCTGGTCATGGAAGGGAACCACGTTTTCCTTTTTTGCATTGATTTCGCTTTTAGAGAGGTAATGCTATAAATGCAAAGTCATTCGTTCTTGTCTCGGAGATTTAAATATGGATTAAATAAACTCTATATCCCACTCACTCACTCACTCACTCACTCACTCACTCACTCACTCACTCACTCACTCACTCACTCACTCACTCACTCACTCACTCACTCACTCACTCACTCACTCACTCACTCACTCAGTCACTCGCTCACACACACACACACACACACACACACACACACACACACACACACACACACACACACACACACACACACACACACACACACACACACACACACACACACGCACACACACACACGCACGTACGTTTGCATACCTTCACACAAACGCAAAAACAAAGCGATACAACAAATGCTCGCCCGCATTCACATTTACACGCGCCAACGCATGCACACACGCACGTGGAACTGCACGCACACACAAACATGCGCATGCTCGCACACGCACACATGCACTCGTGCGCACCCATATTCAAATACTGAGACACAAACACGCGTGCTCAGGCAAGCACAAATACACACGCACGCACGCTCAAGGTGTGCACGCCCCCACACACTGCCTCTCCTTCGCTGCTACCTCACAATATCATGCGCGTGCAAACACTGAATGACAACCTCTCTGCAATTATGGTTCAAAACTGCAGCTAAATCGCTTTACGGCTTAAATTTCACGCTTCTTCAAGTCAATGTGCCCTCTTCTTAGAGAGCGCAAAACCATTTGCTCCTGCCGTGTGACGTAACCGCTCATCCCCGAACAAAATACTGCTTTAACGCACCACCAATGTTCCGATTAAGTGCCATAAATGCATAGGTTGTTACAAAGGACTACCCTCTTAGCGCAGACTGTTGAAACTCTTTGATACTGTGCTACTGTATAGAAATAAAATTCTGTAAAATTTTGCCCATTCCGTTACGCATGTGCATTGCCGTGTAGTTCCACAGCATGGTGAGGGTGCAATGTCCAGAATTCCTATGTCCATGCTACAAGGCACGATAGTATTTTCTTTAACGTAACACAAAGATATGCGCATGGTTGTTGGTATGTTGTCGCAGGAATAAAATCTTATAATAAAAGCAATGACTTAACAAGTAAGCAACCCATTGCTACGCTTTTAGGAAGTAAAAATAGGAAATATAACATTTGAAAAGCCCTCCTGAAAAAAATTAACTGAAACCAAAACGTGAGTTTTGTGTTTCGACCATCTGGTGGGAGACTGTCGAACTGAGTTCCTACGTGGCGTTAAACAAAAGCGGTGTCACGCGCCACGGCATCGAACTGCTGCCAGCATGACGCGTAACGATAGGCGCGAGCGATTAAACGAGTCTGCCACCGCTTCCAACATTACGCAAGTGATACGCTTGGGTTTTTATAGATACCACGTGAACTTGCACGACTATGTTTCAAATATCACTTTTGGGAACAGTGTTACGCCACCTGTAGAGAGTCGAGATAGGCATCAATCGAAAGCTGAGTCCCCGTACCACATACACTGCAGCGCCTATTGTGATAGACGCCGTAGTTGTATCACAGCTGCCGTTTCTTTCTCGAAAATTGAGTACAAATGTTCGCTGTTTCCACAGGCTTCCATTGCTGAATCTTTAACCGCTCTGGGAACAAAATTCTTGCTCGCCACAGCCTGATCACCGCATTTGGCTCATGTGGATTGTCTTCCAGAATATCTCTGTCGCCTGGCTTTTTCAATAATCCCCCTGCAGTTTCTGTTATTCGCGGAAAACCCGCTCGTTCCATTGAAAACGCGCTAGCTTCGTGCCACGGCCGCTTGGAGCGCTAGTTGGTACGTGTCCAGAAAAGCTGGATATGTAAGCGACAAATTCTCGTCGTTATTTTTGTTTTGTTTTAAACTGCACCCGTGTTTCGTGTTACTCTGAAAATGTCTGTATATGAGAAGGAGAACCGAGGGTCTTTATTTATGTTAGTCACAACCTTATGAAGCCAAGGAAAACAATGAATTGAAGCGTCACACGAATGAAAAACTCCACTTGACAACTTCCCCTATGCATTGCTTGACTTCACTATCTGTTGGCTTCGTAAGTCTGTCATTAGATAAATCAATTCCATGTCTTGTTCAATGTACAGTGAGAGTCTCGACTTGGGCAGGTTTGATGCCTTCAGGTGCATAAGAGGATTTATTGCTTGCTACTAAAGTCGGTGAAAGAAGGCCTTAGCCTTGAGTGGTGTCAGCTTACACTCCCAAGTTCAGATATTTTACATACACATAAATACCCAAGAATGTGGACGTGGGAACAGCCGCCGTGGGAATAGCGGTAGTGCAACGCACGCGTTAAGGCGGATGTTGTGGGTTCGAGTCTCACCAGCGGCAAATAATTTTGTCTTACATTTTCCCTTTAGCTTATCCTTTGTAGACTTGAATTAACAACTCCCAATAAGTTCCCCTATGCTTTCCTTGGCTTCTTCATCTGTTGGTTTCATATGGGCTTCATATGGGAACATGAGTACAAATGTGTCCCGTTAGAGGCAATTACATGCGGCTGCGTTTATGAGCTGCTGTCGTGGGATCAACGAGCTGATCTTGAAACTGCTCCACGTGCTTTCTATTTGGCTACTTTGTATTTGCGAGTGAAATAAACGCTTGGTTTTCTGGAACACCCTGCAGAAAATCCGACGAGGATAGCAGTAATTTTGTTAGGCAAAGTCATGGCAGGAGGTGACTTTTACGGCGTACTTCGGCCCTGTTGACTAGCTTGGATTGGTGCCAAGTACACTATGCAATGTTGCAGCACTGTTGAGCGCATGCATTGCCGTGACTTGGCGCACAGAACCGGCGACCATGAAGGCTGTTCAGCGTGTCGGGCGGCCGCTTGTTCTCTTGCACGTCACCGAAACCACGTTTAGTGACTGAATTGACAGGGACCGATTCCCGAGCCTGCAACCACAACTACTTTGACGAGGCTTGGTATTTGGGTCGTGCAAAGAGTGGTGCCCGATATATCCGATTGGCTCCGCCGGCAACAGAGCAGCGCGAAACCACGGACGTGCAGCGGGCGCTTTTGGGAGAGGCTCTCGTGGCGGCGCAAGATATTTCAGCGGACGTCTGTCGACAAGGCGGCTGACCGAGATGTTAGAACTGCACGACAGTCTTTGAACGCGCGCATCGCGACGAGGCGCGCACAGCGGAGGGGCGAGGGGTTGCCTCCGCGGGGGCCAGTGGCCGCGTATAAGAGGGCAAGAGGAAGGGCCTCCGCTGCTCGTGCGGACCGGTGCGCAGTCGACAGCAGCCATGCGGCGATCGCAGCTCGCCGCGTTCCTCCTCGGCGTCTTGGCGGCGGCGGCGCCGGCACACGGTGAGTCGCGCTCACGCGCTATCGACAAAACAACGCGCTCCAACGCACGGCTTTCCAGCAACATTTTATTTTACATGGTCGATTGTCTCGTCTGCCAACCACGGTGCACAGCACTTGTCTCTGCACACTGTGACGCCCGCAGACGCAAAGTGCTCGAAGGCCTCGTCACTGCCGCAGGTTTCGCAGGTAGGACTATCGACCATCCGAATCGGGAAAAAAAAAATGTGTTTGGAAATTAGACGTCGACACACAGGTGATATTGCATGGCCTCTATACACATTACAGTAGTCCGTGCAGAAGAGGCAGCTGCAAGTCAGCGGGCAGGGAACGTAGAAGAGATGTGGTTAAAACGTATCCAGAGAATCAATCTACATTTGTCGAGAAAAGACGGCTTGTTTGCTCCCGCGAAAGCCGAATGGAACTGGACTGAAACAGCTGGTGTCGATCCTGAACGGATGTGACTGAGATGGGCACGAACGCAGAACCCGACTACTGAGCGCTCGTCCTTCCAGTGTAATCACGCCCTCGGGTTCCCCTATGGAAACGCGTCCGCCAAAACCTTCGGTTCCTCTTTCACTGCAGTGTCTCTAGCGAAGCAGCTCGTCGTTTTTGTCAATAGGCCCAATGAGCGAAAAAGCGTCTGCAGAAGAGAACGGCACCTGACTTCCAATTGGCTGCGACGCCACGAGTGCGCGCTCGTGGGATCGCGCTTGCTGGCAGCGCGGTGGCGTCTGAGCCATCTGCATGGTCGGCGGCCGCAAGCAGTCCACGACAGTACATTGCAGTCCAAGTGAGGGATCGGAAGGCTGCAGCAAAACGAGCCAAGAGGCAGCGAAATCTACCTGTGTCAACACTTTCAATACACGGCAAGCGGAACGAGCATCAACGCAAACATTACTCGCAACGCATAACTAAAAGGACCGCTCAGCGGCGTTCAAGTGGACATTAATGATTTTGTATTCACAAGAGATAAGTCCTTCGGTGTCCTTGAATTTTCCTGTGCAGTTTCGGTAAATTTGTCCGATATCCCAAACCAGTTGCTAATTGGGTCCGCAGCGGAGTGAAGTTCGTACGCAAAATGTTAAAATGTTACAAAATGTTAAACTTCAGGCGGCTCCTGTAGAACATCTCGACGGCAGCACAAGTGCGGGCTTACTGAACTGCCATTCTCCTTGTGAGTGCAGCACCAACCTGCGCGCCTGCAGGTTAGTGCTGACACCGCAGAGGTGATAGTCGTTTCCCACCAGCGAATACTGTGACGGAAAGCTGGCGTGACAAGGTCGATCTAAATAGGTCGCGAAGCTTCGGGCAAACAGCGGTTCAGTACAAGTGGTCACGGACATCAGCAAGGGGGGTTACAGGAGCAGCGATTGAAGCGCGACTATGTTTGGAGGGAACAAACATTGGGAAAGAAAAAAGGCATTTTCTAATTCAAGTAAGGCACAGTCAGATTCATTCAATGAAAATGTAATTCCTGGTCAGCTTTATATATTCCTGACGAGTTAAGAAAATAGAAGTTCATTTAATTTTTTTCTTATTAATAAATACCTGTCTTTTCAGCGCCCATCGTTACAGGGCGCGTTGACGCCGCTATCACTCGCAACGCAATGCACCTCTTGAAATGTGCAGAAAGGCGCGCTCGTAAAGTTCACCTGTTGAAATACGCCCCCCCTCACAGTTTGTGCTTTCTTGCTTGTCGAAGTTTGTCTGAATTGGGTGACGCGGGTAGCTTCATCGCTTCTTAATCTGTTCAGTCAAAAGTAGTGAGTTACGACCGCCAGATAATTGTGTTGTTGTTTTCGGGCGACTGCGCTGGCCAACGGGCTTGGCATTCGACGATAGGATCAGCACTCTACACCTAAAGCTTTCATCGGTCTCCAAAGAAAGTATGTTCTGTGCAGAGGTGCGATTTCGACAACCGTACGGCTGGCCTTTTCTTGCATCGCTTTCCAAGCTGAAAGCTCCAAACGCCCATAAGTCTAATGGCGGGGGGGGGGGGGGATTTTGAATATATAGCTCTAAAGGCAGACCAACAAAACAAATTTCGCGCCTTCGAAAACAAGATGACGTCACTTCTGTTTTTAACGGATATGACGTCGCATTATTTTTTCTTCCGCTGGAAGTGTTCTCTTTACATACAGATGGCGCTAAGCCCCATGAACCGCCATGTTTTGAACGTATGGGCTCCTATGGAAGCTTCGCTACCAGGTATATTTACCTTGGGAGCGATGCAAGCACAGGCAAATGCGGCACGCCAACTCGCACCAAGATATGCCAAGTGTGCTAAGCACGTAGTGATGACGCGGCGATTCCCGCGACATGGCCGCAGGGCTTCGCATTCGTTGTGAAAACTTTGTTCCACGGCTAGGGCACGGCGCCAGGTACAAAGATTGGAAGATAGTTCGCATGCAGGTGTGCTATTATTTTTTTCTCTAAATACGCCAATAAAGGTACAAAGGCTCATGAAGGTGTAGAAATAAATACCTGGCAGAAGTCTCTCTGCCTACTATACAAAAAAAAAGAAACACACACACAGAAAGTACACAGTGATAAGTTCGCAGCATATAGGTAGACACAGATATAGCGGCCTTTTTTATGAAAGAATGCAGCAGTGAGAAGCTAAAGGATTGTTTCAGTAGAAGCCAGTGGTTAACTTGGGATAGGCATAGGAGGAAGAAGAAAAGCCGAATCTTTCCTCTTCACCGCCGGGAGGCACAACTTCCACAGGCGAATACGAATCACTCTTGTTTTACTTATCAAAAGGCGATTAGCTTCATATTTGCTATCCTTTTTCACACAGTTTACTCTAAACAAAGAAAAAATGGCCTCCAAAGTTAGCTATTCTACTCTACCAAACACGCAGAGCGACGAAGGGATAAGAGCGCGAAAACAACACGCGACTTCTGAGCGCAAATCCGTCGTCGCAAATGCACTCATTGCGCTTAATGCGAGTGCAAGGCTATCTTCCTCAAGTCGAAGATTCTGCTGAAAAGTAGGAACTAAAGTAAAAGAGAAGTCGTGGAAGCATACAGCATCAAGATAGACCCACAGGGCTCATGTGTCAGCACGTCGTCTATTTCACTCAGCAATAAAGAGATTAGCATAATCACTGATAACAAAGGGCGCATGTAGATCGGAAGAGCATCCCTGTGCATGTGTGTAGGCTATATGTACGCTTCGTTTGCCGAAAAAGAAACCACTTTTGCGCTCAGGTGTCGTGTGTTCTTTTCTCTCTCAAGTCCTGTCCCTTCGTCGTTCTGCGCAACAGTGTTATGTATGTCGAACCAGCTACCCTACTGCAGAATTTTCCTAATCTACTCTAATTACTTTTGTACAACTTGTACTTTATCCTGTCATATACTTTCTTTCAAGTTTTGTTTCACCCCTTACGTTTAACCGGGTAGGCGCCATAGTGTACTGAGATGGGTTCTACAGGAATTTTGATTGATATGTAGAAAGAATAAGAAAAGTGCAAGTATACGAAAAGACAACTTTTTATATGTTTGGCTACGATACGTGGTTTTCCTCCATTCATACAGAAGATGACAATTAATAAGAAAGATAGTACATTCATGGGTCATTTTACTTAAAGAAATATAGACACTATTTACAATAACGCTAATGAAGAAAGAGGTTACATACGTAGAGTACACGTAATCAACCTGACAAACATGAAATGCGAAACAGTGTGTGGCAGTAAGTGCACTCAATGTAAAGCTAAGTGTTTTTATACTCACTGCCTATAACAACTACGTCGTGGAGCCTTGAACGAGGTTCGAACGCGGCGCCAAAGTGGTCGCCAGCGCACTGCGCCAGGAGACTTGAGCCGAGCGCTCAGCCGGCGCCATATGCTTACGCAGCCCGTGACGCCCGAATGGCGTCCACCATCTTTGCTGCGAGTGACGCTGGCTCATTCTCCCAGGGCTCCCATATGGTGCGCATGCACTACTTTGCAAGGACCGCGATAGCTTGGGAATCGCCAGCGCGATCCGCAGGTTGTGAGTTCGGCTCCCATCTGAGAGAAGTTGTCTTTTCGTATACTTTCATTTTTCTTATTTCAAAATTCCGGTAGAACCCATCTCACTACACTATGGCGCGTACGCGCTACATGGCATTGGCCAAAAACCCGGCGGTTAAACGGAAGAAAGGACATATATATAAGGCGGGATAAAGCGGAAGTTGTACAAAAACAATTACAGCAGACTAAATAACTTTGGAGGCCATTTTTTTCTTGGTTCAGAGTAAACCATGTGGAAAAAGGACAGCAAATATGAAGCTAATAGCCTTTTGATAAGTAAAACAAGAGTAAGTCGTATTCGCCTGTGGAAGTTGTGCCTCCTGGCGGTGAAGAGGAAGGATTCGGCTTCCTCCTCTCGCCTATCCTGAGTTAACAACTGGTCTTTACAAAAACAAGCATTTAGCTTCTCACGGCTGCATTGGTTCGGCTTTTCCGAAATTTACATTCGGGCCACCACACTATCCGTGATTAAAACAAAACGATGTCAGCACCATCCAGCAATCATTTTCGCTAGGGGCGCTATTCTGGACATTCCGCCATTTTCTTCGGTGCATGACGTAGGCGCGACACAAACAAAATGGCGCTGGTGGCCCCGTTTTGCTTACGTAACGTGACGCCAACTTGACGTTTCGCCTAAGAAACTGAAATGAAGGCACTGAATACAGCTTTATTGGTAAAGCAAAACAGCTTTCCTCCGCAGTAAAAATAAAGCAGCTATCTCAAAACGTATGATTATTACGTCGAAAACGCTTCTCGCTTCCATCGTCTGCTTCAATAGCTAGGATGCGTGTCCCCGGAAAATGGAATGAGTCATCGCACGTTGGCGCCAACGCGCTTGTTTTCTTGCTTGAGACAACATATGCGACCTACCAGTGGTGACGCGCGCACGTTCTAGGCCACGTTATCGCTATTTCGTGAAACGCAAGTGACTCAGCCCGACTCGGCTGGCTGAGAAACGGCCGAATATCACCGATAGCGTTGCGCGCGCCAGAGATATCCACTAGCGCGACGCAAGCGCCGGCGCTGCCATCTCTTGTTCATTTCGCTGGTTACTCGCACCGCGGGAGGGAACTTCAAGGCGCCGCCTTGCGTACATTTCTTTTTATAAGTTAGAAAGAGGCCGTTGTCATAACTTTTGATTGTGCGAAAAGGCATTAATGTTGATTACAATACAAATGCAGCAGTGAAAAGTGGACAACATTGCCGAAAGTTTGCTATATTCAACCAATATTATTTCGTATAAACGCGTTCTTTTAAAAAATGATGGCCCCAAACACAAATGCCAACACCACCCGAGAGCGATGCAAATACTATGAGCACGCGTAATAAACAAAAGATTTTCGTGGCGCCAAACGACGGGGAAAATGTGGCGATACGCATTCCTCTCGACTGACATTGCATATGGCTGCTCATTAGCATAATTCGCGCGGCTCGTCGCAGCAAAAATTATGGCGGAAAATCTCGGCAATGGCGGCCCGGCGCAACGTCACGCGTCGTCAAAATGACGTTTACGAAACAGCCCTTCCTCTGACGCTCCTCATGAGATATTCCTTCAGCCAATCAGCAAGCTGGCATGGCGCATATCTTGGATCGCCACCACATATTCGCGCAATTGCAGATGCATTGCACTGGCTTCTGCACGCTGCCGCTCACATTCTTTCTGAAGCGCTAACATCACAATATATCTGCCAAGGACCAAAAAAATGCAGCTTCACGTCACGTTTCGTCATCTTGATGAAAACGCAAAATGACACTTCGCAAAACTTCCGTTTCCCGGCACAAATTTCAAGGCACGTGAGCTCTCCACAGCCAATCAGAGAGTAAACATGGCGGATAATGGCGGCCGTGCAGCCGCCATGTGTGTCGAGAAAAGAGCCCTAGAAGAAGAAAAGTTAACTTAGGACCGCTTCCGAAACTAGGCAAGCTCATGTGCTGGAACACGAAGGCGCGCGGACGCCAGCTTTGTTCAAGACACGTGACGCTGAGCGGGCCAATCATGGCCGATCGTGCCTCCTGCATCAGTATTCACGCTGTTGTAACGGCAGAAAACTGTTGTCGTGATGGCTGGGAGGAGCAGCTGTCGTCGTGTTATAGGCAGGTTGCGAACGTAGTTCCCGCGCCTACTAGGGCGCCCCTCGCGGCGGTGAGCGCGGAACTGGCAGGATACGACCGGCCCGCTTGCGTTCGGAAAGCCTGTATGTGCACTGTTTCGCGCGTAGCTGTTGCCTTTTCTGAGCAATGTCGAAGTGCAAACCGAGCTGTAGAGTAGTGGGCTGGAACAACCCGTACACCAACTCACGAGGAACAAAGTTTTACAGGTTTCCAAGCCGACCGTATGAAGCAGAACGGCGTCAACACTGGATAGCGCTCGTCCGACGGCATAAGCTGTTTTATGTTCCGGCGTTATGCCAAGTGCGTTATAACGCTGAATTGTTTGCTTTTACAGCAATGATGGCAGCAACGGGACACCTGCAGTCAGTGGCGTAGCTAGGTCGTCTGGCACCTGGGGCCCATAGGTCTTCTGTCCCCCCCCCCCTCCCCCGGGTTTATTCGAGGAAGGCGAGGATATCAACAATTTCCGTGTGTCTCCAGACGTATATGTCAGCCCCCCCCCCCCGTGGCCCCTTGCATCCGGGGCCCACGCCCCCCTCCCCCCCACCCCATTGCTACGCCACTGCCTGCAGTGCGTACCAGGATATGCAGCAAACAAAGTAGTTTGTTCCCACACTGTACCGCAGTAAAGCTGTGGAACTCTTTCCCAATTCTCTCCTTTCAAACAGCGCTAGGGCTTGCTGGGAGCTATGAGGAGGGGTTGCAGCTGGCATACACCCTTCTGCGCCCAGCATATGGTCTAAGGGGCAGTTGAGATCACCAAAATATTTGACGATGTTGTTTATTGGAACCTCCTTTGCACGCACTAAAAAATCGCAACATAAAGGTATCGAACTTCCAGTAACTTGGGCGAAAATATTTTCCCAGCGTAGTCTAACACAACTGGTAAGTTCATCCGCTCTTTTTGTGTTGGGGGAGGGCAACGTTAGAAGACCTCTGGTAGGTCTTACGAGTCGTTCGTACGCCCCACGTTCTTGGATGAGATGTTTTGGATTTGTATTTGCCGTTCTGTATGTACAGGGAAACTACCGCGGCGTCCTTGCACTTCCCCGCGATGCCAGCACGGCAATCGCAGCTCTTCGCTAGGATTTGTCTGCTGCCGCCGATCTTCAAGAATCAATGTCGCCTATAATTTCACGCGTCCACACCGTAGATATCGAAGTAACGTACGCTGAGCTTCACGCATCTCGCTGGTGCATTATTTTTCCTTTGCGGAATAAACCTAGCAGTCACTTCAGATCAGCGCGAGTTCAACACATCCCTCACGTCGTAGACGTGCCCCACTTCCAATAGACGACATCCTTTCTCTAAATTTTTTTCCCGAAAATAGCTATGAAGATCTTGTAATTCCCGAAACCCGGTTAAAATTAATATGGGCACGCTGTTTCTGCGCCATCGCTACCGTTTGACAGGGCGCCAAACACGCAGCGCGAGCTGCTGACGCCGTGAGCAATCCTACCACATTCGCGCAACTATTCGTCAGATGGCGCTAGGGGTCGGAAAGACAGGGCGCCGCCTAGCACTTGCAACGTGCCCATGCAGGGAGTCGACGGCCGCCTCCGGTCGCCGTGGCTGGCGTTGCATCGCGTGCTACCGATAGTTGCCGATAGCAAGCGTAGCCTCGTCATCCCACGAACCCGGTACCCAGAAATTTCGGCGAGGGGGGAGGGGGGGCCTCATGTGCTCGGTGTGCGCCCCCCCTTTCCCATCCTTTCCCTCGGCTACGCTCCTTGTGGTTGGACGGTGAAAAGCTCTTGCCGGAAACAGATGAACAACGCAAAAGCTCAATACTTCCCTACTTCGTGGCGCCAAATTTCCACTGCAGTCTGAGACCTCTGGGAAAGTGGCGCTATATATCATCGGCTAAATATCAAGCAATTTGGGCGTGCTTCGGCGCTGTGTTAATAATAATTTGCAAATTCGAAACAAAATTTACCGTAGACGTTAAAGTCCGATATATATTTTAACTCAGCTACGTTTTTCAGACGCTTGGCCCGAGTTGGGGGGTTCGGCCGCCCGAACCCGCCAACTTGTGCGAAGTGTTTGTGGAAAAAGGTAAGAACACTCGTATGCTATCATTTGGATTGGAGCCCTACAGTAACCCAAGATAACTTTTCCATGAATATGAGGGGGCACCGTTTCTAGTACAAACGTAAATAATGCCTACCGTTTGCCATAAGGACGCGTAAACCCGCAAGAAAAATATGAAATAAGGTGCATGTCACAGGTACGCCTCTGAGATGCACCTCTACGGTACTTGACAAACAAGGAACCACATCAAATGGAATCGCGCAGGAGAGAAGCGCCGAAAGAACACTGCCAAGAACAACTAAACAAGCGAGCCTAAAATAAAGATTTCTATAGCATTTTTCGCATTAGGTCTGCAAGAATTACAGAGAAATAGGTTTTTTCCGGCAAAATCACACTTCTTTTGAATCCCTCGTTTACTGCTCTGTCAAGTGCCAAAACCGACTTGTATCGTTATTTGGGAAGGTGCCTAACGATGCGTGGCCACCAGTCCCGTACAACCGCGTAGAGCGCAGGACGCTGCGGTTCGAGACGTACTGCGCCCACCGCGCAAGGTAAAAGAAAGACGCATAAGCACAGCAGAAAAGTGGCTACGTCAGGCGTGCTTCACGACTGATAACTGTAGAAGCGTAATTAAAAACACACGGAATCATTCTGCATTTCCGGTGGCCTTTTTTTTCTCTACATCCTTTTTAAATAAAAAAAAGTTGATCCATAAATATTTTCACAAGCAATGTTTGTGAATCGCGTAATTTCTCAACTCCTTGCGACTCTTGTTTCCGGTTGTCAATTTGCGCGAAAAGTGCTGTGCAATTAGGGAAAAGCCAGACGAGGTAACGGGTGACAGTCATATTGGTTATGGGTTCAAGGGTTATTGCAGGGTTTGATCATGGGCGCTGTTTCGCATCATTTTATTTTCCACCTTATCTAACCCATATCGCGGGTTAGATAAGGTGACAGTCATAACCTAACCCATAACCATATCGCTTCCGAGGATCTGCCAGCGTCGCGGCGAGCCGACACACGAGGAAATAATGAAAGAAAAGAAAAAAGTTGAAATGCAGCTGGCGTTTTCTCCCGCCGCAACTCGTTCCAACAGCATACAGACCAGCTTACTAGAAAGTGAATGCCTTTCCTGGTCCCTGGATGAGTCTAAACAAAGTAGGTTGAACTAACGAAGCAACAGCGATGCGCGAGACCGTTGCAATAGGTGGTGGCAACTGAGCGGATCTCGAGTTAATCGCGCGGGCACCGATCGATGAGAAAACTGGCCTTGACGTCCCAGGAGATGCCGCCATCCAAGAGGAAAGGCTCTCTTGGGTCCGGGGACGAGCGGTCTCCCACCGCGGAGTTCACGAACGTCCGCGTAGCACTCGGCGCGC
Organism: Dermacentor albipictus; assembly: GCF_038994185.2. NCBI lineage: Eukaryota > Metazoa > Arthropoda > Arachnida > Ixodida > Ixodidae > Dermacentor > Dermacentor albipictus. Next base: position 277,634,358 of record NC_091821.1, on the reverse strand, counting down.
GTCTCAGAAGCCGCCTGCTTCTGGCGCGCAGCACGGCGAGCGACTCTACCGCCTCCGGGATCGGCCCACATTTTTCTGAGACATAATCGCCGTGTCCTTGAGCGTGACCTTGCTCAGACCTTGACTCCGACGAGGCAAAGACACACTTCGCATTTAAAGAGTACACGTAGTAATGAAACTGAACAAACCAACAAACAATCCAAGTCCCAGAGTTGGTTAACGTGCGCAGAATCGCTTAAAGCGCACTACGCGGACGACTTAAGGCCGTGCGTGGATTTCATTCTCGGCGTCTTCCTCCAAGTGTTCAATTACCGGCGGTGAATCCACACGTTGTTCCAATTCTTCAAATGGTTCGACCTGCGGTGTTTCCCACTTGACTTCGATGTCTGATTTCGTTGTATGAGGCGCGGCGATGCGCGAAAAGTCCTTGACAAAGCGCCAGCAGTATAGCATATAGCACACATGCCAAGAAATCTGCACATGACTTTCTTGTCAACGGGCTGCTGGAACTTTGTGATGGCAACGGTCTTCTGCGAGTCTGGGTGTACTCCAGACTTGCCGCTACCATGGCCTAAATATAGGAGCTCTTCGTACGCAAAGCGGCTCTTTTCCAGTTTCACGGTGCATCCACATGACTTGCTTGCCTCTTATATGCTCTTTGAAATTTGCATAAAAGATGTCTACGTCATCAAAGTAGACGAGGAAGTGTGCCACTTCAGGCCTGCTAGCACAGTGTCCAACACGTACTGGAATGTTGCAGGTGCTGAGGAGATACCGAATGGCACGACCTTGAAATTTAAGAGGCCGTCCGGCGTAAGTGGGACTGTCTTTTCGCGGTCCCTCTCGTCGACTTCGATTTGACAGTATAGCAAGTCTTGAGATCTGTCGACGAACAATACTTTGCAGTGCGGAGTCGATCCAGTGCGTCGTGTATCAGTGCGATAGAGCATACGTCCTTGTTCGCGACTTTGGTCAGGTGGCGATAATCGACACAAAGACGCAGGGTTCCATCCTTATTCTGAACTCCCGTGTTTTACGAGCCAAAACCACGATTTGATTATGAGGCACGCCGTAGTGCGGTACTCCGGATTAATTTTGACCACTTAGGGTTCTTTAACGTGCCCCCAATGCACGGGACACGGGTGTTTTTGCATGTCGGTCCCATCGAAATGCGGCCGCCGCTCTCGGGCTTCGATCCCGCGACCTCGTGCTTAGCAGCGCAGCACCAAAGCCGCTAAGTCTCCACGGCAGCTGTTCCATCCTCATTTTCCAGTACTACTAATATGTGTGCGTGCGCGCGCGCGAAATCTTGCAGCCATGGCACGTGCTGCCGACACTGCTGAGGGCACGCTTGTGCCACGAACCTTTAACGTGGAGGGCGTGCGAACCGGCTTGCGTGATTTGAAGGCGTTCGTTCGCGGAGTCACACAGACACCAGGAGGGCGAACATTTACGCGAGCTTTGAGCCCCTCTCACCCCAGTCAGCTGGCTCCTCAAATACCGACCACGTCACAATTGAGTTCACTTTAATCACGCTACGTACATGTATTAATTGCTATGTTCAATATAAACACACATATATGTAATTAGTTCCAGTACACGATTGTAAACTAAGCCAAATGGCACAGACGGAATATTATGTTGCTTTAACATGATATTGCCAGCCAGAATAGTTATAACAACAGCAATGTTGGTATTTGGCATCCGTTCGTTTTGCTAATTTCTGTCAATGTCAATAATAAATTTTAAAAATTTAGTGATTTTGGCACGGAATCATTTAAACGATACTGTAAGGTCCGGGAAGATGTTTATGTGTATGATGTATTCACCACTTCTAACAACAACAAAAGCAGGCGTTTTAGTAGATTCCCGAAAATCACGCAGCCAAGGTCCGCAGAACAATTCCAGTTAACAATGGTTAATTAGCTAATATTTAATGTATAGATTTACGCATGAATCCTTCAACAAATAAGCTATGCAGGCGTGTTGACAAGTATCCCATCTATATACTCGCCATGAAGCTACCTTCACAGGTTCGCGCACTTACAAAGGCCGACGACAAGGGATGCACATAATATTGTTCGCGATCCGTAACACATGCAGCGCGAAACATGCATTGCTTGCACACTGCATAATGTCACTACAAAAACTGCGACACCCCCTCCCCCTCTCCCACAAGCCCTCCATCTCCTTTCATTCGGGACCACTTCCCTCTATTATGCATTTGATGCTGGAGCCTGCGGCCATGATTTGGAGTGAACAAAATATTGTTTTTCGCTCTCTTACTTTTCAGTGTTTACGAACATGGAATAGTTTACTTTCGCAGCCGTTGGAAACAGCTCACAACGAGGCCTCAAGACACACAGCGGAAGTGCCGTATCCTAGACGTAATCCTTGCTAACTCTTCGTTCAACCAGGCAACCTAATTTTCCGGACGCGATGTAATAAAAGAAAACCCGTCGGGCGTGCACTTAAGTGCTTCCTCACTGTCTCGCTACGGTGGACCGCTGCAGAGAGAAAGGCAACCAGTTTAAGCAACGCTAGAAAAAAAAATTGTTGTTTCTTTTGTTGCTGCAATCGCGAACATTGAGGGCACTGGCTGAAAGTGATATATACTAGCCCAGCAGCTGGCTTTGATATCAAGGGATAGAATCAGCCAAGTTTGCGACCTACCTGAGCCTTTCTGACGAGACAGACAAGGAAAGAACTCGAGGCATGTCCTTACGGGTGGCATTGCTCGGTTTTATCTATTCGCCGAATATGCGACGTGTATAGGAATCTTTACAGAGCAATTTGTGCGCGTATTTTTCTTGATTCGTTCACAATACTGCGATAACGCAAACTATTGTGGACAGTAAACGTGAGTGTCTGCAGTGACGTAAGCAAATTTCTTTCGTGGCTTAGTGGCTATGGCGTTCGGCTCACGAGCAACGAGGTTGAAGGTCCGATTCCCAGCCACGACGACAGCATTGCGACGGGCGCAACATCTAACAACGTTCGTGTACCGAATTAACATTAGGCAGCTTTAGAATAGCGTTTTTCGCCTTACGTACGTTAAACTCAAGCACCCTTGCCGGACGTTTCGGTGTGAGTCGCTTCAAGGCTTTTGGTTTAAAGGACGGGAACGCAAACGCAAGGAAGACGCTACGAAACAGGGTGCCGTCTCCAAAGAGGGTGCCGCGTACCCAAGCCAAGACAGTCCATTGGCAACCATCCTGTTGTCAGGCGTGCGGGCGCCGGAATCGCAGAACGATCTTAGAAATTGCACGCGCTATGCGCTCATGACTAACGTTTCAGGTGAGTTTAGAGAACGCGAAATCTAATTTCAGTGCTTATTGGCGAGCAACGCCAGTCACAACGTAGACATCGCGAGAATTAACGCTGAAGCGGGAGCCATGGGCAACAACTTTAAGCTTGCCAAATAACGTAGCTTACCATAGCGCACGTAAATCGCAGAAACCCAATAACGTTCGGAGCATGCACAGTGAGGACGACGCTATTTATTTACGTACGCAATGCGGTTACGTCTCTTTGCAAACGCTATTCTAAACACGTCTCTATTAACGAAACAGGCATCGGAGCGGTGCCACCTTGTTGGTCGACCTGCAATGAATCTCGCCGAACGCAGCCGTCTTTCACGCGCGCAAGTTCTGTTTCACTGCACGCGCAATGAACTCCTTATTGAGCAGCCTGTTTTCTTACATGAGATGAAAATTAATGTCTCGGGACAAAAAAGTGTTCAAAAATAACTTTGACGGCGCACGTGCGTTGGCGGATACATTCGCATGGCGTATCGGTCTCCGAGTACGTTTTATTGTTTTCTTTAAACGCCAAGTTCAATTGCAATTATAGATGGCTATGAAGCCGTAATAAACCGCCAACCGTAGCATTCGGGTAAGCCAAAAAAGACTACTCGACGAACAAGTCGAGCCAGCGCAGAGCAGCACCGTGGAAGAAGCTCTTTTAACAAACGACAAAGCGGAGTCGCGATGCGTCCTCGTTGTGGGCGCAGCGTTTGGCGCACGCCGTTTAGCCGTGGCCATGAAACGCCCTCGCAAAAACCTTTCTGCTTCATCGCGCCGCTGATCGCTGGGCGTCGTGATACTCGCCTATGATGCACCGTGGCGCGGTATCTCGAGGTGTCCGGCGCTTTCCCTTGTTCCTGTATCGCTGACCGGGAAATGGCGGTCAGCCTGCATTTTGGGCAACACTTCCTCGCGCCGGAAGGTTCCTCGCGCGAGCGTTTCCTCGCCCCGGTGGTGCCTGCATGCGGCGGCAGATCCGAAACGACGCGGAAGGAGGAACCACTCTCGCCGGACACGCTTCGCCGCCCGTCTGCCGGCGAGTCTTATCTCGCTTCGCCCCGTTCGATCGCCGCTCGGGACGACAATTTACTTGCACGCCGTCAGCGTGATTCGGAGAGCCCTGCTGCGACTGAACAACAAAGCGAGTGCGGTGCCTCGGCACACGCTACGCTGCACCCAACTCACGCTTCCTCAATACGATGCCCGTAAAAGACGCACATATTCCATTTATTGTGTAGTTATTCATTTACACAAAGTATGCCACACCATGATAATGAATAAAAGTGTTACAATATGGTAATTTCCGAAGTTGTTAATTTGCATAGTTTTTATTTCGTATTTGCAGTACATGGGGCATAGTATATATACAGCAGGAGGCCCATAAGTCGAAACTGCAAATAGATCCTCCCTCCTAGACAAAGCTGCGACAAAAAAAAAAAAAGGCAGTGCATGAAAAATACACCGACGATTACGGTACTCCCGGGTAATGCGAAATTTGAGCGCATCTCTATATGCGTTTTTTTTTATAGACGACCGCACGCCAAGTTTCATCCTAGACGCCAGCGCTCGTTTCTCCCCTGGCGGCACGATTTCATCTCCAACGGGTGTAGGTTTTCGCCGCCGCTTCCCTTCACGATCGCACCCGCGTGCAGATCGTGCTGCGCGCGAAACGTCTCTTGTTTGCAACGGCGTCTCTTCGGATGACCGGAAATTATGATTGTGTTGTTAACTGTCACAACAGCAATGCAAACACGAAAGGGTTGATGCCACCAGTAAAATTCTGCCGATTCACTAGAAAATGGTACGATAAAAGCAGAAGAGAGACATGAAGTACTGCGGTGCGCCGAGCGAAGTAAACAACTGGCAAACGAAGCGAGCTCGTTCATTGATCGCTCCTGAGTGTACAACGGATTTTACATGTAACCCACATGAATTTAATAATTACTCGCTACATAATCGTTTTATTCATATAAAACCTTTGAGTTGTTAGACGAGCGCTTGTCCTGTCTTCTTTCTTGTGTTTCGTTTGTGTGTGCGCTGCCCAAGAATGGAAACCACTTCTGTTGTATGCGCTAGCAGTGGCCGAAGCTCACGCGTGCCGAGAAATTGAATATGTGCACGATGCATTGAACATGACCGGAGTTCATTACCGCTTCACCACTGCACCGATCGATCGAGTTACTGGACGGTACACGCCCGCGCGTCTTGGTCGCGCCAGCATTGCTGAAGCAGAAATGATTACTAATACTTTCAACTTCCGTCTCTTGAGTACTGTTAAAAAATGGCCAAGCTGTCTACATTGCTGCCTCTATTCCATATTGTAAGGGGCGTACTAGTTAAAGTTGTGTGCGCATGTCGTACTTGTGCTATGCAGCGATATATTTTGTTTATTTCCGCACACTGTCGATGGAAATCCGTTGTCGCCATCAGAGACAACACGGATTTGTAGCAAACATGTGGGAAACTGCAAAAATGACTTTAGCTCGTATACGCCGTATGTATGTGCCGCATCGTATGTGCTGACGATTTTTCCGGCGGCACATACGATGTCGTTTCCAATTACCTGCTCAGAGTCACTTACATGGTTCAGCAGACGCTGCCCTTTCGCCGCATTGCAGCCATTAAAATAATCGTCAAGCGTACCGATCTTCTTAAAGGCAAATAGAAGTGTGTACAGTCTGTTTCGCACTTAGGGGAAAACTCGGAACGTATTGCATCGCGACGCGGCAAGCAATGGAGTCGTGCGGCGGCAGCAGCTCGAGCAGGCGCAGACGCTCGAGGGGCGGAGTCGTGATCTGCGTCGTCTGCTACGGCGGCGCGCGCTGGCCGCATTGTCGGAAAGCGTGCTGCTGTCAGGGGCAGTGCACCGACTTCATCGGTACTGCGGGAACTGAGCTGATATTCTTTATTAAACGTTGTGCGACGCCAAACTCTGAGTCTTCATTGGCGATAATGGAGCTCCACAAACTTCTTTTGACAGCAGGCTTCGTTTATTCTTTCGAAAGCCCGGGGTACTGAGCGCCTGCACATATATTTCTTCACTGTGTGTGCTACCGTAATAAGCAGCGAGAAGACGCACCAAGATGTGCGCGCAACGTGCTCACTCTTTATTTGACTCGAAAGGTAAACAAAGCACTCAAGAATGATAACTATGGGGGTCGAACACGATGAAACAAACGGATACGATTAAAGGAATGTTTTACGTTACGACAATGAGCTGGAAGTGATTTTTCTCGACAATCATTCACTACACTAGACAGATCCTGCCCGCCGGCGGGGTATTGGACACGTCACGCTCGGAACGTCAGTTAGTATCTCGTCATGTCCCCAGCGGTAGCGATGACAGCGCTCATCCTGGAAGGCAGTGAAGTGTAGATTGACTTGATCAGGGATGTGTTCATTCGCAGCACGTCTCAGTCGCTGACGATGGTGGATCGAAGCCTATCCTCGGGCGACTGATAGAGGAGATGGTGCGGCAGCGATACTTTCAACGAGCCGCAGGCATTTTAAATGATGCTGGCGCCCGGGGATTGAGGCGGCCACTCCAAGAGAGTGACTGCGCGCACTTCCAGCAGTTCTTGCACAACAAGAGCAGTGTGGATCGGCGACCTATCGCGTTAGAATATATAGTCGCCTTCCAGAAACAGGCCGTCAAGAATGCATGGAATCAGTAGGTCGTCTATGACTGCCCTGCAGCGATGAACTTCTCTTCCAGGCGTATCAGTGGGCGTCGCACAACGCTTAGTAAAGAATACCGGCTCATTTCACGCAGTAACGATGAGATCGGCGCCCTGCAACTGACAGTAGAAGGTTTCCTGGCAGTGCGGCCAGAGCGCGCCGCCGTAGCAGACGACGCCGTTCAAGATCTCGCCCCTCGAGCACCTTTGCGAGCTGCTGCCGCCGCCTGACTCAAGCGCTCGCCGCATCGCGATGCAATGCGCTCCGAGTTTTCCCCTAAATGTGCAACAGACTGTACATCGCCCTTCGAATCAAATGTCCACGCGCACACACGCACGCACACACCGCGCGCGGCACGAAACGTGCCCAAACACGCGCAGTGCAGGAGGCAATCAAGGCGGTGCGAACGAGAGGTGGGAGAAGGGTACCACCCGCTAATAGAATTTTGCTCCGCATGCGGCGCTCTCAACGCCGGCGCAGCAGCGCCGCTCTCGGTGCCGTTCTTGTAGGTGCGGACAGTCTATCTCGCGCGGCACGTTGCAAACGGAGCGAAGTGTGGTGCGACTGCCTTGCTAATCTGGCGATCGCCAATGGCGTGGGTGACGCGTGGGCGCGATTCACAGCAGCCGCCGGAGACAGACGCCCCCGACGACGTGCGCTACTCTAGCGCCATCTCGCAGTGATCGTCGCAGCACTACGCTTTTCTCCTCACGCGTTCGCATGCCGTCCTCCGCTTCCCTCCGCTTTCCTACTCGCGTCTTTCACTGTTCGCGGCGCTCCGCGTTCGCTGTGGCCGGCCGCTCGGTTACGCCGACGCTCGCCGCAGGAACGGGTGCCTAAGAACTGCGCTTTAAAATCAAGTGCCTTGCGTTTTCGTTCTTGACTCCGCCGTGGTACAAACGCCCAAGCGGGAGGCGTGCTGTTCAAACACTCATAAGCATCCGTGCTTTACAGGCCCTTATAGTGACAACTCATGTAACGATATGCCTATTGTAACTCATAGTCGTGGCGAAAGTAGCGATGTAACAACGGGCGGGGTAGCATGCTTAGCCGGAAATCGAGCATTTCATACGTTCTTAGTAATTACATGTCACCAGACTTTGACCAACTCCGTGTCTCGAAAAAAGACGATGAACAGTCGCAGAACTGAAAACTGAATTCTGGCGTTTTAGGAGCCAAAACCATGATTTAATTATGAGGCACGCCGTATTGGGCGACGCCGGATTAATTTGCCCCCAATGCAGGGGACGTGGACGTTTTTACATTTCGCAGCCATAGAAATGCGGCCGCCGCGGCAGGGATTTTATCCCGTGACCTCGTGCGTAGCAGCGCAACACCATATCCGCTAAGCCCCCGCAGCGGTTTAGTCGTTGAAATCTCGTCCTGGTTACTGTGGGCTCTTCGTGGAACACTACATATCTACCGCTTATACAGCACCATCAGCCACTGCAATAAAACGTACTGACCATCACCGCTTATCGGTCACAAGAACTGTTGCCCGCTTTACTGGAAAAGCTGGCATTAAATTGACTAAAACTAAACAACCAATCGCGCTATTACAGAAGGACGTTCTCTGCAGCTGATTTAATTAATGACTGCCATCAGCGTAGATTAATGAATAAATTTAAAATAAATTCTGGTGTTCTACGCGTGGAAATCACGTTATGATTATAAGGCACGCCTTAGTGGGCGATTCCGGATTAATTATATCCACCAGGGGATCTTTAACATGCCTCGATGCACGGGACACGGACGTTTTTGCATTTCGCACCCATCCAAATACGGCCGCTGCGGACGCGATTTGATACCGCGACCTCGTGCTTAGCAGCGCAACACCGCAGCCGGTGTTGCCGGCTGCGGTGTGCGACGGGTAGATCAAGGATGCGATCCAACGAATCCGCCTAATAATAATAATAATAATAATAATAATAATAATAATAATAATAATAATAATAATAATAATAATAATAATAATAATAATAATAATAATCAAAACACGCATACACACGGAGAGGGAAATAGGGACGAAGCAGGCTGGCAACTGCCACCGAGACGTACACAAAGCCTGCCTACTCTTTAGGAAGGAGGGGATAGATAAGGAAGTTGAAGATAAGGAGAACGGAAGAGGAAAGATGACGGGCCACAAACACGAAAGTAAAGCAAGACACAGAGTGAGCAAGTAGCATCAGAACATACGCGCAGGCACAAAAAGAAAAAAGAAGGAAGAACAATAACGTGAAAACTTGCTGTACACCTAAATACATAAATATGTTAAACCGCTTTAATTTTATATACTAATCACATGTTATACATTATACGTAGTACAAGCATATTTATCAACTGATTAAACGCTACAATAATGTTGATTTGCCCGCACAGCTTCTTCAGCACTATATACAGGTTATCACAGATAGTCTCGTATCACAGACGCACTCAGAAATTACGGCTGTGCAGTGC